>NC_056725.1:1102288677-1102456177 GCF_019279795.1 Protopterus annectens | reverse complement strand
ACTTCAAACTTTAATGATTTGCCACTAATTTGCCAGAAAACCACAATTTTTCGAAAAATGTACCAAAAATATGAGGCAAAAATCTGGACATTCTGTGAAAATCTGTACAGTTGAGAGGTATGTATCAGACTACTAATATATGTTTTAAAATGTAAAAAAATACAAAAACTCAGCCATGTAGTATATATTGTAATTGCATTATTTTAAAAAAATAATTTTGAATGGATTACACGCAGAAATTCAATATTTTGTCATGTGTAGAAAATGTTGTCATGTATAGCGAATAGCACATAGTATAAGGTTTCAAGACTTAAGGCAAACAGTTTCAGTAAGGTGAAATCTGCACACAGAACCACAGATAAGCCTTTGCTGCAGGACCCTTTCCTCTTCATGCAGATTGGCACACTTTACTAGCCAGAAGACACATTTTTAGTATAGAGCCACTAAGGGAAGCCAGTGGAAATAAAGGTTGCACAGGAAGAGAGTAATATTACAGGCACTGAAAAATAAGTTGCACCTCTTCTACCCTCATAATTGCAGAGGCCACATCAGGCAGACTGTGCACATTTCTTGAATCCGCCTACCAGTGTTAAGCCAGTTACAGAAGGTAGGATGTCTGAAGATGGGCAGATGTGCATAAAACACATATCCTGAGACATGAATTGAACTTAGGGCATTTACCTTGAAAGAAACAGAGACAGCGAGCATAAACAGAACATTTAAATATCTCAAAGTTCAAGTTAGCAGTGCTGTTTGGAGAAGGAGCTTTGATAGCAGAGAAAGAATATATTTAAAGTAGAAAGACAATGTCTCAGACACAAGGTCTTGATCTACATTTTTTACAGAGTAATAAATAAACAGACACATGGAATAGACTGCTGCCATAAGCCACAGCATAGTATAACAATGCACATAAGAGATATAAAGCAGCTCAACGACGTGCCAGGAAGAATGAGAATACAAAGTAAACAAAGGATTGTTATTGTTTTCCACCTACTATAATGGGCCATTCTGCTGAGGTACATCATTCTAATTTGTTGATCTTAGTTATGTTTCTGTATGTCAGTGTTGAACTGATTAATTAAGGCAAATGACATTAATGATAAGGAGGCTCAGCCTAATTAATGCTGCTGGTGGATTAAATATAAAATGTCCTGGTTCTCATGTAATGGGTTTTCCCATGATTGGAGCAGTCTAAGGTACAGGTTATGTTTTAACACAGAAATAAATGTTAAGCATCTCACTCCATAGCTCAGATAAACAATAAGTGTGACAATGTCTCTTAGCTTTGCCTGCATCAGAAATCATCTGTGTTCAGAAAAATGCATTCTGCATGTCATCCACATTAACTCTAGCTAACTCCAGATAAAAGCAATGTTTTTTTTTACACTATCAGTCCATCAAAATACTAGAAAATACCACTGTGCACATTTCCATTTACAGTTAAAGATTTTATGATATATATATATATATATATATATATATATATATATATATATATATATATATATATGTGTATGCATGCCTCCTGCTGCATTAAAAGTGTTCCTATCTGCACTTGTGGTGACTATTACTTAATTCTCCCTGTAATAAATTAGAACTCTCTCTCAAAAGTCATAAATAACTTACATAATTGGATACAGAAGAATAACTCGGTTTGCACTGTGCTTTTACAGTATAAGACAATGACTTGCATTTTTAATCATCTACATTTTTAAGCAGTAAACTGCTAGACTATTGAGATCACTTGCCAGATTCTAGCTGGTTGACAACATGGAAAACCTTAGTCCTATCTTCATCTGATGGTCTCACTGTACTAATTATACACAACAGTTCAGATAACGTGCAGGTTTTTAACATCAGTTAAAAACAAAGGGACCACTGCATACCTTAACATACTGTGATGATGATGTATCTGCTGATTGTAGAAATATATATTTTTATGGGAATATAATTCACTATGAAATAGTGTTTTAATATTAATCTTCTTGCTATTACCAGTAATATGATCATATTCACCTGTGTATATGTAAATTTTGACAAATATGTCTGCAAGCACTTACTATGGTAATCTCTCACTCCACTGTTTCTAAGAAAGCCTAATCCTATTGTTATTTCTTCTCTGAAATGTTAAGTAATAATGTGTTAAAAATAATACTTTACCAACATATAATAATTATGCTTTCATGAAGTCATGAGATAATTTTTCTGTAGTGTACACCTCATTTAATTTTTTATTCAGCCTTTATAATAAAAAATGAAAGGTAAGATGTGTTAGCGTTTTTTCCTTTTTACACATAAACATACTGCACAAGTAGAAGTGAAACATGAAGGATGGAGTAAAATAAGACAACACAATACTACTAGATGTGCATTTGCAAATGCCCCAAGAATATATAACTGGCTGGCTTCTCTTATGCCTAATGTTTTTGACTTACATACTCAAATAACCTGCTGGAGATACAGTATTGTGCATTTACTGGAATGATTTTGTATACAATGTCGTTCTAAAGCTGCATCTAGGTAGGTATTCTCCTAGATAAATTGTCCTTAGACTTGGTGCTGACCACTGACAGACTAGAAGGTTCCATAAGCCAGAGCCACAACAAAAAGCCTTTCATCCTGAATATTACAAAAACATGTTTGAAGTAGTGTACTGCAAGAAACGAAAAAATGCTTCTCGTCAAATGAAACTAGATACTACTGGTCATTTAGCATAAAGGATGAAACCTGAGATTCGATAATAAATGTCATCTTGTAGGCCTGAGTGCATTTTTTAGTCTACTTATAAACTGTGCAAGTTAGTTAACAGGGCAGTGCAACTGGGTTGCACTTCATAAAAGACATTTGCACATAATATTAAATGAAAAAAAGTTAAAAAAATTCCATATAGATGGCACATGGCAGCATTATTAAACGTCGACACATAAATGTTTGGCACTCAGAAGTTCAAACATAACATACCTGGAGGGTTTAAGCAAAGCAGTGGAATTAAGTACTCACTTTAAAAAAGTCTGTTTAACTGTCTGCACTTATATGCGGATCTGGTCCCACAAATCCCTACTTCTTAGATTTTGCAGTACCTCATAGAAATGGGAATTCCCAGAGAAACTGCAACATCTGAATTAATATGACACAAGTAGGAAGTACATTGAAGATCTGTCTTGCTGCCTGCAAATCCATATGTTTTATGTGTGTGTGTGTGTGTGTGTGTGTGTGTGTGTGTGTGTGTGTGTGTGTGTGTGTGCGTGTGTGCGCGTCTGTGTGTGTGTGTGCATGTGTGCATGCATATGTGTGTGCGTGTGTTAAGATTCCTAACAAGATCGTCATCATATGTCCTAGCTGACAGGATGATGTTAGTATATCTTTGAATAATACAAAGGGAAATAAAAAAGCATATTAACTCATTTACAAAATGATATCAGGTAAGTGGACCTTACTCATTTAATGTTGTACTATTAGCTGCAGTGTTAGTATCTTGTAATTAATTTGTTGTCCTCTCAGCTGAGACAATGAAGACACCACATCTGACATTGTGACCATTTGTTGGATGACACAAACAACATTACTGATGCCAAAATAATTTAATATATCAACCACATATTTAAACCATCATAACACAGTCAGTAACCTTTTTTCTTATGCTGGTTGGCATAACCAAGCTTATTCCAGCTAGCATTTAAGGTTCAGGTGAGTACACAACCTGTCTTAGGCCTGCTTATAAGTACCCTTCGAGCTTGTCATGTCCAAGGCTTAATACTGAAACCAAACTGTCCAGATTGAAAATACAACCAAGGGGGGAAAGACACAAGGCAGAAACCATAGGATAAGACCTGGACTAAGGGAGGGTAGGAGGGAATCTTTGAACCACTGTTGTAGAATGTTCAGCTACATAATGTAACTCCAATTAAATAGCAACAAGGAGCTTGTTCCTCTGCCCCAGATCAGTTCATGCACAACCAGGCATATAGATAACCCATCATTATCTTATATGATGAGACAGTGAAGATACCAGATCTGATGTTGTGACCATTTATGGGATAACACAGACAATGTTACTGATGCCACAATAAATTAACATGTCTACTACATATTAAAGCTATCATAACATAGTTAGTAACCTTTTTCCTCATGCCACTTGGCATAACCATCTCATTCTGGATAGCATTTAAGGTCAGGTTGCATAACCCAAGCTGGCTTGGACCTACTTATAAGTACCCTTGGGATTTGCCTCCCAGGCCAAGCACAGGTTGCTATGGCCAATGCTTAATACTGAAACGAAACTGCCCAGAATAAAGAGACCACTAAACCACAACAAGGGAGGGGTGGTCAGGGGGGAAAGCTGCAAGACAGCAGCCAAACTGGCATGGAATGCATGCCACTAACCCAGAAGGCCTCTGACATTCCTTACCCAAGAGAATTTAAAGACACTCTTTACAAAAAAAATCTCAAAAGGCAATGTATTGTCAAATTTAATAAATTGAAACCTAGGTTGCTCAAATGGACTCCATAATGGATATAAAAGTCTATGTCTGGATTGTCCAGATCCTTATATTTGATCACTCAAAACCCAATTTGGATGGCAACCACAGCCATGCTGTGGTTAATAAAACATCTGGAAATTTTGGTAGCTGCATTCCTTCTGTCTCCCTTGCATTGTAGACATGGTGCAATTGAAGACGGAAACAAAACTAATTCAGGATACAACAAATGAAGCCTGTGAAGATCGGACAACATTCTGGCTAAAAGAATTCTTTTGGGGACTAAGATCAAATCATTCTATTCAAGTGAATCGCTAACACCCTGGATAACCTTTCCTGTGTTGACAACTTGGGCCAAATCTCACAAGACTGGAACCAGGACATTCCTGAAAAACTAAAATCCTAGACTAGCCAGTTATTATGCTCTAGCAACGCACTCTGTCCAACCAGATGAGACAAGGCTTGGAAGTTGCTCCCTTGATGTAGGAATGTCCCAAGATCTAGAAAGGTTTCTTCCCTGTAACACAAAATCATGGTGTTATTGCCTAACATAGGATAAAAAGGTATCTGACAACCACCTTGTTCTTTTCTGTGACTTAGTGCATTGAACCGTCAGAGCTAGGGCAGAAGTATGCCCTATCCTAAAGGCATGAGAAGTACACCCCTGAGGATTTATGTCTTGACATGAAAGAGTCTTAACTAAAGTTAAGTTAGTATCTACCAGCTTGAGTGATCTACCAGCCGCTGAAGTAAATATAGGACCAACCCGCATCATCCTAGGGATGATATTGCGCAGCAATGTAAATCAGTGGCTAGGCAAGTAACCAGAATTCTAGACCTGTCCAAAGGGACTTGCTGTCACTTGCTTGCCTCATCCTTTTTAGATTTACCCACCCAGATCAAGAGAAAATCTCTGTGAGTTACTACATCCTCCCAGCATAAAGAGTTTAACAACTCACTGCCACGATAAGTCCCAGCATAAAGGTATGTGAACATGTTGCCCAATTTGTAAGTTTTTGAAGATGGATGAAAGGAACAAGCCTCTAACAATAATGGCAAGAAGTTGGTGCCTTATCCACTTCCTGGGGTCCTTTGAGGCCTCTTTGGTATTTTACCAGCCTTTAAGAATTCTGCTTTTCACCTAATGACTGGAGTAATTCTTTGGACTAGATGTCTAGCTTACAGAGCCAAGGGTCTGTGTACCTCATAATTACCTTGGCTGCTTGCTTTAGTGAGGAATAGTGCACTTTAGATTGCCCCTTGTCATTGAAGTCATTGGCTGACAAATCCTCAGGGTGAGAAAGGCGGTGAATCTTCCTATACTCTCCTCCTTTCTTTATGAGAATGAGGCTTATAGAGGAAATTTTGAATGCAGGCCAGAGAGAGTTGGAGAAAGGGCCAAGTACCCTACCAGCTAACCTATCTTTTTCAGTCAATCTGGATACTATGTCAACATGTTTTTTGACAGAAGAATATTCTTAACTGGCCCAGAATATAATAATACTGAAGAAATAATTTTAAACCCTTTTTGAAAACATTCAATGATAATTGTAGCAGCATATCTATCTGGGAAACCAGCCAGCAACTGAATCAGTTTATTTAGTTTGATCAGGGAGTGAGAATGATTGAAAATGGCAAGGACCCCTTCCTGCGAGAAATCGGTGGCCATGAAACATTTGTTTACCCCTCAACGGGTTATTCTGCGGCAAATCCCAGCTGCTGTCACAATAAAAAGAGGCATTGTTGTATGTGACCTGACCTGACTTAGCCCAGCACCTAACTGAGCATAAATGGACAAGCTTACAAGAGGACCAGGGACAACTCCTTTTGTTAAATGCTCCAAAGAATTTTCCTTCACCCTGACCTCTAGAAGAGCACTTCATTCTCAAGAGTGTTGGGTTTATTCAATATGGTGCTCAACCAAATGCCTAGATGCCTTTGCTCCTGCTTCAGTGATTTGTCAGAAGCTTTAATTTTCTAAATCACTGATCATAGGACAAACACACTGATCCCCCTTTGATATGGTGGGCCTCTATGATAGCCAAAAAATAGACAAGCAAAGGCAGTGCCTGAGTGGGATCCGTTCCTACCATAACACCTATAAACACAACAAAGCCTAAAGACCATGTGCTCCAGGTCCTGGACCTTGCCTTGGGTGAGGCTTTTTTCCCAGCAGCTGCTACTGCTGCCAGCAGGTCTTTAGCCCCAGGATTATCAGCATTGATTATACGACAAATACCATTGGTGTCAACTAGGTCAAGTATGTCCACATAACCCTTCTTATGGATTTTCTCTTTATTGTTTGACAGGGTGGGAGCAGTAATGTGTAAACCCAGAAAGTGGTGCCCAGTGAGTTTAACATAGCCATGAGAGGCAAAAATTGAGTGATGCTGACTTTTAGGTTATAGAGGGTGGTTTCCTTTCCAGGAATGGGAGGGTCTGCCACAGAGATTACACCATTTCTGGAACAGGCTCCCCATACATATGAAGCAGAGGTCCTCCCTACCCAGTTCAAGTGCAACCTGGACAATTGGATGGGAGCAGGAAATTCATCCCTGGTTTGGGAGCTATGTCTCTAATTGACACAGGCAACCTGTAAATTGTTTATCTCCCAGGCCCTAGCTTGCAAATGCTTCATTTCCCAAGCAGAAATCCACAACTGGCCGCAACACAAGTTTAATTAATAAATAAATAGATAAATACAAACTCTAGTGCCTCAGCTTACAGCCTTCCAGGAGTAATACAAAACTCATAGCTTTACACAGACTTTATATAACACCATTCATCGATTAATTATTCAATTACATAGTAATTGTTTCCAATTAATCTCTAAATTTAAGCCTACATGTACCATAGTATTGAACTTTAAAATATAAACAGATTCTTTACGAAGAAGTTTGCCCTTAATATCACATATTTCACCAATTTTCATAAACACTTGCTCTAAAACAGAAGCTTTTAACAAAGAATGATCAGCATTATGAACTGTTTTGTAATGTATTACAACATTACTTTCTATTTTACCATTCTTTATATCTCTTATATGTTCCTGTATTCTTACTTTAAATTTCCTTTTGCTTTCTCCTATATAAAATAAATTACAAGGGCAGCTGAGAGCATATATTATCCCTTCACTGTTACATAAAAAGCTACCACCAGAAGAAAACTTAATATCATTTATTTTCTTAAAATTTGTAACACAGAAACATATAGAGCAACCACCACAAGGGCGAGTGCCCCTCATGGCAGGAATTATGTGCAGTGTCTCATTAGGCATAGAGAAATAGCTAGAAACCAAAAAATATTTCAAACTTTTTCCTTTTTTGTAGGAAATACAAGGACTATTTGCTATTATTCTCTTCAATTCCATGTCCCGAAGTAAAAATTTCAAAACAGCTATGTAATATTTTATTAATCCTATTGCTTAGACTATTATACACTGAAACAAAATATATCTGATTTTTGCAAGATTCAATATTATTCCTTTCTCCATGTATGACATGTTGACACTGATTTAACCCCAGTATAAATGCTACAACTCTTTGTAAAGACTTCTTAACTACATTGTAGATATAACCCCTGTTAATAAACATGTAAAAAGTGTACCTACAGTCTCTTACAAAATCTCCCCAATCACTACACATTCTGTGCATTCGAAGAAACTCCCCATAGGGTAGGGCTTCCAGCAAATGTCGGGGATGAAAACTAGCCCCATGCAAAAAATGGAAATTATCTGCAAATTTCCACAGAGATTACACCATTTCTGGAACAGACTCTCCATACATGTGAAGAAGAGATCCTCCCTAACCCAATTCAAGTGCAACCTGGACAATTGGATGGGGAGCAGGAAATTAATCCCTGGTTTGGGAGCTATGTTTCTAATGGACACAGGCAACCTGTAAATTGTTTATCTCTCAGGTCCTAGCTTGCAAATGTTTCATTTCCCAAGCCCCTGCTTACACTTATCAAGGGTACCAGAACTTGTCAGAGATTTGGGATGCATGCCTAGGCTTAAAAAGGCCTCTGTGGTTGTTAGTCTAGTAAACACCTATGAACCTATAAACAGACTGATGATATATTAATGTCTGTGGAGAGGCTGGTGATGGGGAAATCCTTCCCTGGTGACTAGCCAGCAATGGTGGTGGGGCACGAACATTTCTTTCTAGAGCTAAATCAAATATTCTAACCCTGCCTTCATCTGGAATGGAACTGATAAACTCGAAAAGGTATTCATCTGATTCCTGACATCTATCAGTTACTCCTGAGGCTGAAACCCCCTTCATATCAATACCTTCTGGATCAGCCGAGGACTCTGTCAACATGGTTGGATTTTTCCCTGGCAGCTGAGGTGTCTCTCTTGGCCCTTCCCCTTGTTTTTTTTTTGAAAGGATGAACCCCTGTGCTGGCTCATCATCCACCATTGTGAGGGCACTTTTCCTACAGCCCAGTTCATGTTTATGTGTCTGGGACACCTTGAGAACAGACAATAATTCAGGTCTATATCACATAATCGAAATTCCAAAATATCGAACACCATAAGTTCGACCTAGGAATCTCAAAATGTGATATACTTGAACACTTAGAACAGCAAATTTTTTCCAAGCGAAAAAATTTGCTGTTCCAAGAATACATACACACAGCACAAGCACACCAAAATACATAATCCACACATACACACTTCACAGAACCCTACACTAAACCGTACATACACTACTAGCTATCCACTTACCTTAACCCAACCCTAACCCTAAGGTCCCTAACTAACGCACACTCACCTAACCCGCTCTCTAACCCAAAGGTCCCTAACTAACGCACACTCACCTTATCCACTCCCTAACCCTAAGGTCCCTAACTAACGCACACTCACCTTACCCAGTCTCTAACCCTAAGGTCCCTAACTATCGCACACTCACCTTACCCGCTCCCTAACCCTAAGGTCCCTAACTATCGCACACTCACCTTACCCGCTCCCTAACCCTAAGGTCCCTAACTATCGCACACTCACCTTACTCGCTCCCTATCCCTAAGTTCCCTATCACACACTCACCTTACCTTGGTCCATTCGCCCACTTACCTTAACCTGGCCTGTCACCTTTGCAACACAGTCGAGGAAATAGCGAAGCCACAGAAATGTCCCACCGAATACTTTCCCTAGTTAGTTGAGTTATCTGGTGCCTCCTATCTTTAAGTACTTTTAATGAAAAAGGACCTAAATGAAATGAGAGATTAATAACAAAACAGACTTGCACTTATTAACTGGCAATGCTCATGATTGCCAGAACTTCTTACTGAGAGAAAAAATATAATATTTGACTTGATAAATCAATCTAATTCTATTAATAATATGTATGATACTACAATCTGAATTAGACCCACTAACTGTTTTATCCATATAAATATCATTATTATTTATAAAATATAACACCTTCAAGTAGTGCTGTTATTATATATACATATTATGTATGTGTATGTGAGTGTGTGAGTCTCTGTGTGTGTGTGTGTGTGTGTGTGTGTGTGTGTGTGTGTGTGTGTGTGTGTGTGTGTGTGTGTGTGTGTGTGTGTGTGTGTGTGTGTATGTATAAATATATATATATATATATATATATATATATATATATATATATATATATATATATATATATTTATATATATATATATATATATATATATATATATATATATATATATATATATATATATGTGTGTGTGTGTGTGTGTGTGTATATATATATATATATATATATATATATATATATATATATATATATAGGTATATATATATATATATATATATATATATATATATATATATATATATATATATATATGTGTGTGTGTGTGTGTGTATGTATATATATATATATATATATATATATATATATATATATATATATATCTTTGTTTATTTATTTTTAATATAATGAAAGGAAAACTACCTATATTGCCTGCCTTTGGAATTACCTTCCAAGAAATTTACTACATCATCAGCAAGTACTAAAACTGAAAGACAATCCAACTGAGGAGGTAAATGAGCAGCAGATGGCAACAAAGCTCCATGGACATTCTCAGTGCAGCATTCCAGAATGTGAGACTAAACAACTGCCCTTCTGCAAAAGAGTTCATGAAAATACATCCCCTTCACTGTTGAACCATGCCCCGCACTTCCCATTAATGGAAATCTGAATAAAGCCCATCACAATCACCAAACAAAGACACAAAACCCAAAGCAGTGCTTAACTTTGAGTCCATACTGATGCAAAAGTCACTAGAACACCAAAGTTCACCCCATGAATCATCCAAAGAACACTAAACTCTGAAATTCATCTGTCTTTGTCATTATATGGTAAACATGAGGAAGGCACAAACCCCATGAAGAACAGCCCCAAAACAAAACAATACAACACTTGAAAAAACTACAATTCCTCACAGCTGAAAAGCATCCAACAACCCAACCCACTGAAGATGCAAACCAAACATACAATCCACAAATCACTTCATCTCCCTTTCCATTTCTTCTGTTCTTCTTCTTCTTTTTTTTTGCTCCCCAAACAAAAACTGTCCCATCATGACCGTCAAAGTATTCTGAGCCATAAGGCTGGAAAGGGGTAAAAACAAACCAGGGGAAAGCAACAAAGTTGACCATGCTGACTAGTGCAACAAGGGAAGAGCCAACAAAAAGGCAGACTCCAAGCTACCACCTCATCTGCATGCCAGCAATGTAGCACAACTTGCAAAGTAAAGCATTCCTTAACTGCCTGGAGAAAAGGCATGCCCTGTAAAGCCAGAACGAACTCTAAGCACAGCACGGTAATGTCATCTGCCCCCGTCTGTGTTCACAAGCTGACAGCTATCACCATATCTGACCAGACTTGGTTCAGATTGAGAAATGAAAGCTCGCTTTATTGTTATTTATTTCTGTGTTTTCTTCTTCTTTTCTTTTCTTTTTTTTTAGATAATCTTCTAGCCTTCAGCGAGATAAAGCCAGAAAAACAACCAGTTGTAGGACTTACCACGTGGTCACTGACAGTTGGCTCCATCACAGCTACATAATGCAACTCCAGTTAAATAGCAACAGTGGGCTGTTCTGTCTACCCCTAATCAGCTCACGGACAACTGGGCTTACAGGTGATCCGCTGTTGCGATCATCTGGTACAATTTCATTTTATGTAACACCTGGCTAGTATATTCTCTAAAATAATGAAGGAGTATCTTGAGGCTGTTGTATCTTTGTACCCCAATTACTTTAACTTCAGTTATGTGTCTAATTAATTGTGAAGTAAAAGACAACACTTACCCACATCCCAAATATTCCATCTTTTTCACAAAGCATGTCATTTTTGAATATGTCCAAAAGGTTTGAGTCCTTAATAATTTTCATATCATTGAATATGTTTTCTCTCTCAAGAAATGTTTTTCAATAACATAAATTGATAAAATAAATCCATGGAGTATAAAAGCAAGATATTCTGAATGTATGAACAGCCAACAGGAAATTACTGCTATATGAATTCTATAACTGGTAAAGTTTTATTGGCAACTGACAGATAAAGTATGATACAATCTTCAATTCTAGCCATAATGCTGAAGAAAAGATCTGCCTCATTCACTAAGATATTTTGCTGCCTTTTTTTTACATGTGGTTGTGCTTTATGAGAACTGGCTGACAAAATAGTTGAGTATTGTGCATTTTGCTAATTTCAGGGAACTACAAGGCTATCAAGGTGGAGATGCATTGTTTGTCTGAATGCATTAAGATTTAAAACTTCACACAAAGTCTCAAAGTACACAAGTCATGTTTAGAGTCACAAAGTTACAACTTATAACTACCAAACTCTCTTGAGAATCTCAGAAAAAGCAAAAATAATGACTGAAAAAATCCTTGAATCAGGGACATTTTTTAAAGGGTTCTCATCCAGGAAAAAAGAGGTCATTGTTCCCCTCTACTTGATACTCATTAGACCCATTATAGAGTACAACGCCCCTTTTGGAATGTACCTCACAAGACATATGCAGGAGCTGGAAAGGCCACAGAAGTACCTCACAAAGAGGATTACTGGCCTCAAACAGATGTCCTACACTGACCATCTCAAAAAACTCCAGCTTTACTCCATAGCATATTGCCTACTCTGAGGTGATCTCTGCCTAACATATAAAGCTATGTCAAACCCAGAGATGTTGGACATGCTACAGCTAAAGAAATCCCAATTCCTCCGAGCTACACTCTCTAGGGACCTAAACCTTATCACCACAATAAACAGAACATGCTGGAAGGATAGATTCCTGTCCCAGAGACTTCCCATACTCTAGAACAAGCTACCCATCTATGTCAAGCAAAGTTCCTCATTAGCACTCTTCAAGAAAAATCTTGGTGAGTGGATGGGAAATAGGAAACACACCTCAGTGATCACTTCCATTGCTCTGCTTGACAGGGGCACAGGAAAATAACTTTCTTGGGTGGTGTAAGCCAGGGAACCTTGTTGGCTAGGCTTACTTAGGCCCTTGGGCCGATAGCCTAGTACCTACATATGAACCTATGAAATATCGTTAACAGTTCAGTTGGATCATTGCTAGAACAAAAGAAGAATTGGATTTACATTAACATGCATTGTGTGAATAATAGTACAAATCTGACTGTAATTCGGGCTCTGTTTACTTATTTTAATCATTAATGTTGTGCCAAAATCAGGGGTGATCATGAGAATCAGAATAAGTACTGTATAGGCCTACCACAATCTCCATCATCTCCAATGTATAACATATTGTCATGGTCCTCTTGTTCCAGAATCTGGGGAGATAGATTTGATTCTAAATTGGATTTAGTTTTATATTAAAAGATTTAGTTTCATATTAAAAGAATCATGATGTCATTCCTCTGTGTTTTAAATGTATTTGTTTCTAGCAGCTATAACATTTTCTTAAACAATATAGGAGTTTAAATATTGAAACCTCCCTTAAAGTATTTTGCCTGCCACCTGAACTTCAGAAGCAGTGGCTAGCTAATATTAAAGATAAAACCCTTTTGTGAAATTAGAGCTCATATAGGGAAAAATGTAAATGTGTCAAGCACAGTAATGGATGGAGTTATTACTACAAATACAGGCTTTCACTAAGATAAGCAGGGCTTGCAAAGTCTGATTGTGCAGATGTCTTCTCTGGAGCAAACACAAAAAGGTGACATTGTGAGCAAAATCATATTTAAAGCAGAGGAAACTACAGTGCAAGCCATCATGGTACAATTTACATTTTGTAGACCCTCAGTTAAGTGATGCTTAGAACATCAGAACGGGATGTTTGTCTGATGTGTTGGATCAACATCTTAGAAATGTGGCTCTGGATATGTCAGAGAAGATGGAGATTGTGAGTTTTATGCTTTTCTTACTTTTCTTTTTTCTTTAAGTTTTTGCAAATTTCAAGTAAGTATATATAGCTCAGGATTGCGGGGGCATGCTCCCACATTAGGGTGGAGGGGTACAGTCGTATTACCCCATGCAAAAAACAAAGTTTTGTAAAACAGAGAGGGTGACCATGTCATACTACTGTGTATAGAAATATCTGTTTTGCAAATGTTGCAAGATAGCCAAATGATCAGCATGCCTGTGTAAGGTCATTTGAAGTGCTGGTAATAACAATAATCCGCACCTCACTTACAGAGGGAGATTGCACATCTTTTTCTTCTTTCGGTTTTTCCCAGTTAGGGGTCACCACAGCAGATCACCTGTCCACTCATGATTGGCAATGGAGTTTTACGGTGTCGAGTTGCCAGCCCGGCACCCAACTTTCCACGGAATAAACTGCGAAAATAATGAGGAATGTTTTATTGCTGCATGTGAGTTTTATCTTCTGTATATACTATGTTCTATAGATGTGCCAAGACAGTAATGGATGGAGTTATTACTACAAATACAGGCTAACACTAAGATAAGGAAGTTCTCTCTACTGATACTAAACTGTATACCCCACACCCCTGCAATTCTTCTAACCATGCTTTCATCTAGCAAACTAATAATCTATCACTTCTTACCATACTTCTCATATCTCTAGTGCACCTCACTACTCTAAACCCCATCTCCTTGTCCCCCAGTTGTTCAACTACCTCTACCACCTCTACCTTCTTGACTATTCAATCTAGCAGCTATACAGACATCTCTCCTAGCCTCTATCAACTAAATCCCCTCTACCAATGCAAAGTGAAATCTATCTCTTTAAAATATACAAAAACAGTTTAATTTACTAAACATTACTACTAAATATTTTCAAACAAATCTCACCAAACCTACCAGTAACCAAAAGCTATTATTTTCCACATTTATGTTTTCTACCACACCGTTATGTGGTGGCATACACCCCAAACCAAGTCCCACTACAATCAGTCCTCCCACAGCACCAATCAGCAGCAATTCCCACAAATCATTATATATGGTAACCCGAAATGTCCGAAGTATTCATAATAAAATGTCAGACTTTCAGCTTGGATCATTCTCCAACAACCAAACATTATTGCCACTACCAAGCCACTGCTAAAACCTTATATTAAAGACATCAATTTTATTTCTCCTCTTAGGCTTTCAAGCAGTAAGACCTGACAGGGCCCACAGAAAACGAGGTAGTTTAGCTCTTCTCTTTCCTAACACCTATGATATAGTTCCCTATATTAATCATATTCCACAGTTTTCTAATGCCAAAATTCTCATCTCTTTCCTAAAAAATGAATAACTGCAAACAATTGTGTATTATAGTTCTTTACATACCCCCTGGCAACAAGATACCCATATTAGAAGATATCCTAGCCTAGATTTCTACTAATATTATATAAATAAAATTATCATCCTAGGTGATATCAACTGACTAGAGCTCAGCTCCAACTGCCCTTCTTCAAATATAGATCTTTTCAACTTTACCTAACTCATTAACTCCCCAACCAGACCTATCAGGGGCAATGACAACTGATCAATTTTAGAATGGATACTAGTCACTGACCCTAACAAAATATCCTCAGCTGGTACTCAACCAAACATCCGAAGTGATCACCTCCCAGCCTTTATAAACCACCCCCCCTGTCAAAATCAACATCAGTATAAACAAATATGGAACCTGACTAAATTTAATTCACTGACCTTCATCTTCTGTTGGCTTTTTCCCAGTTAGGAGTTGCCACAGTGGATCACCTGTCCACTCATGATTGGCAGTGGAGGTTTACAGTGTCAGGTTGCCCGCCTGGTGCTCAACCTTTCACAGAAGACACACACATGCATGAACTCACACTTAGGGCCAATTTAGAGTGTCCAGTCCACCTACAGCATGTCTTTGGAATGTGGGAGGAATCCAGAGCAAACTCATGTGACCACAGGGAGGGCATGCAGACTCCACACAGAAGGCACCCCAGCCAAGGATCAAACCAAAGAGCCTCTTGACCTTGACTCAAATACTAAAAACTGCACCACTGTGGAACTTTAAAAATCTTCCCTCTTCAAAGCAATACTAAAAGACAAACTAACAGCTGCTAAACAACTTTGTAATTCCCTAAATTTGTGAATATTAGAAAAAAACACAAAAGCACAAACAACCACACCTGTTTGTTTAAAGAGCAAAAAACAAACCAAGAAACAAAATATAAGATAAACTAATAAGCTAATGAAACAAAAAATTAATTCAAGACTAAAAATAAAAATACTAAAAACTTACATATAAAAGACTGAAAACAGAAAAAACTAAATTAAAGGAAAAAATGTCCACACAAAAGACCAAATACACAAGAAACTAAAAACTATATTAAACTAATAATCATAAATAAAAAAAACAAAAAACATTTAAACCTCAAAAAACTTACCAAAACAAAAAACCATTTAAATTTGCATACATAAAACATAAAAGATCAAATTCTTCTTAAAACAATAGCATCAGCTCAATTTAAATAATATCACTCAAAACCATCACATAAAAAACTAAACACTTTCACATACAAAGCAAACTAAACACTCCCAGCTTTCTTTTCACTGCTTCACCCAACTTAATCTTCACTACATTGATACTCACCAAATCTATTACAATCCCATCATATCAAACTATCCTCCATACCACTCCCCTTCTTCTTCTAATATTATGAATTCAAAACCTTCCTATCTATCCACTTGCAGTAGACTTCGTGAATATCCCATAATATACATACAAAGTAAAAAATTCAAAATAATGCATCACTAAGATCTCTAAAAAAAATTCTCTATCCAAAATACACAAAAAAAAAAATTTGCATAATCTACATCCTGAATAACTAACCTCTTGACATCACCTTTCCTGTTTCTAACATCTTGGAAAAAAATTCTGATTCAACTTCCATTCTTCACTTTCAACTCAACAACAACCTATAGACCAAGTCTTTCCCTGTTTTTAGATTTTATTAATACCTCCTTTCTAGACATATCCAATATTTTTACTTTCAATTTTCACTTCAAAAATTCTAGACATCTTCTTTACAAAAGCACAAGATGACCCTTTGCTTCTAACCCCTTTACTTATTCATCTCTCTAAAATTCACCTTCTCACCTCACACTCCCTTGGTTCTCAATACACTAACAGATAGACAACAGGTTGTCAATCTCATTTCTCATTTCTCCCATTCTTTACACACCACTCCTTCAGTTCCCAAGCATATTCAATTACACCCAACAGGTTGTCATTTGGCATTACTCATTATCCATCTCTCTTGTTCAGTATTCAAACTATTCAATATGCATTTGACTCAAATTATACTCTACAAATAATCAGGCATTTCTGAAATCAAATTTCACTCATCTTAGTCTCTCTCCTCCACTGAAACCAGGATGTAAAATAGCCATCTCTTAATACCCAAATAAAATAAAAAAAGACTAATGACCACTTCAAACAAAAAAACAAAATACTAAAATTTTAAATATCTTAAATTCCACCTGCCAAATAATCAATTTTAACCACACAAAACTTTTCTAATCAATTCTTTACTATTCACTTTTAAAAAAATGCACCACTTATATAACATCTGCAAAACTTACCAGAAACTTGGAATTCTTTACAGATTTCACTTACACTTTTGATTTACACTACACATTACATGAAATTCACCTGCCTTAACATAACATCTATAAAACTACACAAAACACTACTCCCAAAAATAATCATTAAATCTAAGCTCACATAATCTACAAAAAATATTCTAAAATTCAAATAATTCACTAAATACTCTACCCACTCTACACTCACTAACCCACTTGGAACTCTCAAAATCTAACTTGATATATGTCTAATAAAAACTACTACCTGTCACAAATAAATACCAATACTCTGCCTCCTCAGATTCCTGAATTAGCCTCCTACTTCCTGCACTTACACCCAAATCTCTTCTATTACCCAGAGAATACAACCACTCCTTCCTAAAACCTACCTCCCTTCCCTAGCCCTTTTTTTTAGAAGCCCCCAGACCAAAGGAATGCCCTACCATCTGACCTGTTCAGCAGCCAGATCATGCCTTTAAAAAAACTTCTTCCGGAACTTTACCAACCCTTCAATCTAGAATTGAATTGAAATGCCCCCATATATATATTATATTGATGATGAAATGTATTCTTTTTCAAAATAAATATATGTGAAAATACTCTATCTTTATATGATGTATACCAAGCATACTTCTTTTATATATACTTTTATGTTTATAGTTTTATTTTTTTTTATTTTTGTCTATTGTATATATTTTCACTATGTATTATATATTCAATGTATATATTTCCTTTATTTATTTTCTGAGGACCTTTTCCTTTTCATCCTAGAAATATTGGGAAAATTTGTGTAAAATGGGTTATGGTTATATATATGAAGGCTTATTGGGACAGGCAGACGACAGACTGTAAGGCGGTCATGAGGCGGCAGAGCGCAGCAATATGTCTGGGCATGAAAAATGAGCTTGTATAGAGATTCTGAATCTAAATATGATATGCAATGCAAATTACCTCATTTGCTGCTGAAAGCTTGCTGCCTAAGTAAATGG
Organism: Protopterus annectens; assembly: GCF_019279795.1. Classification (NCBI taxonomy): domain Eukaryota; kingdom Metazoa; phylum Chordata; order Ceratodontiformes; family Protopteridae; genus Protopterus; species Protopterus annectens. The sequence goes on along the minus strand of NC_056725.1, from coordinate 1,102,437,682 downwards.
AAATCCGGGAAAAAGCCTAACATTATTGTAAGTAAGTGTAGTGTTATCTAATATAATGTGTTGGTGCAATAACGCGTTCTTGCAAATAGCTAGCTAAGACTAGCCAAATAGCTGATGCATTAAGTGCAGGAAGCATGCCAATGGCCAAATAAATATAAGGCCAAATAATGGCCCATTTTTATTTTCTTCTTAAAGTCAGTGTTTTTTTTTTTTTTCCGCGATGTTTAAGCAGCCCACACAGAGCACACATACAACTTGCACCAACAAAAAGAAAAAAAAACATAAAATAAAAACAACACAAAAAAAAAAAAAAAACAGGCAAACTCAAACTGGAAAGACTGAAACGGCAAAAAAAAAAAGCTCACAGCAAACAATAAACACACTGTAAACCCAAAACCCAAAGCAAAAAAACAAAATTTTAAAAGCAAATTTTATAAACTTAACAATTTCATCAAATTTTCATCAATTTTACAACCACACATGAGACAACCACATGTTACACACGTAACAACTCCCCTCCCTCCAAATTAATAAATTATAAATCAAATTTTAAAGACACAAAAGACACTGGATTGAAAACTAAAACATTATGCAAACACATAAAATACATAAAAAACAATGTTTTAAAAAAACTGCATTTCTAAAACTGCATTTCTAAAACTGATCTTATAAATCTTATAAAATTAATCAACCATAAATAACTTACTATTACTTTGCAAAAGCATTAACATTCTATACTACAAATAGCTAATCAAATTTTTTCTGACTTTAACTTCAAATATGGGACAATCGATATTTTATCATTAAGTCCAGGGAATCTGTTGGATTCCAGAAGTATTTGCCAGTGTGTTTCCCTATGGGATAGCAATACCTCCATGGTCCACCCTGGCATCCTGAACAACAGAATCCAACACAAAAAAGGTAAAACTTCCATCGGAACACGTATTAAGATGTTTAAACAGTGTGTTGTTATTGTCACATTTTGTATGTCATAAAGATGTTCATACACTCTTCTACGGAGTTGTCTTTTAGTTTTCCAACATAAAATGACTGGCATGATGGGCACACTGCCAAATAGACAACTCATAGGAATGACAGTTATAAAATGCATTGGCTCTGATCTACCTATTCCTACTATCCAGGTAGATGGCTTCCTGATTAGACATGTATTTGGACTGTGAACACCTCCCGCAGTTGAAGGTCCCCCACGGGGCATTCAAACTATCGCTACCTGCTCCCCTTTTCTAAAATTCTTTTCAAATTAAAACCTCTTCTGTAAACAGTTTTTAAAGTTGTACTTTTGAATCCATCAAGATCAGTTATATCCTGAAAGGATTGAAATTCCCTGGTAATAATCTGACTAATCTGTCTCACATTAGAACTGTATTCTGTAATATACAGTAGCTGATGAACATCACTTTCCACACAGTCCTTGGCCTGCTCGTTATTTGAACACTTCTGTCCCAAAATTGGTTTGAACCTAGTGTTTCTCCCTTAATAACTTCGTCCTTAACTGAATTTATTAGGGCTATCGGATACCCCCTCTCCCTAAACATGCTAGTCAACTTGTCACACTCAATATTAAACAAATAGTCCTGAGATGCCATACGAGATGCCCTTACGAACTGACCCTTCACGATGCCCCTTTTTTGAAATCCTGGATGTGAACTGGAAAAGTGCAAAAAGCTGTTCGAATATGTGGGCTTCCTATATACTGTTGAGGTAAACCCTAGTTCATCTTTCCTAAGGGTGACATCCAAGTAATGTACTGATTCAACTGATATCTCATGAGTAAATTTTAAAAAGTTTGTAGTACCCCCGATATATGTAATAAATTCCTGTATGGTCTCCATTGGACCAATCCAAAATATGCAAATGTCATCCAGGAACCTGGAATAATAATTCCAGTATTTTTCATAACTACTGTTATGGATGAATTTCTTTTCCCAGACGGCCATAATAATATCAGCATATATTGGCGCACAATTTGCACCCATGGACACCCCTGCAATTTGTTTAAAGTATTCGCCCCCATAATAAATGTAATTATTTCGCAACACCAGCTCCAACAACCCCATAATCATAGTAACGTCATTATGTGTGATCCCCGCACACTCCCATAAAGCTTCCTCTATCCATTCCAATCCAACGTCAGTAGGTATTACTGAAAACAAATCAACCACATCGATGGTGAGAAAAGTTAGATTGGACTTGTAGAGGTCTGTGGTCACTCTCCTCAAAAATTCCCAAGAGTCTTTGATAAGATGCGACTCTTTCCCCCAAACCTGCTTAAGTTTCCAATCTAAAAACTTTGCAATGGAGTGTGTCTTCGAGCCTTGCGCAGCCACTATTGGACGTAATGGCGGATCGTGCACACCCTTATGGATTTTGGGCACGCCGAAAATGGTAGGCACTTTGGGGTACTGGTTTTCAAGGTAGGAAAAGATGTCAAATTCGATGACCTCCTGGTCCAACATATCCTTGATAATTAAGTCAATCTTTTTATATGCCAAGTGAATCTCTTCAATAGATGTAATGGTATACTTATTGGTATCGTATAGTATTTCCCCCATTTTACTGTCATATAAAAGCTGGCTCATAATCACAATACCCCCACCCTTATCCGGTTGCATCACTCTGATGGAATGGTTGTACGCCAATTCGTACAATGCTGTATTCTCTTCTTCAGTCAAGTTGTATTTAAGAGACTCCTGGGTTAGCTGTTTACGTATTTCCCTCTCAATTCTATTTTCTAAATTGCTTAGTTGGGGATGCAGGGGTGGATTAAACGTACTAGACCTCTTAAGAAACATACTGGGAGCAACAGGACCATGACCAAACATTTGCTGGAAATTAAGTTTACGAATAAACATTTTGAGGTCCAAAATACTGTTAACTAACTGGGAACCTTTAGATGGAACAAATTTGAAACCTTTGGTAAATAGGTCAAAATGAGCTTCAGTCACAGGTACATCACTGTAGTTGTATATATGGGAACCATTCCTACTGTGTAATTGGTATACACCAATACTTTTGACTGTAATGCCCTTCCCTATCAGCAAACCTAATACCTGTTCTTCCCCCTCCCCTGCACCCGATTGTCCCAACCCTGGGCAAATATCGGGTAAACTGGGAGGGTTTGTCCCCCATGTTGGTTCCGAATACGTTCGGATCTCCTGGGTAAAAAATTGTCATCCAATTGCTCTATTGCATCCATAGGGGCCTGTTCCTCCCTCTCCTCTGTGGTGGATGCCAACACCTCATGATTGGAAACCAGTCTCTGTTGATGATCGGGGACCTGATAAAATTTACCCCTAGTCTGGGGCGGATGGGGATACTGTCGCCCCTCCTTATATTCCCTAAGATCTCTTCTTAACTTATTGAATTTCCTGTTAATGATAATGTCACACTGTTTATCCACATTCTTGCGTATATCATAATATTTAACTTTATGTGTTTCAACAGTAAACAACAAGTCAGTTATAATATCATTATTACATTTAAAAATTTGCTCTGACAGTCCTTGAATGTCTTTGTCGTTTTTCTTTATAATAGCCCTCATAATGTCCAGTCCACATCTATCAAATGCTTGAATCAGTTCTACATGAAATTCACTTCTGCCTATAACATTATTAGGGTATTTATGTACCCTCAGTCCTTTTGGTACAATGCCCTTGTCAATACACTCATGTAAATATGAATTGTCCAAAACCAAGCTTTTGTACCTGTATAGCGTCTCCTCTAGAAAGTGCAGGTTCTCTTCGTATGTATACTTTTCACTATAAGTGGTTGGTTGGTAATCCGGTATAGAAAAGGACGGTTTAGCATTAACCCAATCTGTGAAAGTCGCATTAATGGGATGAGTCTCGTGAACTAGCGCTGGTTGATGACACGGAATAGACGGCTCCGTGCTCCCTTCCCTCAAAACAGCTGGTGTTAGAAAAAATGTACTTTCCGTATTGCCAAGCACTTCCCTCGGTCTTCCCTGGCCCAAACCATTGCGATCCACATCCTTGGGGGAATCCACTGATGCTACGCCTGGCCGTTTACCAATAGCGTTAAGCACTTCGCTTTGGTTTTTAATAACAGTTTGAAGCCCCAAACCAATGGGGGTAAGTAGTTGAATAAGCTGGGAAAGCTGGCCCGTAAGCTGGGATAGTTCACCGGCTACCTGTGCACCGCCGATGCCATTGCCGTGAACAATGGGACTGCCAGTACCTGGATCCATGTTACAGTAAATCCAAACGTAAGCCCAAAGTGAAAACCAAAAAACAAAAATGAAAGGACAAGGCAAACTCCACTGGAAAAGATACGGCAGCAAAATAAGCTCCAACAGCTCACAATAAGGCACGGCTGTAAACCCAAAATGTTCCAAGCAGAAAAACGAATTTTATTAACGCCAACAAATAACTCACACGTTTTCATCAAATTTTGACTTCATCAGACAACCACATGATAGTTACACAAGTTTAAATAGCCTCAACTCCCCTCCCTTAATGGAGGTAAGTAATAGTAAGTTATTTATGGTTGATTAATTTTATAAGATTTATAAGATCAGTTTTAGAAATGCAGTTTTAGAAATGCAGTTTTTTTAAAACATTGTTTTTATTGTATTTAATGTAGTTGCATAATGTTTTAGTTTTCAATCCAGTGTGCTTTGTGTCTTTAAAATTTGATTTACTAATTAATCCATTAAGGGAGGGGAGTTGAGGCTATTTAAACTTGTGTAACTATCATGTGGTTGTCTGATGAAGTCAAAATTTGATGAAAACGTGTGAGTTATTTGTTGGCGTTAATAAAATTCGTTTTTCTGCTTGGAACATTTTGGGTTTACAGCCGTGCCTTATTGTGAGCTGTTGGAGCTTATTTTGCTGCTGTATCTTTTCCAGTGGAGTTTGCCTTGTCCTTTCATTTTTGTTTTTTGGTTTTCACTTTGGGCTTACGTTTGGATTTACTGTAACATGGATCCGGGTACGGGCAGTCCCATTGTTGACGGCAATGGCATCGGCGGTGCACAGGTAGCCGGTGAACTATCCCAGCTTACGGGCCAGCTTTCCCAGCTTATTCAACTACTTACCCCCATTGGTTTGGGGCTTCAAACTGTTATTAAAAACCAAAGCGAAGTGCTTAACGCTATTGGTAAACGGCCAGGCGTAGCATCAGTGGATTCCCCCGAGGATGTGGATCGCAATGGTTTGGGCCAGGGAAGACCGAGGGAAGCGCTTGGCAATACGGAAAGTACATTTTTTCTAACACCAGCTGTTTTGAGGGAAGGGAGCACGGAGCCGTCTATTCCGTGTCATCAACCAGCGCTAGTTCACGAGACTCATCCCATTAATGCGACTTTCACAGATTGGGTTAATGCTAAACCGTCCTTTTCTATACCAGATTACCAACCAACCACTTATAGTGAAAAGTATACATACGAAGAGAACCTGCACTTTCTAGAGGAGACGCTATACAGGTACAAAAGCTTGGTTTTGGACAATTCATATTTACATGAGTGTATTGACAAGGGCATTGTACCAAAAGGACTGAGGGTACATAAATACCCTAATAATGTTATAGGCGGAAGTGAATTTCATGTAGAACTGATTCAAGCATTTGATAGATGTGGACTGGACATTATGAGGGCTATTATAAAGAAAAACGACAAAGACATTCAAGGACTGTCAGAGCAAATTTTTAAATGTAATAATGATATTATAACTGACTTGTTGTTTACTGTTGAAACACATAAAGTTAAATATTATGATATACGCAAGAATGTGGATAAACAGTGTGACATTATCATTAACAGGAAATTCAATAAGTTAAGAAGAGATCTTAGGGAATATAAGGAGGGGCGACAGTATCCCCATCCGCCCCAGACTAGGGGTAAATTTTATCAGGTCCCCGATCATCAACAGAGACTGGTTTCCAATCATGAGGTGTTGGCATCCACCACAGAGGAGAGGGAGGAACAGGCCCCTATGGATGCAATAGAGCAATTGGATGACAATTTTTTACCCAGGAGATCCGAACGTATTCGGAACCAACAGGGGGGACAAATCCTCCCAGTTTACCCGATATTTGCCCAGGGTTGGGACAATCGGGTGCAGGGGAGGGGGAAGAACAGGTATTAGGTTTGCTGATAGGGAAGGGCATTACAGTCAAAAGTATTGGTGTATACCAATTACACAGTAGGAATGGTTTCCATATATACAACTACAGTGATGTACCTGTGACTGAAGCTCATTTTGACCTATTTACCAAAGGTTTCAAATTTGTTCCATCTAAAGGTTCCCAGTTAGTTAACAGTATTTTGGACCTCAAAATGTTTATTCGTAAACTTAATTTCCAGCAAATGTTTGGTCATGGTCCTGTTGCTCCCAGTATGTTTCTTAAGAGGTCTAGTACGTTTAATCCACCCCTGCATCCCCAACGAAGCAATTTAGAAAATAGAATTGAGAGGGAAATACGTAAACAGCTAACCCAGGAGTCTCTTAAATACAACTTGACTGAAGAAGAGAATACAGCATTGTACGAATTGGCGTACAACCATTCCATCAGAGTGATGCAACCGGATAAGGGTGGGGGTATTGTGATTATGAGCCAGCTTTTATATGACAGTAAAATGGGGGAAATACTAAACGATACCAATAAGTATACCATTACATCTATTGAAGAGATTCACTTGGCATATAAAAAGATTGACTTAACTATCAAGGATATGTTGGACCAGGAGGTCATCAAATTTGACACGTTTTCCTACCTTGAAAACCAGTACCCCAAAGTGCCTACCATTTTCGGCGTGCCCAAAATCCATAAGGGTATGCACGATCCGCCATTACGTCCAATAGTGGCTGCGCAAGGCTCGAAGACACACTCCATTGCAAAGTTTTTAGACTGGAAACTTAAGCAGGTTTGGGGGAAAGAGTCGCATCTTATCAAAGACTCTTGGGAATTTTTGAGGAGAGTGACCACAGACCTCTACAAGTCCAATCTAACTTTTCTCACCATTGATGTGGTTGATTTGTTTTCAGTAATACCTACTGACGTTAAATTGGAATGGATAGAGGAAGCTTTATGGGAGTGTGCGGGGATCACACATAACAACGTTACCATGATTATGGGGTTGTTGGAGCTGGTGTTGCGAAATAATTACATTTATTATGGGGGCGAATACTTTAAACAAATTGCAGGGGTGTCCATGGGTGCAAATTGTGCGCCAATATATGCTGATATTATTATGGCCGTCTGGGAAAAGAAATTCATCCATAACAGTAGTTATGAAAAATACTGGAATTATTATTCCAGGTTCCTGGACGACATTTGCATATTTTGGATTGGTCCAATGGAGACCATACAGGAACTTATTACATATATCGGGGGTACTACAAACTTTTTAAAATTTACTCATGAGATATCAGTTGAATCAGTACATTACTTGGATGTCACCCTTAGGAAAGATGAACTAGGGTTTACCTCAACAGTATATAGGAAGCCCACATATTCGAACAGCTTTTTGCACTTTTCCAGTTCACATCCAGGATTTCAAAAAAGGGGCATCATGAAGGGTCAGTTCGTAAGGGCATCTCGTATGGCATCTCAGGACTATTTGTTTAATATTGAGTGTGACAAGTTGACTAGCATGTTTAGGGAGAGGGGGTATCCGATAGCCCTAATAAATTCAGTTAAGGACGAAGTTATTAAGGGGAGAAACACTAGGTTCAAACCAATTTTGGGACAGAAGTGTTCAAATAACGAGCAGGCCAAGGACTGTGTGGAAAGTGATGTTCATCAGCTACTGTATATTACAGAATACAGTTCTAATGTGAGACAGATTAGTCAGATTATTACCAGGGAATTTCAATCCTTTCAGGATATAACTGATCTTGATGGATTCAAAAATACAACTTTAAAAACTGTTTACAGAAGAGGTTTTAATTTGAAAAGAATTTTAGAAAAGGGGAGCAGGCAGCGACAGTTTGAATGCCCCCGTAGGGGGACATTCAAATGCGGAAGGTGTTCACAGTGCAAATACATGTCAAATCAGGAATCCATCTACCTGGAAAGTAGGAATAGGAAGATCAGAGCCAATGCATTTTATAACTGTCATTCCTGCGGAGTTGTCTATTTGGCAGTGTGCCAATCATGCCAGTCATTTTATGTTGGAAAAACTAAAAGACAACTCCGTAGAAGAGTGTATGAACATCTTTATGACATACAAAAATGTGACAATAACAACACACTGTTTAAACATCTTAATACGTGTTCCGATGGAAGTTTTACCTTTTTTGTGTTGGATTCTGTTGTTCAGGATGCCAGGGGTGGACCATGGGAGGTATTGCTATCCCATAGGGAAACACACTGGCAAATACTTCTGGAATCCAACAGATTCCCTGGACTTAATGATAAAATATCGATTGTCCCATATTTGAAGTTAAAGTCAGAAAAAATTTGATTAGCTATTTGTAGTATAGAATGTTAATGCTTTTGCAAAGTAATAGTAAGTTATTTATGGTTGATTAATTTTATAAGATTTATAAGATCAGTTTTAGAAATGCAGTTTTAGAAATGCAGTTTTTTTAAAACATTGTTTTTATTGTATTTAATGTAGTTGCATAATGTTTTAGTTTTCAATCCAGTGTGCTTTGTGTCTTTAAAATTTGATTTACCAATTAATCCATTAAGGGAGGGGAGTTGAGGCTATTTAAACTTGTGTAACTATCATGTGGTTGTCTGATGAAGTCAAAATTTGATGAAAACGTGTGAGTTATTTGTTGGCGTTAATAAAATTCGTTTTTCTGCTTGGAACATTTTGGGTTTACAGCCGTGCCTTATTGTGAGCTGTTGGAGCTTATTTTGCTGCCGTATCTTTTCCAGTGGAGTTTGCCCTGTCTTTTCATTTTTGTTTTTTTGTTTTCACCTTGGGCTTACGTTTGGATTTACTTTTACACTAAAAAGCTTGTTCTGCCATGCAGGTGAATGGCAGGCTGAAAACAACATGGCCACTGAGTAGTGGTTGCTAAGGGGGGGGAAGCTCAGTGTGAGAGATGTAACCAAGCATTAGTAGGCAATCCTATGCAAATGAGGATAAGGATAGTGAATCCCAAATTTCCCTGGCATGTGAGCCATGTCCCTAGAGTGTAAGTGTAGGAGTAGGGTAGTAGTCGAGTAGAAGATAGGTGACATTATGAGAGGGTATGTTGGAAAGACTGTAAGGTGATTGGAGCACAGTGGCATGTCTATGCCCTGAGTTGCTCAGGATTGCAAGAGGTGAGTTTACAGTGGTAGTAGCTGAAAACAAGAAACCAAAGGCATACGCCGTGGATATATCATAAATTTATTGCAAACGGGTGCACAGCGTGTGAGCACATGTGCGTGTGTGTGTGCACGTGTAGGTGCGTGTGCGCTCGTGTGCGCTTGTTTGCTCGGTGCTGCCCCTTGTGGAAATAGAAAGGGAAAAAGGAAGGAAAAGAAGTAGTAGAAAGTTAACCAAGGAGAACTAGCAGAGCTGCCAGGTGAAATATATCACAAACAGCCAATTACACAGGCAGTCGACTAGCCCAGCCCAGCCCAGCAATTTAAACTCTGCAAACAGCAGTCTAACCTGTTTTTTCAAAAGAACTCTGCAACACTGCAGTTTAGAAAGAGTGAAAACTCAAAAAGCTTAAGGCTGACAAAATGTTAGGGGCTGCCATTGCTATTATAAACCAACATGTGCAAGGTGCTGAGGGTGGTGATGTTGTGAATGCTGCTGAGCAACCCACAGTGAGGAGACAGAGAAGAGTGTACAGACCCAGGGTAATCTACCAGAGGCTACATGAGCTGGAGATAGTAGAGCGCTATAGAATGGACAGAGACCTCCTACAGCAAATTGTTGAGCTGTGCTGGCCATGCCTCACACACAGAACCAACAGAGGGGAACCCATCCCAGTGGATACCAAGATATGTGCTGGCCAACGAATACTAGCAACAGGTACCTTACAGAGACAAACTGGTGATATGATGGGGGTTTCACAGGCATCAACATCCAGAGTACTGCACCAGTTACTGGATGCCATGTCAGCACATGTCAGTTAGCATATATATTTTCCCAATTCCAGTGAGGCATTGGCCAGCAATATGCGTCTCTTCCACCAAATAGTGGAATACCCTGAGGTGGTGGGTGCAATAGATTGCACGCACATACACATAAAAGCACCACCCGGTGAGCGGAGTAGAGTCTACATCAACCGCAAGGGCTTCCCCTCCATCAACTTCCAGGTCATGTGCGATGCCCAGGGCATAATAATGAATGTGTGTGCTGGCTGCCCTGGAAGCTATCGCGATTCCCACATCTGGCGTCTGACGCAGCTGTACCAGAGATTTGCCAAAGGGGACATCTCTGACGGTCACCTAGTGGGGGATGCTGGATACGCACTGGAGCCGTGGCTGATGACACCCATCAGAAATGCACACACACCCGAACAAGAACTCCATAATGAGGCACACGCACAAACAAGAAACATTATTGAGCATGTGTTTGGGATGCTCAAGTCACGGTTCCAGTGCCTGGACACATCTGGTGGAGCTTTGCAGTACTCACCAACTACATGTACCCAAATTGTCATGGTATGTGCCATGCTACACAATATGATCCTGCTAAAACAGCTGCAGCAGGAACAGCATGGGGCAGGGCCAAACAGCCCCCCACCATTGCCAAGGCCTGCACAGGCACAGCGTGACTTGGAGGAGGAACAACCTGTGCCTGCCCCAGTAGGCAGAAGGAGGCGTGCCCAGTATGCCCTGGCCTTGGCAAAGAGGCAATGCATAGCACATACACTGACTCAGTAGGAACCCTGAAAATGCCACCTCTCTCTGACTTGCACATACAATAAAAGGGATGCTAACTTGACACTACCTGTTTCAAACATGTATAGGGAGTGTATTATGTGCATCCGACATAGGCAGCCCTGCAGCACCACCTGAGGCATGATTGCCCTATATTAAGCAATATAAAGCAGTGTTAAGCACATTTTACCACTATTTAGTATATTTAAGCATATTTAAGCATAATTGTGTGGAGCTGCGTGCTGCGCAAACTAGCAAAACGTTGGGCAACGTTGGGCAATGTTGGGCAAAGTCAGGCAAAGTTGGGTAAACACGCTCACACCTGCTTTACTGTTCCTTAACCAGTCAGGTCTGCCCAGCAGGAAAATAGAAAGCAGTGACAGGGCTCGAACTCAGGATACTGTGCACTATAGTCACAGTACTGAACCACTAAGCCATGACAGCATTTCACTGGCACAGACAAAGTAGGGCAATTGTAGACTAACGCAAACACAAACAAATGCTGTATCATGCCCTCTGAACTTCCCCCCAGGCCTATGCAGACAGATAACAGCAGGCCAGGCAGAGTGATGTGGGTTGGGTAGGCTATGAAGTCACAAACTAATATACGTGAAATTGGAAGCTAAGTTCTGTAGTACAGTAGTATACCTCAAGCCAGTACGATAGGCAGCAGTACAGACTGAAATGGAGTACCTGACATAGCAGTGCAGGCCTAGCAAATGTGTATAAGCATCAGGTCAACCCCTCATCCAATGTACACCCACAGTAACAATCAGGTGTGCCCCCTGGGTTGAAATGTACAAATAATAGCTGTCCCCCCTGTATGTAGAAATGTTGTAAGTCTATGCAAAGCGACTCATGGAAACCCTGCAGGCACAGCGTGCTTCCTGTTGATGTACAACACAATGGTGAGCCCTGAAGTAAAAAACAACTTGATTTTCCACACACATATAGTATATATGTCCATACTGGGCATGCTCACACACCTTAACAAATTTAGCAAATCTCAGTCAGCAACATACTGAAAGGTCATACTGGGCATGCTCACACACTTAGGCCATGTCAGAGTACAGCAGTGGGCCACACATATCTGAAAGTTGCAGTTCTCACCACAGAAACATGTCACTATTCACCAACCCTGCCTTGCGCACACAGTGATATGAAAACAGACCAATATAATATATTGGACTCCTGTCATAATCAAACTATGTACTACAAGTACTGAACTTGTTCAGAGAAAGTGAAAATTCAAAGAAGACCAATAAATTTCCGATCAGTATCATCAATAAACAATGAGCACTCCTAACATTATCCAATCCATGTTCTGGCAAAAATATTGTCAAAGAGTCGATAGAGAACCATGAAGCTTTCTTTCGCAATGTCACAAATATCAGTGTAAACACATATATGTTCTGAGTCAGTGCAAACTGTAAATGAATACATGTACATGACTGACCCCGCCAACATCTTGTCAGACAGGTTCATACATATTTACCTCCCTCACACTGACAAAAGGGCCCATTATCATACCTAGAGACTGTGAAAACCCAGAAATCACATATACAATGGTTAAACAGCACTTTCCAAACCTAAAAGCATGGTGTCTATGGGATGACATGGCTTCCCTAGCGGTGTCATATGTGAACTCCAAAACAAACAGACCCTGCACCTGAACAGTCTGTTGAGACTCACCCTCTGTACAGGATATGAAACCATTGAATGTGTTACAGCAACATTTGGCACACACCACAAGTGTTGGTGCACAACAGACCATATGAATTATTGTCTTATAAGCCTATTAAGCCTGATCTACAAGGCCATGGAGTCCATCATGATGGAACTCATAAACAGAGCTATTGTGAGCCTACAGACACCTAACCCTACCAATTTCATTTTGGTCAGGGGCAGATCATGGTTCCCAAACCTGCTGGACTGTTTTCAAGGCAGTCACCCAGGACATACATCAATGAAATAAACTGCACACATCCCACATAGACCTTGGAAAGCCCTCTTCCAACATCCCAGACACATGTTGTATCCATAAAATCAACAACCAGTGCATACATATGTATGTCATCTGATGGATTGCCAAATGGAGCACAGATAGATCCCATAAGGTAAGAATTGTGGTCTCCTGTTCAAGCTGGTAACAACCGCTGTCCCCCATGGCCCAGTCCTGGGATTCCTCCTGTCTGGTGTATACTTTTCAGAAATACAGTCAAACACACGAGGGCTATGTTTAGCAAAGTTTGTGGATGACTGCAAAAAAGATGTCATAATCGATGTGTGGGACAACAGAGACATCCTTAAAAAGGGCCTCAGTCAGACATGTGGTGTAAAAATATGCCCTCGAGCTACAGTCATACAAATACCACATAGGTGCCAACACCCTAAATATGGAGGTGATAATAAGGGAACTATGGACACATGTGGATAGTCATCTCTACTTCCAGAAACATATTCACAAAGTGTTTAGAAAATCATGCTATGTGTTCCCACAAACTGCCAAGGAATTTGCATGCAGGTCAAAGGAGGTTCCCTCTACTCATCAGTCATCAGACCCTTCAGAGAGTACCACAACACACCTGTGATGAATCTGACTAGGCACTTTCAGCAGATGGAAAGACCACTGAAGTACCTCAACAAGAGGATTACTGGCCTCAAACAGTTGCTCCATGCAACCAGACTGAATTTAACTCAATCTGTACTCTGTTGCATACTGTCTACTCAGGAGATCTCTACCCAACAGACAGGTCCATGCCCAATGCAGAACTGAGGTACATGCGCTATCTGAAGTAAACCCAAGCTCATTGTACCACATGCTCCAGGGATATCATCATCACAACATTAAATAGAACATGTTGGAGGGATACATGACTAACTCACAGACTTCCCTTGCTCTGGAACAGGCTCCCAACCGACATTAAGCCGAGACCCTCACTGACACTCTTCCAGAGGAGTCTTGATGAGTGTATGTGAAACTGAGCTGTCACACCATGGATCACTTCATCAGCTCTACTACACAGAGGCCTAGGGAACTAACTCCATGGGTGGTGATAGCTGCACACTCTGGCCATACTAATATATGTCTTCAGGCAGATATATATATATATATATATATATATATATATATATATATATATATATATGACAGCGCAGAAGACCGACAACGGAATCCGGAGCTCCAGAAGATCGACATCGAAGAAGACCGACGCGAATCGCGAGTGGCAGAACATCGACAATGCAGAAGACCGACACGACGGATGACAACACCAACGCCGAGGATGCCGACATGGGGAAAGGCTGTGTGAGTATGCGGTAGTGACGGACGTTAGGTGCGAGGCAGGTAAGTGTGAGATTGACGGTCTGTGGGGATAGGGGTGGGTTAAGTGAGTTAGGGTTAGGGAGGATAGGGGTGGGTTAAGTGAGTTAGGGTTAGAGGCGATAGGGTGGGGTTAAGTGAGTTAGGTTAGGAGCGATAGGGGGTTAAGTGAGTTAGGGTTAGGAGGCGATAGGGGTGGGTTAAGTGAGTTAGGGTTAGGGAGCCCAGGTTAAGTGAGTTAGGGTTAGGGAGCCGGTAGGTAAGTGTGCGATAGTGACGGACCTTAGGGTTAGGTAAGGTTTAGTGTGGGCTTGTAAGGATTTTGGTGTGCTTGTGTTGTGTGTGTGGTTTGTGGAATGGGGATGTGTTTTGTTTTTAATTGTTATTGTGGTGTGTGCAGTGTATGGGGTTTCGTGTTTGTGTACCGTCGGTTATTTCGTTGTCGGTTATGTGTGGTTTCGTGTTTATGGACTGTCGAATATGTGGTGTCGGTGATGTGGTTGTCGGTGTTGTGTGGTTTCGACTATGTCAGGTAGAACCATATATATATATATATATATATATATATATATATATGTAGAGGGAACACAGTATAATAAGCCAAAGATGGATGGGCAGAGATGTGTGTAAGAGGGTGACCATAACAGGGAGCCATCCAGGACTGTCCCACCCAGCACACATCTCAATGGCATGAAAGACATGAGGTGCACATCTCTCCCACTGTACATAACAGCCACCAGTATCTGTAAGCATTACAGTTTATGTGGTCCATGTGCCTGCTGTACATCATGACTGTACAATGAAGTACACATCTACTATCTGTAGACATGTACCTGTCACATAGGTCCATAGGTATGTAGTAGACTATCTCCACGAAGGCATATATCAGCCTACACAAGTTGTGCAGCTTTCACCACACCATTGGGTAGTCTCCCAAGGCCTAGTTCTAATAGTTAGTACCCTAAGCCCCTTTCTAATGGGGCTGCTGATTTGATGCCTGTTATGAACTGTGTGTTTCCCATCCACTCATCAAGGTTCCAATTGAAGAGTGTCAGCGAGGGTTTATGTCTGATGTACATTGGGACTCTGTTCCACAGTAAGGTAAGTGTCTGGGATGGTACTCTATCCGACCAGCATGTCGTATTCATCGTTCTGATGAGGTTTATATCCCCGGAATGTGTAGGGTGACTCAATTTTGTTATGTGTAGATGGAGCATGTTCAACAGTTATGTGTTGGACATGGCTCTGAATGTTAGGCAGGGTGTGCCTCTGAGTAGGCGGTATGCAACGAAAAACAGATTTAGTTTTACCAGTTGTGTTGCATAACACAACTGTCTGAGGACAGTAATCCTCTTGGTGAGGTACATATGCGGTCTCTACAGCTGCTGGATATGCTAAGTCGAGTACATCCAAAATGGTGCACTGTACTCAATGATGGGTCTAATGATGTAAGAGTAGAGTGCCAACACTACCTCTTTGGATCCTGATGCAAACCCTTTGTTGATTAGGTGGGCTACATAGGATCTCCCAATCACTTTGGCAACATGGCTGTCAAAGGAAAGATGACTATCTACTTGTGTCCCCAGATCCCTCATCACCTTATCATTTTCAAGGGGGTAACACCCATGTGGTAGTTTGTGGGTATTTTGTTTTCAACAAAGAGGATCACTATGCATTCCTCCACAGTGAGCTTGAGGCCATGATTCTGACACCACACATCTGTCTCATAGAGTCCCTTCTGGAGAATCTGTCTGTCTTCCGGGGAATCTATTATGACAAACACTTTACAGTTCCCAGGAAACATAGTCAACCACAGCTATCCTGTGTTGGCATGTACATTTGAGAAGTCCATACCAAACAGGAGGGACCCCAGGACTGAACCCTGGGGGACACCAGTCATTACCGGTGTAGAGTCTGACATGTAGCCAGCAACTCGTAATGTGTGGGATCTATCTGTGAGCCAGTTTGCAATCCATCTTGTGATATATGGATTCATGGGCAGGTTGTTGAGTTCATCTATGATACCTGACTGGGGAATGGTGTCAAAGGCCTTAGCGAGGCATAGGTAGGCTGTGTGGATCTCATTTCAATCATCCGTAGCCTGGGTAACTGTCAAAGAGATCCTCCCAGTTCAGGAGGCGTGGTCTGCTTTTACCAAGCCAAACTGTGTGTGCTCAACTTTGTGAAGGTTCCCAATCTCTGTATTGTTGACTTCCATTATGATTGGCTCCATTGCCTTGCAGAACACACTTGTCAGGCTCATAGAGCATGAATGCCAAGGGATTTTTGTGGCCCCACCCCTGTGGAGTGTGAAGAACGTTGCTGTGCAGCATTCTATGGGTGCATATCCTGTAGAGAGCATGTAGAGAGAGGTGTAGGTATCCTTGATGAATATGGATACATCCTCACCCTATGTGCTATGATTCAGGTTCTGATGCTGGAAGGTATGGAATGAGTAGTATCCTGGTAGTGCTGGTGTGCTGTCTGGAGCCTTGAACTAGGTTACCGATACTGCACAGATATCAATATTCTCCATAATGAGAAGTGCCTTGAGTGTGTGCATCTGGAGGCTGAGACTTCTGGCAATGAGTAGCATTTAGCTCCCTTTGTGGTTATTTGTGTTGGTTAAGGGGTTTGCTTTGTCCTGCGTGACCAGTGTTCCACACCTGACATCAGCGCCTCATTGGTCCCATCTGACCATATGCTAATCACCCTACATATCCACATTCTGGACCCACACCGCCATTAAGGAAACCATGTTAAAAAATTTCTCCAAAGCCAACATCATGCTTCTTAACAGAGAAGTGTTGAACTGCAGGACACACATGCAGATGGACAATACAGTTACGACTACTGAACCCTTCACAACTGCACTTCATAAGCACTTACATGACTGCATGCATTATGCTATCCTAAACAGAACCAAGATGCTAACCTCCAAGAAAAGGAAGCCAATCTGGTGGTCCCCTGCCATAAACAAACTGCACAACAGAAGGAAAATACTGTTGCAAAACAGGGTAAAATCCCATGAGGGGAGGGGCTCCATGGTCCACATCATTAAGAAGCTGTGATCCATGATAAAATCCTCCAAAGCTAGTGATGAAAACAAAATCGACACTGATTCTAAAGACAACCACAAAGCATTCTATAGCTATGTCAAGAATCTCAATGGCATCACTCAGATCTGCTCTGAATTACAGCACAATGGCACTAAATATACAGACCCAACTGATATTGCCAACATCCTGGCAGATAGGATCAGTGCTAACTTTAACCCCCCCCCCACCCATGAAAGAGCACATCTCTATAACAGAAGACTGTAAAGTTCCTGTCATCATGGCTGCACAGGTAAAAAACACTCTCCAAATCCAGGAACACAGCATCCATGGGACCAGATAACATCCCAGGCTGTGGTCAACACAAACTACAGAATGAACAGGCACCACACCTATGTACCATGTTCAGTCATAGCCTCACCTCAGGTTTTGTGCCTGCTGAATGGCACACAGTGACAGTTATCCCACTACACAAGGGGGGAGCCACCATGGACTCCAGGATCTAGCGGCCCATTAGCCTGATGAGCCTGCTCTGAAAGGCCATGGAATCTATCATCATATAACTTATAAAAAAAGACATTGGGAATCTCCAAACACTAGACCACAACCATGTTGGGTTTGTAAAAGGCAGATCATGTCTCCTAAACCTGATAGACGTCATTGAAGCAGTCACCAGAACTGTAGACAAGGGTAAGGTGGTTCACACAGCCCATGTAGATCTTGCCACAGCTTCCAACACCATCCCCCACTCTGGAATTATAGATAAACCCACTAAACTAGGTATAAATCGCTATGTCACAAGATGGGATGCCAACTGGCTAACTGACAGAACACACACTGTGAAAGTAGCAGACTCCAAGTACGACATTAGACCAGAGACAAGTGCAGTACCACAGGGTTCAGTCCTGGGTCCTGTCCTGTCTGGAATCTACTTCCCTGAAGTAAACTTTAACATGGAAGGTCTGTGGCTAATGAAGTTTCCAGATGACTGGAAACTAGGAGCCATAATCAAAACTACTGAAGATGTGGACATCCTACAAAAGGGCCTCACTGAGACAAATGCCTGGTGTCAAAGCCATGGCCTCAAGCTCAATGCCAAAAAGTGCATTGTTATCCCCTTTGGTAAGAACTCTGTAGCCATAAACTACAACATAGATGGTAGTATACTTAACACTGAAAGTGTAACAAGAGACTTTGGGTCACAGGTGGACAGTGGACACACCTGTGATAATCACATCCCCGCAGTAGTCCGGAAATCCTTTTATGTGGCACACCTCATCACAAAAGGTGTCTCATGCAGGATAAAAGAGGACATTGCTCCCCTCTACTCATCACTCACTATATCCATAATAGATACAATGCCCCTTTTGCTATGTACCTCACAAGACATCAACAACAACTGGAAAGGCTGCAGAAATACCTCACAAATAGCATTAGTGGCCTGAAATACATGCCATACACAGACCATCTCAAAATGCTCCAACTGTACTCGCTCGCATATCGCCTACTCAGAGGTGATCTCTGCCTAACATACAAAGCTATGTCAAACACAGAATGGTTGGACATACTCCATGTAAAACACTCACAATCCCTTGGATCTTTGGCCCCAAAACCCAGAGTGAAATACAAAAGGAAGTGGTGTATCCATTTACCTTATGGATACCCACACCTACAGGTTAGTGGCACAGCATGAGGCCTTGGAGACCAAGCAAGTACAACTAACATTGGGCAAAGCTGCTTATAAGATTGTAGCCTGCTACAGATCACCTGAAAATATGAAGGTCCTACCAAACACCATTATATGAGAAGAGTACAACTAGCAAAACACTGATTGGGAGAATTACTCGTGTACAACGTCCTTTGCCCAATGCTTCCCAGAGTTTAAAAACTCAAACGTTCTGGAACAGCTGGTTACCATGCCTGCTAGAGGTGACAACATACTGGACCTGATCATCACCAACATGGTTTACCAGTGTTCCACAACAGAGCTCGCTGGTAATATCAGATCATAAAGTAATCACACTGGACATCCACATCAGCCCCCCCCCCCACAGTCAAGGAAACCACTGTGAAGAAAATTTCTAAAGCAAACAGCACACTTCTCAAGACCAAAGTGGAAAGTTCAAAAGCACCCTTGCTATTGGATAATGCTATACAATCTGCAGAATCATTTACAAGTGCATTCTATGAGCATCTACAGGGATGCATGGATCGAGACATGCCAAATAAAACCATGATGCACTCCTACAAAAATAGGAAACCAATCTGGTGGTTGTCGCACATAAATAAGCTATACAACAGAAGGAGTGAACGAACACATGATAGAGCAAACTTCACATAAGGAAAGGCATCACTGATCATTATTAGGAAGAAACAATGATCGCTCCTAAAATAATCGAAGGCCAGCTTCTAAAGACAAATTGTCAAGGAATGTAAGAATAACAGCCACAAAGTCTTCGTTAGCTATACCAAACATTTAGGTGGCAACTCTCAAAAATGCTGTCAGCTACTGCAAAATGGAAAAAAGATACACTGAAACAACTTACATTGCCCACATCCTGGGGGACAAGTTCAGTGCAAACTCCCCCCCCCCACATCACCACCAAAAGGGCCTGTGTCCATCCCAAAAGAATGCAGAGCACCAGACTTCATAGACATGCAGGCAAAAAGAGCCCTCTCCAAACCTAAGAACACAGCATCAATGGGACTAGATGGTGTCCCAGGCTGCAACTTACACCAGCCCCAAAAGGAAATACACCCTCACCTACATTCACTGTCCAGACTCAACCTTACCACAGACTATGTACCCAAGGAATGGCATACAGCAACAGTCATCCAGATCCACAAAGGGGGTGCCACAACAGAACCAGGAAACCATTGCCATATAGGCCTACTCAGCCTGGTCTGCAAAGCTATGGATCAAATTATCATGGAACCCATAAACAGAGACAATGGGGACCTCCAGACACTGGACTCTACGCAACTTGGCTTTGTTAAAGGTAGATCCTGTCTCCTAAACCTAGTTGACTTATTTAAAACAGTTACCAATGACATAGATGGAGGTGAATGTAGTCCACACAGCCCACCTGGACCTCACTAAGGCCTTTCGACACCATTCCCCACTCTGGCATCATGGACAAGCTTACCAGCTTGAACATTAACAGCTATGTCACAGGATGGGTGTCCAGCTGGCTCACAGATCAAACACACATGTTCAGAGTTGCGGGTGCCATGTCTAACTCTAAACCAGTCACAAATGGCATCCCATAGGTATTGGTCCTGGGACCCCACAAGTTCAGTAGATACTGCTCAGAGGTACAGGCAAGCACGGGCGGAGTATGGCTGAACAAGTTTGCAGATGACTGAAAACTGTGGTCCATAATCGACTCCATGGCTGACACAGACATCCTACAGAAGGGTTTTACAGAGACAGATACCTGGTGTCAAAACAATGCCCTCAAGCAGAATGCCAAAGAATGCATAGTCATCCCCTTTGGATACACACAAAGTGCACACAACTTACCACACAGGTGGAAATCCAGTATGTACGGAGAATGTAATTATGGCCCTGAGGACCCAGGTAGACAGTAAATTCTCCTTTGATGATCACATTGCCAAAGTGTCTACAAATGCCTTCTATGTAGCCCACCTAATGTCACCTAATGTAACCCAATTTGTCTAGTCTGATGATGTCACCATCCTACAAATATACCTGTGGAAAAGCAAGCTCCCAGTAATGTGTATCGCTTGTTGTGTAAATGCATACTGCTCTAGTATCGTTAGGTAGGGGCTTGAATCCTGCACTTGACAACTATGAGAGTGTGTGTGTATCTCCTTGTAGAGTAGCAAACTTTTTGGAGACAACTAAAACACCTTAAAAGTGGTATACGTATCTTTGTCAAGTCTGATGATGTCACCATCCTACAAATATATCTGTGGAAAGAAGAGCTCCTGGAAATGTGTATAGCACGTTGTGTAAATGAATACTATTCTAATATCATGAAATAGTTAGGTGGGGGTTTGAATCCTGCACTTGACAACTGTGTGTGTGTATCTCCTTCTAAAAGAGCAACCTTTTTGGAGACAACTACAACACCTTAAAAGTGGTATACTCATCTTTGTCAAGTCTGATGATGTCACCATCCTACAAATATACCTTTGGAAAAAATAACACCTAGTAATGTATATAGTGCATCGTGTAAATGCATACTGCTTTAGTATCATGCAGTAATTAGGTAGGGGCTTGAATCTTGCACTTGGCAACTGTGTGTATTTTCTTGTATAGGAACAACCTTTTTGGAGACAACTACAACAACTTAAAAGTGGTATACTCATCTTAGTCAAGTCTGACGATGTCACCATCCTACAAATATACCTGTGGAAAGGAGAACTCCCATTAATGTGTATAGTGCTTTGTGTAAATGCGTACTGCTCTGGTATCATAAAGTAATTAGGTAGGAGTTTGAATCCTGCACTTGGTGTGTGTGTGCTCTATGTGTGTGACACAGTTGGTCACTGTGTTGTGGGTTTTGCTTTTACTACTGTATGACATATCATAATGACAACAGTATGTGCATTGCACGTCAGGTAGCTGTGTGGCAAATACATATATGTACATGTGACCTCAATTATTTCAGAGGTGGGAGCCCTGCTTTCTCCATGAACACATCTGTTATCTTTGCCAGAGTGTGCTGCCGCTTTCCAGACCTTAGGTCACATCTGTATGCTTGTGACAATCCCAACCACTGCAGTGATCCCTGGCCTAGGTCATCCGTGTCACGCACAGTCATTATGGTTTCTATTGAATAGTGTGAATGAGGGTTTATGCCTGAGGTATATTTCAGACCAGTTAAAATGCAGCAAAGTCTGTCAATGATGACTATTCATTATAGGTGTACAACAATCTTTGTGGATATGCATGCAGACCCCTTATTGTTTATGTGATTCACTGAGGGATTTCAAAATACCTTTGGAAATGTGATTACCAAAGAAGAGATGATGCAACACTTGGATGTATGTACACATCAGTACCTGTCAACATGTGCACATCCCTTCGTGTTCACACACTGCCATCACTATTGCTGTGGGGGTAGGGTTATGTCTGCCACAGTTCCTGAACCTGACTATGTGCAGATATAGCCATTCTTAGTATCCTTAGGATCCCTGATGCAGTGGACTGGTGTGGCATGCTGACACTCCCCCCCTTCAGCCTTTTTGCAGATGCATGACAAGTAAGGCCTACACATGTGTATCACTTTGCAGTGTCCCATACACTGAACACCACACATTACAGCCTAGTTCCAGCTGATAATGTGGACCACAGTAATGCCTTATGCCATAGTGTAACTCTGCAGAAGTTGCCATTGTCCTGCAGGTATATACACTGGTGTTGCACTGTATATGGGTGTTGTTCCAAACATGTCCCTACTGTACCATATCTCCCATCATTATGTTACTTCCTGTGGAAACATTCCACAATGACAGGATGTTAGTTATTATGCAGATATCTGACATACCCTTCCAATACCCCATCATGGTCACCCCTGTGATGCCATGCATTTAACAGCAACAATACATGCACATGTACAGCATGCATTCTGGGTAGGTGTGTTAGATGTGTGCAGGGAATATACCATCGCCATTACATGCCCGGTGTGTTGGCAAGCATCTACATAAAACATACTCACCAGCTACAAGCTGCTGCCTTGGTGGTATGCTGGAGGGACCTACATAAGAGGGTGAGAGATGCAAAGTCAGTGGCCACACCTGTGGCATTGCTGGGTGGGTGCAGCATTGCAATACATTTATTTATTTATTTATTTATATTTGTTGGCCGGGAGAGTCCGACTGGACACAGGTCTGTTTTCAGCAGAGGCCCGGGGAGAAATCTTCACATTAAGTATTACTTGCATTATATAGTTAAAAAACATAGCATTTAAATATAGACATTAGTCCAGCTAAGGATGCAAGACAAGAATAAAACATAGATGTAAAACAGCTGTAGAACATAGTACAATTTTAAAATATGGTGGCATATACTAAACATGGTTACAAATATAGTTGAGATTCATCAGTGAACAATTGATACATCAACAGTACATGTCCACAATACTACCACATATGCACATCTGTTTATCACTACTATGCAGCAACAAAATATATCTATGATATGTCAGATATGCATGATCTACCTGTACTGATGTGGATGTATATGCAACAGTGGTCTACTGATGTGCCCTGTGGCCTTACCTGCATGCTCCTCGGCCGGTGTGTGGGTGGCATCCACCTCCACAAAGGTGTCCGACAGTCGGTGGCTGGGTGGATAGGCAGGTGCCACGAGGTTGGCTAAGAGCTCCTCCACAATTTTCAGGGGGGATGGATGGCATGGCCCCACCTCAGTGGCAAGGTGATCCCCCCCGAACTGCAGCAGCACGCCGACAGGCATTGCGAAGCAGGTCAGAGCAATGATGCTAGAAATGCTTATAACTGCAGTTGTGCAGTCCGACATCATTGACCCTGTGGACTAGTTCATTCCACAGGGCGGTCCGCTCCTGCTGATCATGGGCGGCCTGGCCAAACAAGATTGCATAGTGCTGTATGAGGTCATTCAGTAGAATTTCATTTTCAGCTGATGTGTATGCTGGCAGCCTTCAATGGGATATCATGCCTGAAAGAAATAAAGATGGACACAGGTGTGAGCAAGTCATGCAGCAAGGTTACCACAGTTCTTAATACATATCACTGTCACCCCCCACCATATCAGTGACAACAAACTGTACACACAACTCAGTAGGTATCTCTACAGCATCCCTACCAGTGCGGCAGATATTGTACTGCACCACGCTTTGTGCAATGTATTTGTAGCCATGTTCCCTGTGTGGACACTATCATTGCTGGCCTGTTACAGACTATTCACCTGCATGCCATCGTCAGGGCCACAATGGTTCCATATATGCCTGTGGTATGCTTGCTATGTGTTTGCTGCACATCTGACATTCTGTGTTATTGGGGTTATTTGTGCATGCTGTTGGACATGTTCTGGGATTGTGTAGACTATTACTACCGACATATGTTTTATAACAATGACACAATAGCATGTATATGTACTATTGGCCAGCAGAACCACTTCTCCAAACTCATATGTCTATGTTACCAGGCCACATCACATGTGTGACCCACCCTGGGGCCTCTTCATGTACTGGTCCAGCAATACCATCACATGGAACTAACTCAGAGGATGTTGTCCCCCCCACCCCTGGGGACACACACAGACATGTTCTTGTCCCTTGAGGTCAGGTCCAGGTTCTGTTCCTTAATGGGCTCCACAGACACATGTGGGATGTGCTACATCACCTTGAGGCACCCAGTACACATTCACAGGGCCCACATGCACCTCCAGCTCAGCCTCCAGGCCAGGCACCTTCAGGACATGGACTGCTGTTGTGAATAGCAGTGGGTGGAAAGCTTGTTCCCATTGTGTCCATACTGGGGCCCATGGAGCATCCACATCACAGACCACTCACACCATCCAGAGTGTTTACCCACCACATGTGTCACATACCACCCCTGTAGGCTGTCCTCCATATCTACCAAGCCTGGCAATGTGTGTGTTGAGTGCTATCAGTACATGGCTGCATCCATTTTTGTTTCTAACTTCATATTCCTGACTAAGGGTATGTTGCAGACTATCCTGTAACACCAGTGACTTGCTTAGTGTATGACAACAGTTTTACACGTATGGGCCTGTGTTCCAGCCTCTGTCCTCCACCTACATACCAGGCTTTATACATATGACCTCCTGTCAGGGGTTGTTATGTAGTGGGCTGTGAGTATGTCATGCTGCCATTCCTGCCTTCAGTCCACTGCTGTTGTGTCCCCCACACATACTGTGGGGTTGGGTCCATATATGTGTGGGCTTCACCTACACAATACATGTGTCCCCTTATGCACTGTAGAGGCCAGTGTATGTAACAGTGGTATATGGCCCTGTATTATTGAGTCTGGGGGAATGCACCGTAACTAATGTAGGCTGTAACAACATGTGGGGGTATCAGGGGTAAGCTGCCTTAAGGTATCTGTACATTACCATACAATTCACCTTGGGTAAATGCAGGCCTACTGCCTCCTACTATACAGATGGGTCTGTTTGTCAGTGTGATTGTGATGGTGTCAGTTATGCCTTGTTATGTAACAGTTACATCCCATTGTGTCAACTGAGGTTTTACCCCCTAGGGATTGTGTACAGAGTGTAGATAGAGGCTGCTGGACTATACATCTGCATTACTTACTGTTGATTGGTATCCTGTGGCCCAGTCTGTCTTTACTATTGCACCACGTGAAGGCCTCGGCCTGGACAGCAACATGTGTAAACCTTTCCAGAATACTGTACTAATATAACTTTTTCACAGTTGTATTACTCTGTTTATATGTATGTCAGTGTCTAAACAGCTATATGATATAGCATATACAACTGTGATAGTGCACAAATAAAGCTTTCCCATGTATGCAAACCTTTGTGTGATGTTATATCCTTTGACCTCTCTTTGGGTATATGTTGCAGGCAACAATTGTCATTTTTATGGGTGTCTCATACAGTGTTCAGTTGGTAAGGTGGCAACTGTAGGCATAGTGGCTGTTCCGCATTGTATGCACCTTCTACATATGTATCTTCCTAAACATATCTGTTTGTGTGTGTGTGTGTATTTGTAGTTACATATATATATATATATATATATATATATATATATATATATATATATATATATATATATATATATATATATATATATATATATATATATATATATATATGTGTATATATATATATATGTATATCTGTATCTGCATATATGTGTCTGTGTATATGTATCCTAGGTATCTTAGGAATGTTGATTACTTCCACATTCTGCATTCCCTGTGGTAGCCAGACTGTACTGCATATTATGTTACTGATAACAGCCTGCCATCATACAGGTGGGATGAAGTACTGTTAACATCTTCTGCCTATGTTGTGTCAGACCCTGGCTATGCGATATGCAACAGTTGGTAGTGTATTGCTGGGCAGATGTGTTTGGCTCCGTGGGGGGGGATATCTATACATACAAGACATATGTTGTTTGGGCCCCCTCAACCCCAGTAATGGTGCATGTGGGCATATCTGTTTTTGTTATGTTACCTATATATATATATATATATATATATATATATATATATATATATATATATATATAGATATGTTATATCTATTTAGATATTAATATATATACGCACACATACATCTACATGTTGAAATATATTTCCTGTACTGTTGAATGACTGGGCTGGATGATATGTTTGTGAAAACATCAGGATTATGTGTATTTGCCATGGCTTAGGGGTAAATCACTTTGGCTATGGTGTGCAGGGTCCTGGGTTCAAGAATTGCAAAGGCTGTTTATTTTGTTGCTGGGCAGAACAAGGGCCATTGGATACAGAGTGATAAAGGCACTTTTAAGCAGTTGTAAGTGGGTTTGCACAGGTTTGCGCAGAGGTAAGCACTGTTAACTTCTGGTTACAGTTTCTTATACTCAGTTAGTTTCTACATTGCTTAACCTGTGTAGGCATTGCTTACCCCCACGCAAACGAGCTTAAACCTGCTTACAGCTGCTTAAAAGTGCTTACTCCCACTTACCCCCGTACTCATTTCTTTAAAAGAAAAGAAAAAAGGGTTGATAGGAAAGTGGTGAAAAAGGGGCACAAAGAGGGAAGGACAGTGGGGAAAATAGCTAGGGATGTGCTGGATGGTGTAAGGAAGTTCCATAGCTGCCCATTTATTCTACAGAAAGAGCTGTGCAAATACACTGAATTTGGAGGTAGGTTTGGACACTAAAACCCCTGAGAGTGGGGTGAGGACAACAATAATATGTTGTGATGCCAATTAGATCAGATTACATGTGTCCAGTGGACATGTGTGCAAAATGGACAGCTATGTATGGGACGAGATTTATTTTTGGGAACAGATTGACCTTTTTTCAGGTGAGAGTGGGATGTTGGGGAGAGATAGTAGGTATATTTGGGGAGGTAGGTTGGGTAGGTTAACAAACAAGATGCATACAGGGGTGGTATATGACACATGTGGGGGTAAACACTTTGATGGGCAGGGGTGTTGGGAAATCAAAAGCCCATGAGCCCCCTAGTGGAAACAGTGAGGCTGAGATCCCCACTCATGGGCAGTCACCACTGCACCTTCACAGCCCTGAAGATGGTTGTGCTGGGGGCTAAGTCAGAGAGCCAGGTCAACCCTCTAGTTGCAACATGCAGCCCTCAAGCTGGCATAAAAGATCTCCAAACTGCTGATTGAGCTCTTTATGTACCACGACCCGGAACTGGTGACGGGTGACAGGTTACTGTCCACGCCCACTCCCAGGGTGGTGAGCCACATCCTCTGAGGTGGTTCTACCTGAAGAGGGTGCAGGACCAACAGACAAGGAGGTTCTGGGTTGGGCCTCAACCATGCTGGTACCCAGTGCCATGGCCAGCTGAGGTGGGACAGGTGGGGCCACCTGGACCCGCATTCCCATACGTGCTATGGTGTTTATGGTATATCAACATATGTGGGTTAGTAATAGTCAACACATTCCAGGATTAGGTATAACAGCATGCATAGATATTCCCATTAACAAAGACACCAGATATGGAGCAGTTGCATAGCAAATGGAACACATGCATATATGGGACCGCAGTGGTAATAACACCGGCATGCAGGTACATTGATGGCACCATGCCACCAATGTTGGAGAATTTCAACATAGCACATGCATAGAAACAGATTTAAATAATTATCAACCAATAGGACATATGTCTCAACATAACAGTGGAGTCATCATGTACAAGTTGAGGTGGGTATTTATTGTATTCTTAGATATATGGTGGGGGGGACAGATGTCAATTAACAACTAGTATATTCCTGTAGTCTGCATTACTTTCTTAGTCAGTGCTATCTGTAACTTACAAGTATTACTCCACTACCCTATTGCCTTAGTTTGGACAGTGATATGGCTGTCAACATTTATATACATGAACTGGTTTTACCTACAGTATACACCTCTTACCTGGTATATCTGTGGGGGAATTGTTTGTTAACACTAACTAACTGTTTCTTCACATACTTCCAGATTCCAGGTTGATGTTATGCACATACCTGTCCATCTCTTTCTGCACAGACTCTGACCATGGCTTGACCACATGCAGGTGAACCGGGACATATGTAGACTATTGCCCCCTTCAACATTTAGTGACTTACATTACTCTTATGCAGGATTTCCTACACAGTTATATTATGTAGCACAGGCTGGGTGACAGTGATCAGTGATACCTTATTATTCAGAGCAAAGTAAAGTTGTGTACACTTACCACAAATGTAGATGTTCGAGTGTATTCACTGTTGCAGTCATTACATTTGGGTAATCTGCTGGCAGGTTGCCCTCAGTTGGCCTGATTAACAAAGTCTTGGGTCCTGCGTCAGTTGCTGTCCCTTCTTCCATGACGTCAGGTCATCAGGGGTATAAAACATGCAGCTGACACCATTGCATCAGTTTTTCCTTGCCCCAGATGTCAGGTGCCCCCCAAATGGGGAGCAAATAAAATTAAAAACACAAAAATATACCTCCAACCAAAAGCAAATACACCAAAAAGGCTTTTAAGCATAGTAAAAGAAAGTAGAAGTATGGTAAGAGAAAAACAGGGGGCTGGAGGGAAGTTAACCAGGACTGCAACAGTGAATACACTCAAACATCTACATTTATGGTAAGTGTACACAACTGTACTATGTTCTTCATGTTTCACTATTGCAGTCATTACATTTGGGTAGATTCTCAAAGCTATGGTTGGGAGGATGGATTTATACAGCATTAGGATCAGCTATAAGGCCCTGCAAGACTGCAGTGGCAAAGCCAGCTCTGGATTTAGAGAAAATTGGTAAATGATAATGCTTGGTGAAAGTATGTACTGAACTCCAGGTAGCAGCTGCTAAACTATCCCTGGTAGGAACACCTCTGAGAAAGGCTGCAGAAGTAGATGCAGCCCTGGTGGAATGAGATCTGATCCCCTGGGGGATTGGTTTTCCATGGTGCTTATAGCAGAAATGAATGCAATGGCTTACCCATTTAGAAATGGTTTGTTTTGAAATAGCCTTCCCCTCTGCCCCAGCAGCAAATGCCACTAGCAATTGTTCAGATTTTCTTCGAAATTTAGTTCTGTCCAAGTAGAATCTAAGTTGTCTGTGCACGTCCAAGGAATGCAGCATCTGTTCCCCTTTGTTTTGTGGATTGGGATAGAAGGTTGGCAAATGAGTGAACTGGTTAAAAGCCGCACTGGAAACCACCTTAGGCATGAAGGATGGATTGGTCCTCAGAGATACCCTGTCCGCATGAAAGATGATGAAAGGCTCCACTGCCATAAGGGCCTGTAATTCAGATATCCTTCTAGCTGAAGTGATTGCTAAGAGGAAGGCTGTTTTCCAAGAAAGAAATTTTAAGTCTGCAATAGCAGCTGGCTTGAAAGGAGGTAAAGTGAGTTTTTCCAAAACACAGTTAAGGTCCCAGGCAGGGGTAGGAGCTCTCCTGGGTGGTCTCAAGTTCTTTGCCCCTCTGAGATACTGTTTGAGCAGGTGGTGAGAAAAGAGGGGTGGTTCTGTGTTATAGTGAGCTGAAATAGCTGAAGCGTGGATTTTAATAGAGGAAAAAGACAGGCCCTTGTGAAGCATCTCAGTTAAGTATTGCAAAATCTGAGGTAAATTGTGTGCTGCTGTGCTCATCCCTAAAGATTGGTTCCAGGCACAGAATCTTTTCCATTTGTTAGCATAAGATTTTCTAGTGCTAGGACTTCTCGCCTCCAAGATGACATCCATCACAGGTTTGCTGAGGGATGCTAAGGGTGAATTTAAGTGATTAGCCAAGCTGCAAGGTTCAATGTTGGGAGCTGAGGGTGCAGAATTTGGTTCTCCTGCTGAGACAGTAAGGAAGGTGTCTGAGGCAGGTGCCATGGAGATATTTGTGACACACTGCGCAGGAGTGGGTACCAGTGTTGGTGTGGCCAGTCTGGAGCAATCAAAATCTTTTTTAGTTTGTCCTGTTTGACTTTTAGCAGAACTTTGGAGAGCAGATGCAGAGGGGGAAAGGCGTAGACTGATAGGTTTTTCCAGCTGAAGGACAGAGCATCCACTTTCCAAGCTTTTCTGTGAGGAGTCCTTGTACAAAAGATGTCCAACTGGTAGTTCTGGGGGGAGGCAAATAGATCTATGTCTGAGCTCCCCCATTTGCTTGTCAACATGTTGAAAATTTGTGGTTCCAGTTTCCACTCATGTGGGTCCATGAGATTTCTGCTCAGTCCGTCTGCCAGTGTATTCAGTTTTCCTGGCAGGAATTGGGCTTGTAGTTGCACTTGGTAGCTCAAGGCCATGTTCCACAATGCCATGGCTAGTCTGCAGAGGGGGTAGGAATGTGTACCCCCCTGCTTGTTTATGTACCACATAACCATGGTGTTGTCTGTCTTTACCATTAGTTGTCCTGGATGAATGTAGTCCTTGAAGGCTGTCAGAGCATTCTGTACAGCTATCATTTCTTTTTGATTAATATGTAGGTGCATTTGATTTGGGTTCTGTTTGCCCTGAATGCACTTCCCTGCCAGGTGAGCCCCCCATGCATAGTCTGATGTGTCTGTAGTTAGGGTTTGGGAGGCAGGGGGTGTGAATGGCAGTCCCTTGTTTTGGTGTCAGGCCTCTGCCCACCATTGGAACTCCAGGTGTAGGCAAGGTATGATAGGAATCATTGTTTCCAGGCTGTGACAATGTTGACTCCATAGACCTTTTAAGTACCACTGAAGTTTCCTCATATGCAGTCTTGCATATGGAATTAGAAGAATGCAGGAGGCCATGGACCCCAGGGCTTGCAGTATTTGTCTTGCAGATAGCAGGGTTTTTGTGGCCACTTGTTTGAAGTAAGTTATCAAATGAATTTGCTTTTCAGGCATGCAGAAAGCTATCTGGGCAGTTGTATTCAAGCTTGCACCCAGGAATGTAATCTGTTGAGAAGGTACCAGTTGTGATTTCTTTTCGTTTATGGTGTACCCTAGACAAGTTAGACCCCTTTTTACAAACGCCAGATGATTTATAAGTATGGCCTGGTTTTCTGCCTGAATTAGACAATCATCCAGGTATGGATATATTTGAATATTTCTTTGCCTACAAAATGCAATTACTGGAGCCAGGCACTTTGTGAATAGCCTGGGTGCAGTAGACAAGCCAAAGGGTAGTGCAGAGAACTGATAATGCAAGTAGCCTGCTTTGAAGCGTAGGTATCTTCTGCAAGATTCCCTGATTGGGATATGCAGGTAAGCTTCTTTTAAATCTAGAGTGACCAACCAGGCATCTTTGTCTAGCATAGGAAGCAACAGGTGAAGAGTCAGCGTCTTGAATTTTGGAATGTCCAGAAAGGTGTTTAGAGTAGACAGGTCCAGAATTGGACGCCATGATTTGTCTTTTCTGGGTACCAGGAAAGGCCTGGAATAGAAACCTTGTCCCTTTTCCTCTTCTGGTACCGGTTGAATAGCCCCAATGTTTAAGAAGGAAAGTACTTGTTTCTGAGCCTCTGCCCACTGATTTGGGGGCAGGTCTGGCCACCCGTTTGGTGTTGGTGAAGTGTGGAAATGAAATCTGTATCCCTGGGACACTATATTTAAAACCCATTTGTCCTGGGTTATGAGTTCCCAGTTTTTTGCATGAAGAGCAACCTTTCCACCCAAAGGGGCAGCTAAAAGGTAAGTGCTTGGTAATTTTAAAGGAAAGTCATTGAGACTGTTTACCATAGGGGGGTGTCTTGTTATTTCCAGATTTGGAAGTGGAGGCCCCCCATTGCTTAGTTCTGAGAGTCCCTTGGGACTGAAACCTGGTGCTTTTGGTGTGTCTGGGTTTGACTTGAGTGGATCTGGAAGGAGCTGGAAAGGACCAATTCTTAGTAGGCCAGTGCCTACTAAATCTTGGAGATTGCACTTGTAAGAAATCTTTTACAGTTTGCATAGATTTAGCTTTATCTTTCATCTTTTTTAGATCTTCTTCAGCCTTATTGCCAAACAGACGGTCCTGATTTAAAGGAGCATCCAACAATTTTGCTTTAACATGATCAGGCAGAGATTGCTCCTTAAACCAAGCATGCCTTCTAAGCACAGACCCAGTAACAACAGTCCTGCAAGAGGCCTCTAAAGAATCAAAACCACATTGCAAAGTATGTTTTCCAACTTGTTTAGCAGAATGAAATAAATCCTGTAAATCTTTATTTTCCACACAGTCAGAAATCAACATTATTTTCTGTTTGAGCAGTCCCTTAATATGCTGTTGATATTTTAGCATACAAAATTGGCAGTTTAAAGCCCTGATTGCCAAGGTTGCAAAAGTATAAACCTTTTTACCCCATCTATCCAGCGCCCTGGAGTATCTATCAGAAGGGGTAGGATTTTTAGCAGTAGAAGCCTTAATGCCCTTGGGCCCCTGAGAAATGGTTTCTGGATCCGCAATAGGATTTTTGAAAAGGAACTTGTGGGACTCAGGAACCCTGTAGTATCTGTCAGGTTTACTGGGAGCCAGAGGTAGGGAATCAGGGGCCTTACTGGATTCCGAAAACACATCATCAACAATGTCTAGTACAGGAGGTATAGCCAAAAGTCTATGCTGAGGTAGAAGAAGGAAATCCCTAAGCCTCTTTTTAGACTCAGAAAAATCCTGACATTCCCAGTGGAAATGCTCCTTTAAGGTATGTAAAGTTTCCCCAAAAGAAAAGTCCTCAGGGGGGGAAGCAGAGAGAATGGAATCCTCTGCATCAGAATCCTCATTCATAGTCAAGCTCAGTCCTAGGCCTCTTAGAAGGGGGGGGGGGGGGTTGACTACCCCTGATTAGAGTAATAAGATCTTTAGCCATTTTGATCATTTGTTTTTTAGGCATAGAGGTCTGAACATGTGGCCTGGGTATTGGTTTTTTAGACATAGATCGAGATTTAGGTCTTAGAATAGTAGGTGGATTTGGTTTAATATGCAAGTCTGTAGGCCTGAATACACCCTCAGAAGCCAGTGCCTGAACAGCGGCTCTGGACCCATCCAAGGTAGAGACATCCATGGGTTCCATAGGTGAAGCATCTCACAGCATACCGGACTCTGAATTGGTCTCAGTAGAGGCCTGCGAGTCAGATGTAGTGGGTATCTAGGGCTGTGAAAGCACCTCACTGAGTACTGGTGAACTGGCAACTGGCTTAGGAGAAGTGCCGTCGGCAGTTTTGGACCACTACGGCATATCTCTGTCTTTTTCTTTGCGCTTTTTTGGAATTCCGGTAATCGGATGGCTAATTGACATAATTTCTGGATAATTAGACCGAGAACAGAAATATTTAGAGGCAAAAATGTATCGACGATGGATGGTGTGCTGATTAAATAAAGCACAAAACCGACAGCAAGGTACATTGTGGTCAGGGCCTAGGCAAGGAATACAGTACAAATAAAAATATTTATGAGGTATTTGCTTTCCACAAGTAATGCAATTATTAACTTTTACTGACATCGGTAAGGAGCAAGAAAAAGTTTCCCCCAATGGGGTACTTAGCTTTAAGTTGAAGACTTCGGTTCTGAAACTCGAAAATGAAAATTTCAGGAGTCAGCTGACCAGCACTTGCGAACTGCTTCTGCTTCAGGCACCGCATGGCAAGAAAGACTGATGTAATGGCATCGGCTGCATGCTTTATACCCCTGACGACCTGACGTCATGGAAGAAGGGACAGCAACCGATGCAGGACCCAAGACTTTGTTAATCAGGCTGACTGAGGGCAAACTGCCAGCAGATTACCCAAATGTAATGACTGCAACAGTGAAACACGAAGAACATCTGCAACACTCATAATTCCATACAGCACCAGAATAAACAATACCAGTACAGGGTATCAAGCTTTTATTTCTCAGAAAAAAACAGCAACAAAACAACCAATGCTCCACAAAAAAAGTAAATCCACGAACTTCAAGAAAAAAATAGAGATTTTTTATTACATTAAGCATTTTTCGTCTGGCTAAATAGCTAGACTTCTTCAGATACAATCAAAATATTCAAAACACAATATATAATGTGAACATCAATCAGCTGATCCGCCATACTGGTTAAAACAGCTGATCGAAACCAACCAATACATACCCTCACAGCCTAAACCAAAATGCCTAAAACACCGATACCATATATTATAACTACTTCTAATTAAATTAATTTAAACCTACTTAGATATTTATTAATATAGCAATAACCCACGCCTGGGTGTGGGTAATGCTAAATTTACCCACGGTTGGCGTGGTTTGGTCCCGAGGGCGAAGCCCGAGGGACCAAACAAAGCCAACCGTGGGTAAATTTAGCATTACCCACACCCAGAAGTGGGTTATTGCTATTATACCATGACATTATTTAAGAAAAGAAACTTTTACTTTTCTTAAATAATGGCATAGTATAATGCCTGTTTACTGCCCTTCCGCAGATGTCTGGCATCCGGCAGTTCTGATGTACTGCGCCTGCGCAGTACATCAGAGTTGTAAAGCAACGGAGAAAGCAAGATCTCCGTTGCTTTTTAGTAGCTATGTTAAATGAGTTTAACATAGCGAGACAGTTTAAAATAAGCAACGGAGATGTCCGTTGCTTATTTTAAACTGTCTCGCTATGTTAAACTCATTTAACATAGCGAACACTAAAAAGCAACGGAGATCTTGCTTTCTCCGTTAAACACTGTCTCGCTATGTTAAATGGGTTTAACATAGCGAGACAGCTTTAAAATAAGTAACGGACATCTCCGTTGCTTATTTTAAAGCTGTCTCGCTATGTTAAACCCATTTAACATAGCGAGACAGTGTTTTTAAAAACCGAGTTATACTAATGGAAAAAAGTCCGGGCGACCGGACCTTTTTCCATTAGTATAACTCGATTTACAACGGGCATGCTGGCCAATCAGCGTGCACGTTTTGGGGGATTCATGGTATAATAATTATTAATAATCATTGTTTATATATTTATAAATATTATAAAAACTTGTAAAATACTTAATTATGATACCTTATTATTTAGAGCAACTGCATCAGTCACAATGCCATACAGCACCAAAGTAAGCAGTACCAGTATAGGGTATCATATTTTTATTTATGAGCACAGTGTTCGTATCTGACAGACCTGTGGGAGCAATGTTTGTTAGCACTACCTAAATGTTGACACACAAAGTACCAGATTCCACATTACTATTATGCACATACATCTCACTCTGTTACTGTACACACTCTGGTCACAGCTTGACAACATGGGTGTGTAAATGGGACATGTGGCTTATTACTCTCATACAATTTTGGGGAGTTGCTAGTGTGACAGCTTTGTTCTTATAGATGTGTGACAATCAGTTGTATTTCCTGTTTGCTGCCTATACGTCTGGGGTCATCCCACTGATTTCCCAAGGGGACAGAATGACAGGCAACAGATATGGGCCAATGTACTGGACATTCTGGATATATATGTACAGTTGTGGGGTATGATTCTGTATGCAGACTACTAGCACTCCCAGGATTCAAACCATAGCTGTGTGTGCTAAAAATACAACAGTTCACATCTCAGTTGCATGTGCTATTCAGATTGTATTGTCTGTCTTTTCACTGTTTTCTGTCTATGTGACTCTCAGTTGTACTAAGTGACCTCTGGGGAGGATTACACCAGTCATATACAGACAGTCCTGCACATTATATTTATGTTGCACCGTGTGGGTAACAGTGCTTAATACAACAATACTATTAAGTAATTGGCAAATCTACATTACCATTTAATACCAGAGTATACACATGCAGTCCAGCAGTTAGACCTTTATTGTCAAGCTATTACGCTTTTATTTACATACAAACTATATGAGACTCTTCCTGCCATATTCTTCGGTGTATGCAGTACTTGCTTTAAACAATACAGGTTTTATGCTGGCAATTAATTTACTAATACTTTTAGATTTATTTTGTATGACAGTACATGAAAGAGTATTACTGACCTGCCTCACGTCGCAACCTATCCAGGCGACATCCATGGGCCTCCTGGTTCGCGGCCTGCTCACTTGTCGCTGTGAAGGACATAAGAGGAATATTTTGCCATACCTACCCATAATATACATGAGCTGGCAATTATTAAACAGGTAGCGGAGTGATATTTACACACAGCTGGGAGAGCCCCTGCCGTCCTAGCCTCTTGGATACACTGATCCAAGAGATCCCCCTTTCACCACTTCAGGTCGGCATAGTGATGCCTGACCTGCTGACCAGTTCGGGGTATGCCAGTGGTACTGGTGAAGTCATGGGTGAGATGGTCCCAGGCTTCTGCCTTACATTGGGAACCTTGGTACTGGCCCTGCAGCAGTCTCTGCTCGTTGTCTTTGGCAAGGAGTCCTGCCATGACTCTGGACTCCTGGATGCTCCAGCGCTGCACCTGGAAGTGCACTCCTTCTCCCCTTTCAGCCATGGTGCCTGCAAGGGGAAACTACAACCAGTTCTGAGATGTATTCCCACCTGTTGGGTTTAAGTAGGGCCAAATTCCGACACTTTGCCGTGATTGGCCAGTTTTGGAAAGGCTAAGCTTTGGGCAAACCTGCTTAACTAAGTTTGGCATAGTTTAAAGGGGTATACTACTGGGAACATTGAGTTAGCTGGCCTACACATTGCTTACACCTCCTAAGCTGGCCTGTGCAATGTTTAGAGTTGCTTAAAATTGACTGTCAAAGGAAAAAACTTCAAAGACCAATACACGTAAGGTTCAGTTACTATTTTACAAGACATGGCCTTCTATGGCTTACGTAATCAAACACAACTTTCAGTATTGTTCTACAGCAGATGTTACTCAGATTTTCTGCTGACATGACTAGATTTGTGAGAAACTTTTGAGAAAAACAACCTGGCCTTGGTGGGCACTAATTCATTTACAAGCTTCCATTGTACAGTGTTACATTTCAAGATACAATTCTAATTCAGATACAAGCAAATGCTGATTGCAGTTCATATTTTCAAACAGGCTTTGTCCTAATTATCTATAGCTTCTACAGCTGTGTATTTTCTCACAGCACAAATGGAACTTCTTGTCTAAGCTTCATACAAGTAGTATTGTTCTAGTCATTATTTTCCTAACATAAGCAGAAATCATCTGCTTCTCAGTAAATTTCCAAGGCACAAGCAAGATTTTAGCTAACAATACAAGGTTAGAAAAGCATCTGCAGTTTGTAGAGATTTATGCAGTATGAAATAGAATAAATGTGTTAACCCTTTTCAAGCTCTAAATGCACTAAGCATATTACTAATACACACATTAATACATATTTTTCTGACATTTCTCCCCTTTTAATACTTTTATTCTACTTTCAAAATAAGCATAAACAGATTGTTTTCTTCTCCTAACCTCTTCCACTCAGGATTTGCAGTTAAGAGAGTCATTCAGTTTAAACTTATGAAAGCATTTTCAATCTTTTAACAGTTCTTCAAACTCAGTACTTTGATATAAGGTTTCAGAAACTGACATGTCTATAAAGTCTTTAATCAGTCTTTTCATGCAGGTGATGCCACAACAAACACATACTCCCAGTAGGAGCATTCCTACACAAATGGCAATCAGGATGTTCATTAGGATGGTACCCCACCCCCCAAACCATTTCTGGAAAAAGTCCGTCAGTGAGTTTGGGCCTGGATTGGGCATGGCCGACACTTGCTGAATTACCTCAAGATGATTGTCTATCTCGTGTTTATGGTCAGGAATATACGAACAGCATTCTTCTTAGATTAAAGCACAAGTACCACCTCTCGCCACTAGGGTGAAGTCGAGAGCCATGCGGTTTTGAAGCACTACAGTTCTCATAGCATTCAGTTCATCAGTCACCAATTCGAGAGCAGAAAAAGTTGCATTACTCATTACTTCGAGAAGTTTCGACAGTTTTCTCAGCTCCCAGAATGATTTCACTGCTCCATATGCCGGTAATATGCCTGCCCATGATATAACGCTATCACTCAAGTCCATATGTGTCAGTCCTTTGCCTATGGAATGATGGTCTTTCCAATGTGCATCGATTTGTTCCACTGGATTTACAGGTTTCTTGATGACCTCTCGGACATTTCTAATTTTTCCTCGAGGCAAAACTGCAATGTGTCGTATGGCCAGAACCAGGTAATGCAAAAAACAACTGCCGGACCAATTCTCAGGTAACCATTTGTATGCCTTTCTGCCACACACAAAATAACAATCCTCTACTTTAGTAGTAACCTTGCTATGAATATACACTCGCCCTGCATGAAACATTTTTCTATCTATTATAGACAGTTGTTTATAAAGAACAGAATTATGTTTTACTTCATCAAGTGTTTTGTGCATCAATCCAAGAAATGAATCATAGTTTGTATTTCAATAAAGATCTACATTATTACCTTTAGTGCAACATTTATAAGAAACAGTCACATTGCAAATGCTCCAACCCACCTGAACAGTATCATTTTTATAAAAACACACAGTTCCCTTT
This sequence comes from Protopterus annectens, assembly GCF_019279795.1. Taxonomy (NCBI): domain Eukaryota; kingdom Metazoa; phylum Chordata; order Ceratodontiformes; family Protopteridae; genus Protopterus; species Protopterus annectens. Next base: position 1,102,398,922 of record NC_056725.1, on the reverse strand, counting down.
TGTGGAACAGACAAGTGCAATGCTATTTTATCTTGTGATGTAATGTTTGAGGTATCATAAATCAAGTTCTCCCAGGTCTCATTGACCCCTAGGGGGACTGTAGTCATTAATAACCCCCCGTATGCTGTCGGCAAAGCTGTGCAAATCCAGCAATTCGAAACATTGAAAGTCTCAGCATACACATATTTAATTGCCTGGTAAGTGTTAAAGTTTGGATGCCAGTCGATGAGTAACGCTTCACGTTTATTCAGTTCAGTCTGTGTGGCTGGGAAAAGGAAAGGCCACAACAAAAAAATTATTGTCACTAGTACTGTTAACAGGATGATTATGCAATACTTCTGAGGAAAGGGTTGTTCTGCATTCCTGTTTCTTCTAGATTCTATCATTTTTACTCTTGGCATGTGACAAGATTTTTGTCCAGTTCAAATTTTTTACTAATTTACAGTGCATCAGGTGGATCCAGGAGGCGCGCTCCGCTATCTTGACTGCAGTGGATGTCGACAGAAGCACTTGATATGGACCTTCCCACTTTGGTGATGCCCAGTTCTTTCTCTTTACTGTCTTCACCCAGATCCAAGTTCCAGGAGACACTGCCACTTCTGATGGTCTGGTTCATTCTTTATCTGAAACAGTATTTGACTGCAACAAATGTTTAGAATTTAACAAGTTTCGCATGTACTCAGCTAGTGTACTGTCAGCTCCCTGGTCTGCGGGCATGAGAGATTTCCACTGAGGTATATAATAAGCCCTTTCAAATAATTTTTCAAAAGGAGTCAATCCTTTTGCATTCGGAACAGTTCTCATGCTCAACAGTGCCAGGGGCAGACAGTACACCCAATTTCTCTGCGTTTCTACTATTAACTTCCTTAGCTTATTCTTTAAAATCCCATTATGCCTCTCTACTAGCCCTGCAGATTGTGGGTGATACGCACAATGATTTTTTAAAGAAATACCAAAATGTCTACTTAACTGTTGTATGGTCTGGTTTACGAAGTGTGTGCCGTTGTCATGTAGATCCTTTCTGGAATGCCGAATCTAGGGATAATTTCTTTAACAAGAACTTTGGCCACAGTTCCCGCTTCTGGATTTTTAGTCAGAAAGGCTTCCACCCATCTGGAAAACATATCTACAATGACAAGACAATACTTCTTATTTTCACATTTATTCAACTCTATGAAATCCATACAGATAGTATGAAATGGATACGGTGGTGTAGGGAAACTCCCTTGCTTGGGCTTTAATGCCCCTTGTGCATGATGTTTATTACAAACATGGCACATCGAACAGAATTTTTTATAGTAATTTAAGAATCCATATGTCGTGAACACTTGGTTCACCAGCTGTACCATCCCCCCCATTGAGACATGGCACTACCCATGGCTCAACAAAGCTGCATATCAAAACAAATTAGATGGCAATATCGGTTTCCCTTCTTTAGAGATGTACAGCCCCTTTTCGAGAATTGCTCCTCGTTTTACCCAGCTTTGTTTTTCAACTTGCGTAGTAAGTGTCTGCATTGTCTTTAACATTTCTAAGTCTAAAATCTCAGAGGGTTATAATTCCTCATTCAAAATAAATACTTCTGAAGCTACCTGCTTTGCAGCTGTATCAGCTCTCGCATTACCTTTTGAAATCCTGTCCTGTTGCTTGGTATGAGCTGTGCATTTACAAATAGCTACTTTCTGAGGTAACTGAATAGATTCTAAAAGATCTAAAATAAACTGTGCATGATTGATTGGTTTGCCAGTAGATGTTATCATTCCTCGATTTTTCCACTGTTCCGCAAAAACATGTACAGTAGAAAAAGCATACTGGCTGTCAGTAAAAAGGTTCACACATTTACCCTTTGCTTAGGTACATGCCCGTGTCAAGGCAATCATATGGCTAGGCTTGTATAGGCCCTAGGGCTGATAGCCTAGTACCAACCTATGAACCTATGAATCAATTCTGCTACCTGTGCAGATAAATTGTGTGGTAAAGATTTCGCTTCTATAATCTCAATATTAGAAACTACTGCATATCCTACTAGGTTCTGTCCTGCAGGACCCCTTTTGCACGAGCCATCCATGTAGTATGTCACCTCGGCATCATCCAAGGGAACATCCATAAGGTCTTTTCTAGGCAGTGTCTTTTGCTCAATCACCTGCAGGCAGCTGTGTGGTGTGCCATCTGCAGGGGTTGGGAGCAAGGTAGAAGGGTTCAAAGTCATACATCGTTCAATTCTCATATGAGGATGGCTCAACAATATAGTCATACAGGAAAGATGCCTAGCAGGGGAAAGATATGCTACCTTCTCTTGCAGTAAAAGAATCACAACTGCATGAGGCACTCTCAATGTGAGAGGATGGAACAAAACTACTGAGGCCGAAGCCTGTACTGCCATTGCAGCTGCAACTACTGCTTATACACAGTGAGGTAAAGACTGTGCCACTGGGTCCAGTTGTGATGAATAATAAGCAATAGGGCATTGCTTGTCCCCATGCTGCTGTGTTAACACTGATGTCATATAACCTTGCTTATAATCTACAGTTTGGAAAAAATGTTTATGATAGTTTGGTAATCCCAAAACTAATGAGGATGCTATTAACTGTTTCAGTTTGCAGAAAGCAGATTCTGCTTCTGGTGTCCATTGTAACAAATCCTGTGCTGCCATAGGCTTTTTATAAATCAGGTTAGTCAACGGTGCAGATTCCAAGGCATAGTTTGGAATCCAACTCCGACAAAAATTAGTCGTACCCAGGAAGGACATCATTTCCTTCTTGGTAGTGGGTTTTGGTGCTTGCAAAATCGCTACTTTTCTGTCCTCATCTAATGTCCTACCCTCCTTGGATATTACATATCCTAGGTATTTAACTTGTTTTTTCCAAAGCTGCAGTTTATTTTTGTTTACTTTATGTCCTTCAGTGGCTAAAAATTGTAATAGCGCTATGGTATCTTCTTTACAATCTTGCTGGGTGGGGGCCGCCAGCAGGATATCATCAACATAAAGCAAAATTTGGCTACCTCTTGGTGGGGTAAATCCCGTCAAGTTGCTTGCCATTTCTTGTGAGAATATTGTTGGACTTTCACAATACCCCTGTGGTAGTCGCTTATATGTATACCTTTTCCCCTGAAATGTGAATGCAAACCAATACTGGCTGTCCGGGCGTATCGGTATTGAAAAGAACGCATTGCTGATATCTACCACAGAAAAATATTTCTGTTGAAGTTTTAAATCATTCAACAGGGTGTGTGGGTCTGGCACCATAGGTGCACTTGGTATTACTGCGTCATTTACAGCTTGTAAATCTTGGACCATACGCCACTCTCCATTCGCTTTCTTAACAGGAAATAAGGGTGCGTTACATGGTGAATCAGGAGATTCCACCAGCACCCCTTCCTTAAGTAAAGCTGCTATAATAGGTTTGATTCCTACCTCTGCATCTTTTCTTAAGTGATACTGTCTTTTTTGTGGTCTAAATGCTGACTTTGGCATTATAGTAACTGGTCCCGCTGTACGAATATGTCCTACATCTGATTTTCCTGTTGACCAGAGAGTTTCTGGTATATTTTGTAAGGCATTCTCTTCCTCTTTCAATAGGAGTGCTAATCAGCTGTCCTTGCTAGACTGCAAGTGTACAGCTGGGTGGGTCTGAGTTATCCAATTCAACTTCTGCATTTGTATTCCCTGTTCTGACAGTTCTAACTCTGTCTGTTTTTCCCATCTTGTGACTTTTTCTGCTAAGCCTACCCATTTTACATTCTTGCCCTTAGTTAAGCTAATGTGTGGTAATCAATTAGATTTATAGAGTGCAAAGAACTCCTGAGGCAATGAACAGCTGGCTACACTGTTCCCTTCTGTGTCCCAGTACAGATTACGTAATATCAATCTGTTTGCACAATTTCTAAACAATTCTTGCTCATATTCCTTATCAGGTCCTGGTGTGTTACAATAATACAGAGTACAGTGCAACAAATGCTGTTTATCAATGTCAAGGGAGGGGAACTTGCTGATGGCTACATTCATCAACTCTTCGGTCACTGTCCCTGGACCAGTCGTAACCAAGTCCTGGCTGTACCAATAAAACATTTTACCCTCCGTTTGTACTCCAAAGGTATCAATTGGTCACTGTGCTTCCATACCCTGCAAAGTTAGAATTACTGCTATACCAAATAGCTGCATAAGGTCTCTGCCCAAGAAGTTTACTGGGCATTTTGCAGAAACAACAATTTTGCTTTTCTGGGTCAATCCCGAAACAGGATCAGTTATCACAATATTATGGGAGAAGGGCTCCCGATACAGCTGTCCATTAGCTGCTTTCACTAATATGTAATCAGGTGACTCTGAGTTCTCTGGTAGTTTGGAGGGATGTATTAGGGTCCGTGATGCCCCTGAGTCACACAAGAATCTGACTTCCCTCCCTTCTACCAGGAGTGTAACTTCTGGTTTCGTGTCTGCTAAATAGAGCTCTAAGCTCAATAAAGCCAAATCTAATATTTCATTTTCTTCACTATCCGTGACTTCCTGCACTTCCTCTATTTCTTCTGTCACATTCTCTACTCCCTCTATCACATTCTCATGTGTCCCTTCTCTGCTATCTCCTTCTAGTGATTCCTGACTATCACATAGTCAGTCCTCACCCTCCTTATCTTCCGTGGTTGCTTTCTTGTTTTTCTTGCAATCCGTTGCCAAGTGTCCCTTTTTACCGCATTTAAAACATTCACCACTTTTCTTTCGCCCTTCAAAGTCCTCTGATCGCTGATCAGATTGTTTGTTTCCCTGGGCATTTCTCTTGCCCTTTTTCCCGGACTGTACTACATAAACTTCTGCTCCATCTTCTACAGAAAATACTTGGGCTTTCTTTTTCTTTTTGCTATTAAAATGCCTTTCGGCATGCCTAGCATATTCAAGTAATGACTGTAACCTGCTTGTACGATGATCTACCATGTGCTTTGTAATAAAGCTGCTTATGGGTGCAATACTGCCTTTTAAAAATGTATTCTTTAACTGCTGCTCATATGGGGAATTGTGTGTCTGATCTTCAGGAACCTGCATTCCACAATGGTTATTAAAACATTCTAATAGTCTGGCATAATATCTGTCAATAGTTTCACCTTCCTGTTGGATGCATTGATTAATGCAAGTCCAGTCTGCCTAGGCTTCCATTTCTCAGAGATGCAGTCTGTAAGACCTTTCACTCTGTTGTCTAATTCTGCGCTGCTATGTGGGAGGGGCCTGAGCGCAGCATCACAGGGATTCCAGTCGCCACTAATCATGTGCCAATCTGGTCCCACAATTTGTCTGACTACTTTTTCTACCTCTTTTCCATTTAAATTATAACTTAGCCTCATTCCTTGCAAATCTTCTAAGAACTTTCTAAAATTAACTTTTGGATGGGGAATTCCCTCAGTGGCTTTCCGGATGTCTTCCGGAGTCCAGGGTCTATACACTAGAATAGTTGGGTCCTGACCTTCTTGCCCTGCCTGAGGATTAGGCACTTCTATAAGTGGGCATATTTCTTCTTCACTCATAAATCGTGAATTTCTACCCATTTGATATAACTCAATGTCCCCTTTTGAGTTTCCTGCCCGTGTTCAAGACCTGGTCTCGATGGGATCTCTAATAAATGGTTTTGCTTTTGTAGTGTCTCTACTTACAGTGACAGCAGGATATCACAGGGGTGGACCAACTTGTTCACTTGCCTCATATTCTGGTAAGGGAGGCAGAGGGGCTGATGCTATTACTAAGTTATTGTCCTACCTATCAAAAAACATTGCTTTTGAATTATTACTCTTTTGTTCCCTTCGGTTTACTTCCTCAATCCACCTGTGTGCCTGAGGAATTCCTAATTGACGTTGCTTTTTTACCCGAACTTTAGAATCGGTTTTAAGCTGTTTGACAAGTTTGACAAGTGAGGATTTTTCTAGTTTACCATCAAATTCATACTTATTAACCCATTTTGAGTAGTATTTAATATTATCAGCATGCTGTGACTGCATGTATTTCGCGTCTTTGGTTAACTGCGGATTTTGGGGTCTTTTTGTACAATTATTACCCATTTTGTTCTACCCTTTTAATTGTTACTTAACTCCTTATTTTTAACGCGGTACCACGGATTTTGTTATAGTCTTTTCAGAATGACTGCCTACCTGCTCTGTTTCCCTGATCTATGACAAGACAGTAATCTTTTTGTCCCTGACTTGTATAAACAAAGTCTTAACAAAATAAATACAAATCTAGTCCCTGATCTAAAACAGAAAAAAAGGTAGATTCACCTTACCTGAGCCTTCGTGATTGATCACCTGGTTCGAGTAAACCCGTCCTTCAGTCGCAGATCAGAAAGTGGCTGGCCTCTTTTGTACGACAATTAGTCAGAGGGCTTTTCAACTAAGAAGAACCGATGTGGTTTCTTCCCCGTACAGTTTCAAGCCACCTGGCCTGTCTGATCCAAGGCAAAGTGAGGATTTCCGGTCCGAAGGACCAATCTGTCAAAAGAAAAAACTTCAAAGACCAATACACGTAAGGTTCAGTTAAGGCATATTTATTTACTTGCTGCAAGGAGACAAAAACATGCAAATACAAGGATTTGTCTAACTACTAACAGGAAGTATGCTTATTCTTATACTATTTTACAAGACATGGCCTTCTATGGCTGACGTAATTAAACATAACTTTCAGTATTGTTCTACAGCAGGTGTTACTCAGATTTTCTGCTGACATGACTAGATTTGTGAGAAACTTTTGAGAAAAACAACCTGGCCTTGGTGGGCACTAATTCGTTTACAAGCTTCCATTGTACAGTGTTACATTTCAAGGTACTCTTCTATTTCATATACAAGCAAATGCTGATTGCAGTTCATATTTTCAAACAGGCTTTGTCCTAATTATCTATAGCTTCTACAGCTGTGTATTTTCTCACAGCACAAACAGAACTTCTTGTCTAAGCTTCATACAAGTAGTATTGTTCTATTCATTATTTTCCTAACATAAGCAGGAATCATCTGCTTCTCAGTAAATTTCCAAGGAACAAGCAAGATTTTAGCTAACAATACAAGGTCAGAAAAGCATCTGCAGTTTGCACAGATTTATGCAGTATGAAATAGAATAAATGTGTTAACCCTTTTCAAGCTCTAAATGCACTAAGCATATTACTAATACACACATTAATACATATTTTTCTGACATTGACTATGCATTACATTTGCTTTTTGGCATTGATTTTTTATTCATTACATCTTATATATATGTCTGGTATCCATGAGTCATGTCTATGTACACTGTATGGCATCCTTGTGTTTAATAGGGGACTTCAACACTCTATTACAATTACACCTCACATCTGGGCTTACTTCACTTCTCCAGTTCATATATTTATGTTATGTAGTAGGTTATAGAACATATGACTGTATACTGATTCCTTTCACATGTTCGGTTTGATTTTACTATAGTGAGGGTTTGTTTGGTGATACCTCAATCTTATGTACTGCTGTGATGGCTTTGTGGTTAACTACTGTGACTATAGTGTATAGGGTTATGGGTTCAAGTCCTGACAGACAGTTCATTTTGTTGCTGGGCAGAACAGCGGCTGTTTGATACAGAGCGATTAAGGCACTATTAAGCACTTGTAAGCGGGTCTGTGTGGATTTGCGTGAGCGTAAGCAATGCTAACCTCTGTTTAAATATGCTTACAGAGAGTTAGCTTCCATATTACTTAACCTGTCTGCGCATTGCTTACCCCTGCACAAACAGGTTTAAACCCGCTTACATATGCTTACTCCCACTTACTACTGCTTAATAGTGCTTACACTTGCTTACTAGTGCTTACTCCCGCCTACCATAGCACTGATTTAGACAGTAATGTCTACTGGTTCTTGGGAAGGTGGGGGATTTGGAAGCTGTATGGAGTTATCATTCATTACACATTTTACCTTCCATTTATATCCATGATTCCTGTGTACATATACTGTATGGGGCACATGTGATTATCGGTGGACTTTGCAACATTATGACACTGATACCTCATATCTGCATTTAATGCAGTACTCCAGTTTACAAATATATGTTATTTAGTGGTTATGCAACTAAAATATTTGTCATAACGTGATTTGACATGGAAAATGGAATGTGCTGCAGTGGGACTCGATCCAGGAATGCCTGCTCATAAGGAAAACGCTCATCCCACTATACTATTGCTATACTGCTTCCTTTGCATATACCTTCCTTTTTATCCTCTTCAGCCATTTAAGCTGCATTAACCGTAGCTAAGCGATGGGCAAACCCGCGAACCTACAGTTAGATTTAATCAGTTTCATAAAAAAAAAGAAAATGGTATACCATTATATTGTTTGTGTTTACTATTGCTGTTGTACACGTCGGGGGATGTTGCTGGGGGTATGCGGACACCTATGAGTGGTCTCACTCATTCTTTTGGGCTTTCTGCTGTTCTTCTTTGTAGGGGCATGTATATTTTGAGAGCTCTGCTCTCAGACACGCCCCCTGCACTCTTACACGCTCCATGTAAGATTAGGGGCTCAGGCAGCATGCCTTCATTAATATGCATGGCGCGCTGCCATCCTGCTCCTAAATGTCCGCTTCCATGCAGGACTAAGCTAGTCCTGCACGGAAGAATAGTAAATCCGGGGGAATGTATATTACATGGTGAGCATCTGTTAGTTATGTAAGCCTGAGTGTTATGATGCATTTTTACTGTTAGCTAATTCAAATGTATGCAATGTACAGCTTTTCTCCCCTGGTGTCTGCTGAAAGGAAACTTCTCACAGTCAGACATTCTGTGAAAATAAAGAGAAATAAATAAATTGCATACCTAGTACAGTATGCAGATGACACCCCAGGTTTCTGTATCACAAAACCATCAATGAACTACAAGAACACTAAGCATTACTTAACAGAGTTAAAAGATACATCTAAGCTAGTTCACAATATTTAGTATTCAGGTTTAGAAAAAATATTGAGAACATCTATGCAATATGTGTAGTACACACATAATATTTTTTTTTAATAAAAGCAATTACAGGTAGATAGAAACGAATTGTCTCATAGGATAGAGTAAGCTATTTAATGTGTCATAGGGGAACATTTTATGGAAAAGATGTAAGGTAGACTACTGAGAGTAGAGAAGAGGAGAGTGTGTGTAATTAGCCTGGAGATGTACAGGAACATAGCCATTGTTTACAGTAATATTTTTTAGTAGTTGTTTGAAATTGTGAGTATCAGGATTAGTTAGAATATGCTGGTGAAGAAAGTTCCAGGTTTTGGCTATTTTACTGGAATGTAAGGAATCTCCATGATAGTTGTGAGATTTAGTTACACTGAGCATTAATATGCCAGATGATCTAAGAGACCTAAGGTTTGTATATGGTTGTACAAGGTCTAAGGTTTGTTGATGACTCTATGAGCGAGTATTAGCTGGTTGAGAGTAAGTTGGGTAGTTCGATTCAGTTAAGATGGTGAAAAGTGGAGCAGTGATGCAATCTGTGAAGTAAGTTTGAGGCAAATTTGAATATTTTGTTATAACAGGTTTCGAGGATGTTCAAATCTGATTTGCGTAGGTTGGTAAAGATTTGGGAACAGTAAAGTAGGGTGGATAGTTGGTGGCATCGGGCTGTTGATATTCTGGCATAGTTGGTTAGATAGGGTTTTGCCCTGTAGAGTGCATCAAGTTTTATGTGGACTTTTTTGATTTAGTGCTATATGTTTATTGACCTTTAGACAGCTGTCTATTGTAACACCTAGAAGTTTAGTTTGCTCGACTGGTTTGATTTTTGATCCATTAGAGGAATAGATAGTGAGAGGGGATGAGCTGTTTTTTGCACTAGCACTACTGAAGGCCATGAGCTTGGTTTTGTTGGGGTTTGATATGAGATGATGTTCAGATAAGTAGTTTTCTATGTCTTGGGGGGCATTTTGAGTTTTTTTCTTGTAGTTCTTTAATGAAAGGGGTAGAGCAGATGAAAGAGGCATCATCAGCATATTGAATGATAAAAGTAAGTTGTATGGAGGTACTGGGGTTATTGGTAAATATGATAAAAAGAAGAGGGCTGAGGATGGAGCCTTGGGGGACTCCAACAGTGAAGGTAGAAGGGGAAAGAGTATGTTATCACATTTGTTGGCTTGTTGTTGGTTAGAGAGATAGCTATGAAGCCAAGTTAGGGATGTTGCACTGAGATTATATGAGGCAAGCTCATTGAGGAGTTTTTGGTGTGATACTGTGTTGAAAGCTTTGGACATATCAAAGAAGGTTGCTAAGACAAGTTGGCCTTTATTTTTGAGGAGATTTACAGTATTTATGAAGCTCATAAGAGCAGTATTAGTACTATGTCTGGGCTGGAAACTGTGTTGAGTATTGGATAATAGGTAGTTCTTATGGAAGTGGTCAGGAATTTGTTGACGTATGCATTTCTCTAAGATTTTGGCTAGTGGTGAGAGAATGGAGATTGGTCTATAGTTAGAAAGGTCAGCGGAGGGACCACCTTTGTGAAGGGCTATGATATGAGATATTTTCCAGAGGAGAGGTACATACTGTTCATAGATAGACTGTTTGATTAGAATGTAGGGTAGGAGATGGTTACAGCAGCAAGTTTTAGAAATTCGTTGGGCAGTTGATCAGCTGCAAGAGTGTAGGGCTTTAATTTACTTAGACATTTTTTATATAACTAGTTTGGATTAGCTTAAGAGAGAAAGAGTTAGTGTTATATTCTATGGTGATGGGTATAGATAGAGTTGGGTTTGCATTGTTGTTTAGTAAGGAAGTTGCAGTTACTCTCTTGTGCTGCTGGTTGATGGTGCAGGGGGTATTAGGTTTTCCTGGGTTTAAGAGGTAGTTTATGGCTTGCCAACATTTTTGAGGGTTGTTTTGGTGTTTCTGATGACATGTCTAGAAGTATTTTTTTTGTCTTTATTGATTTGTTTTTAGCTTGATTTCTTAGTTGTTGGTAGGAGGTTAGGTTATCTTTATTTTTGTTATTAAGGTGAAGACTCCAGGCTCTATCCTTTTGATTGAGTAGAATTTTAGTCTCTTTTGTTAACCGTGGTATTTGCTTGGATTTGGTGTGAATTTTTCTAATGGGAGTTAAGTTATTATTTCAAGAAATGCCTTATCAAAATACTGTACAGCTAGGTCTAACTGAAAGAATTGTAATGGTGACCAATCATATTGCTGTAGCAGTGAATTAAATATAGTGGGGGAGAAGTTTTTTTGTTGTGGATGTGTTTGAATAAGATGCTGTTAGATGCACATATTCATTTCCTGAGAAGAAATATTGGAGAGTGGTCACTAAGGGCATCTGGAAGACACCCGGCTTCGTAACCTATGATGGGTTTATTTGTCAGAATCCAATCTAATATAGTTTGCTTGTTGGAATGTTTATCTATGTGACTGGGACAGTTAATGGTTTGACAGAAGTTGTATAAGTTTATAAAGTTGGTGACATTTTTAGAGGAACAGTTAAGCCAGTCTAGGTTAAGGTCTCCTAGTATTATTGTTTCTGGGGCAAAACTTGTAGAAGCTCAGAAAAGAATGCTTTCTATACTAGGTAGGTTGTTAGTGGGGAGAAGGTAGATAGCAATGATAATTATAGACGTATGGGAGTTGATTTCTAGATGTGTACTTAATATTTCAGAGTTGGGGAGATCATGTGGGGTGGAGTTTAGTGCACTAGTTTGAGTGAGTCTTTAAACATGATGACAATACCACCACCCCATTTGGATAAGCTATCCAATCTAAATGTGCTATACCTGTTGGGAAGTATTTCTTCATTTTTATGTAGAGCTTTAGCCAGGTTTCAGTTATCATGACAATATCTGGGGAGTACCGGGCAAGGGCAGCATGGAATTCATCAACTTTGTTTATAATGCTTCTAAGGTTGAAATTGGTCATGAATAGATTAGAGTTGCATCTTTTTGGCGGTGGATAGTGGGGAGAGGAATTAGAGGAGGGTAGATTAGTTGGGAGAGGCATGGACAAGGAGGAGGTTTGGATGTGGGTGTGTGTGGTATGTATGGGGCCTGGGTTTGGGTGGATGTCAGCATGGAGTTTAATTTGGTGAGGGAGTGAAGGAGAAAGAGTCTTAGTTTGGATAGCAGTCTATGATTTTTATATAGGGTGCATACAGAGTTATGGGTGTGACTATGTCTAAAAGGAAATAGTAGTACTTTGGAGGTATTGAAAAGTTAAGGGGAGATGTGAATATTTAAGATGAAGTGATAAAGGTTCTACTTATAAGGTAGAGCTGGAGAGGAGAAGTTTGCAATGTGGAGTGAATGGTAAGAAGTAGCATGGTATGCCAGGCTAAGAAGACATAGAAAGGAGTTATTGTTGAGATAGATTTTGTTTGTCAAATGTTAACTTAGCTATACTTGGAGTTATACATAGTAAATCGTTGTGTAAGGGTAAGGGTGGGAGGGGAGGATGATGTTCTGAGGTGCAGCAATTAGTTGAATGGGAAGAGAATGAGATAGGGTAGGGCACTTTAAGTGGGTGTTGTGTAAAGAGGTGGTTGGGATGTGGGTGTGGATAATGGTGATTGACAGATGGGGAGAGGTGCGGTAGAGAATGAGTGTGGTTTGGATAGCTATAAATGTAAGGAGGGTGGGGGTGAGTGGAAATGGGGCTGAGGAAGGGGATCATAGTGAGCCCGAGTATAATGAGGGTGAATGGAGTGGAGTGAACCACAAGGTGGTGCGTTAACAGAGACAATCAGTTGAGGTAAGGAAGCAGGTCAGTACAATAGAAAGACCATATACAGAGAAGTTTAAGGATAAGCTCCAAGACAGTTTGCCTAATGAAGCTAGAAAATGAGGAGTAATATCAGAAGAGAAAGTTAGGGGATGCAGAGGGTTAGAGAAGCCTGTGGAAGCTGGAGTTGAAGAAGAGAGGCTTTTAGACACTAATTTGCAGTCAAATGCTGGGAGTAGTGGGGTAATGGATGTTCGGGTGTAACTTAACAGAGGTTACAGTGATCTACCAGTTCTAAGCTTGAGAACTATAGTCTTTAGAAGGGGAGAGTTGGAGGAGAGGGAGACCCAGTAAAGTGCAAAGGGCAGGAGCTAGTCTTAATCTAGTATGCTTAATGTACAGGACTAGGCCTGCACTATTTTCATTTTTAAGCAGATGTCCATTCATCTGTGGGGCAGGAGTGATCCAGAGAGAGGCACATTCCAGGCAGAGCATCTTAGTGGTTGGGAGGCTGTAGAATAAACTGAAATGGGGCCTAAAGCTAGGGTGAAAGAAAAATGGATTAGAAAGGTCAGAGCGCAATAGGTATTGTATTCAAGCAAAAAGGAAAAAAAAAAACAGAACAACATGTGTCAAGCACTATTACATAAATGCAGGGCAATACTAAGAAACTGGTGAAAAAAACAACAAATAACCATCAGCAGCACAGTTCTGGTCAGGTACACACTCTCACTGCTACAATCAGTTATGACTATGAGCAGACAATGTGGGTTAGGAATTCAGGCTGATTACAGCTCTTAGAATACTGTGAAACTAGCAGGCTATGTACCCCATATTATAGATACAATGTTGCTAAACTAGAGAATACTAGCAAATACAGTAACAGCAAGCTTTGTATGTATAAAGCAGATGGGCAAGATATGCACATAAATAGATATAAACAGGATTAACTGGTTTGTAAGCATAGGGTGCAACTTCATACAAAGGAGTTATACTGACTGCGTGATATGCATATAGTAGCCACAAGTCACTTCCCTATGTGTGATTAGAATAATCTTTTGCATAGAAGTAAAAGAACTTGTCTAAATGGTGGATTGTACAGCTGAACTGCAAGAAAATCAATTGATAAAATTATTGGACCCAGAAACAGACCATTTAAATGCACAGAAATCACACATATGATTGCAAATATCCAGTTAAACCTACTGGAATAGTGATTAAAAACCAAAAATATATAAACAAGGAAACAAGTCATATTCAATAGCATACATACCCAGTTTGCACACTACTGGGGACAAACAGGTTCAGGGAGGTACAGCTATGCTGAAAAATGGCACTAGGAAATCAGGCGTATTTGAAAACTATGGGGAAAAATCAGATTGGGTAGGGCAAGGAGAGAGTCTACGTCATCAGTACAACAAATGGGAATGGCAGAGCACAGGGAGAGTAGGAGAGGGGATTTTAGGAAAGGAAAGCATATACAGATGGGAAGGTTGTTTTAAATTGAACAAGGAGCTGTTGTGTTAACAGAAACAATCAGATGAGGTAAGGAAGGCAGGTCAGTACAATAGAAAGACCATATATAGAGAAGTTTAAGGATAAGCTGCAAGACAGTTTGTCTAATGAAGCTCAGAAATGAAGAGTAATATCAGAAGAGAAAGTCAGAGGTTGCAGATGGTTAGAAAAGCCTGTGCAAGTTGGAATTGCAGAAGAGAGGCGTTAGACACTAATTTTCAGTCAAATGCCAGGAGTAGTGGGGTAAGAGATGTTCGGGTTTAACTTAACAGAGGTTGTAGTGAGTTACCAGTACTAGGACTGTGGACTATAGTCAGTAGAAGGGGGAGGGGAGAGGAGAGGGGGGCCCAGTAGTGTGCAACATTTGCAAGCTAGTCTTAATCTCATCATGCTTAAAGTACAGGACTAGACCTACAATATTTTCATTTTCAAAAAGATGTCCATTCAGCTATGGGATAGGAGTGATCCAGAAAGATGTGCATTCCTGGCAGAGCATTTTAGTGGTTTGGAGGCTGTAGAATAAGTTGAAATGGGGTTAAAAGGCAGCAAGCACACTACTGGGGATATGCAGATTCAAGGAAGAACAGCTATTTTTGCACATTCCACTGTGCCACCCTAGGTGAATTACAGTGGCTGGAATTCCCACATTATCTAATCTACTCACAACTTCCACAAATCCATACCATTGTCTATAAACCTAGCAACTGTCCATCCATCTCCAACCTCATACAAAGATGTAACTTTTAAAGGCTGCTGTGTTCATTGGACAAATACCTGTTACATGTATCCAAATTCAACAATTGTGATGGTAAATCATTACTCTCCCACCACCATACTAAATCCTGGAACTCCATCACATTATCAGTATGACAAAAACACTCCTTAAAATCATTTAAAATGCAACTAATGTCCTACCTATCTACTCAGATAAAATCTCTGTACATGTGATATTCCTGGATAATCTCCAATGCCTTAATGCCACCATTCGGACCATTGGGGGTCCAAATGAAGAGATGATAAGTCAGCAAAAAAGGAGAGTAGTATTGCTGAAACTGGGTTCATCCTCAAGTCCTGGTGAGTACCAAGATGACATTGGTATAGTGACTGTATTTATATAGCATATATCATGGACAGAAGTAGGTCAAAAATTAAAAAAGATAGCTGGGTGCACAAGACCCAGGATAAAAAAGTGTTCAATCCTTGCAGGCACACTGGTGCCAGGACTGGAAAAGACACTGTAGAGTCTTCATAACATGGAAACTTTCCTACAATGGGGCCAGGTCCAGGGGGAGGATAGCCACCCTGTTGTAGAAGGAAGAAGCAATCCACAAAAATCACCAAAAATGGCATGCCAAAGAAGAGTTATAAAGACAATAAAGTGGACTATTGAGGATAAGAAAGAAATTGTGTATTGTTGCTATTAAGCAAAAAGCCCAGAATTTCCAGACAAAAGATATAGAAAAAGATTAAGAGAGAAATTATAGGAAAGAAAAATACTTCCATAAGAAAAACTGTCAGAAGCCTCAAATAAAAAAGTGTCTTCATTAACACAACAGATTTGTGAAAAACAATATATGGACCAGGAAACTTTGACATGTTTGGAGAAAGAAGCATCTGAGGAAGTGTGAAAATATAATCAACAAAACCTAGAGATATTTGAAAAGTATAAAAATAAATATGGACATGGGAAAGAAAGAGAGATTTGACATGGTACAATATTTATGCAAAGGCAAAATAAAAATTAATCAATATGAAGAAGTCAGCCCCAAAAGAAATTAAAAGAGAAATACAGGTAAAAAAATCCAGATATGGAAAATTTTAGAATAAAAAAAATATCACAAAGAGGGACTGTAGAAAAGAAGATTAGTAAAGTAGAATTAAAAAAATGGAAGTTGAAGTTATAGAGTGCCAGCAAAGTGAAGCATTTATTATAGAAGGTCTAACACAGGTTACATCACAGCATGATGGAACGAGTCCCCAAAGTAAGGAGAAACAGGATGATCAGGAGACATCTGAAGAAGAAATATGGACATGGGAAAGAAAAAGAGGTTAATATGGTGTAACATCTATGCAAAGGAGAAAGCGAAACTAATTAATACAAAAGAGCAGCACCAAAGATATTTGAAGAGAAATACAGGCAAAGTAATCCGGACATGGAAAACTTTATAATACAAAAAATAAGAAGACAAAGAGGAAAAGTAGAAAAGGAGATCAGTAATGGAGAAGTTAAAGAAATAGAAAATGAGGTTATGGAGTACCTGTGAAGTAAAGGATTCAGTGTAGAAAATCCAATTCAGAAAGCCCCACAACAGGACAGAGCAATGGTCATCTAAATTAAGTGGAAAGCAGTGGAACAGGAAGCAATTGGTCAGGTGCCATATGAAGATATTTTGGAGCCTTCCACAGGAACCCAGTAGAAATGTTCACTTGAGGCTGGACAGCAAGAGAAGGAACAGAACACTATGGAAACTCTGATGCAGTCAATGTTGAGGAGTGATAGGTCAGTGAGTTCCCATATGATAAAGCAACAGATGGAACAGGATGAAATTGAAGATAATGTGCCACATGAAGATACTACAGAACTTTCTATAGAATGCTTGCAGAAAATGGGAAACAAAAAATGTGCCCTCGGTTTAGAAGAAAATGAGCTAAGAGAAGAGTTGCTTGATTTAATAGAGATAGACATCATAGATCAATGAAAGAAATAGACTGCAGAAGGTCAATAAAACCCAAAAAGTCACAAGTCTAATAAAACAAATGAACAAAGTAATTAGAACTGTCTGTAGAGATCCATGCAATATAACAGAAGTAAATAGGATATATTACTGTACAGCTAAATTAATAACTGATAAAGTTCTACCAGAAGAACAAGAACACAGGGTAGTGAGGGAAAGGAAGGGGAGAAATTGAATACCATCATGGAAGTATCGAATAGAGAAAACTATAAAGCAATTAATACAAGAAGTGTCACAGATCAACAAAAATACTTAGAAAGTAGACATGACAAAAGCAATGTGCAGTATTAGAACATATCAGGATTTATCATGCACTATCGCAAATAACAAACTAAAAATCTCAGCACAAGTGGAAAAACTTAGAAAATACACAGATAAATATAAAGGAAAGTACAAAATAAGGAATTTATTGATGACCCAAAAAAGTTTTATAAAGAATTGGGAAACAAGATAAAAGGAATTGAAAGACCACCAAAAAAGAAGAAATAGATACATTTTGTAGAAGTATCTTTGAAGATCCTGTGGCACATAACAAAGATGCTAAATGGATAGAAGAAGTAAAAGAAAGAATAAGAAATTTAAAGGTACAGGATATGAAATGGAATGAAGTAACAGCCAGAGAGATTAAAACAAAGTTAAGAAAAGGCTCTAAATGGAAACCCCAGGCCCAGATGCAGTACTTAACGTCTGGTTAAAAGTATTAACATTTTTGCATGAAGACTTAGCCGTAAGAACTATTTATATGTGCACCCTGAACAGACACCAACCTGGCTAACAGGAAAAAATAATGCTCCTACTTAAGAGTGAACCTGCAAGCTACTCTAAAAATTATAGACCAATAACTTGCCTTCTAACAACATATAAACTATACACTGGAATTGATGCCGACAAAGTTTATAGTCATTTAGAAGAAAACTCAATTATGGCAATAGAACAAAAGGGCAATAAAAGAAAGTCATATGGAACAAAGAATCATTGTTGTTAAATAAAGTCATAGTGGAGAACTGTAAAAATAGAAAGAATCTAAGTATGGCATGGGTTGATTACAAAAAAGCATTTGATAGCATCCCACATTCATGGATAAAAGAGTGCTTAAAAATGTATAAGATGCACCTTACACTGATGGACTACATTATAGTGACTATAAAACAGTAGCAGAACACTTGGTAATTGAGCCATGATAAAGGACAAATTATTAACCCAGGGATAAAAATTCAAAGGGGGATATTCCAGGGTGGCTCTTTGTCACCACTGCTATTCTGCCTTGCCCTTAACCCATTAAGCTGTTTACTTAACAGCTTAGGCCATGGCTATAATTTGGCTTCCAGAAAACAACAAAGTATAAAGACTTTTCATCTTCTCTTTGTCAATTATTTGAAACTGTATAGCTCATCAGGTGAGGAACTGAAAGCACAACTGCAAGTTGTCAAAACTTTTTCAGATGATATAAGAATGTCATTTGGTCTTGATAAATGTGCAAAAGCAACCTTTAATGCAGGAAAACTGCAGCAGTAAGAAAACAACAGTTTGGGACAATAATGTGATATAAAAGAACTTTAGCAAGAGGGAGTGAATAAGTATTTGGGAACTGCTGAAGGATCAACAATAAAACATGAACAAATGCAAATAAAACTTAGTAAGTAATACTTTAGAAGACTTAAATTAATCCTGAAGACAGCGTTGACATCTAGGAACAAAATTCAAGCTATAAACCAATTTGCTCTTCCTGTCCTAACTTACAGTTTTGGAGTGACTGACTAGCCCCAAAACATGTTATATAGATTAGACAGGAAAACAAGAAGGATGCTTCATGCTCACCAAATGACTTTTAAAAATCAGTGCATACCAAGATTATATATTCCCGTTCAGAAGGAGGGATGTGTCACCTTGAAATTGATTACATGTATAGATCTGCAATCGTGGGAATGCACACATATCTACTGATCTCACAAGACCCAAACATAGTGAAAGGTTTGAAACATAAGGAGAATAAATCGAAGATGACTTCATTGCTTAATCTATCAGAAGCATATCGCCATCAAGCAGGAATGGAAATCAAACCAGAAGTAGATAAAAATCAGGCAGCAACTGAATGTGCCAAAAACAAAAGAAAGAATATAAGGTGAAGGACCAGATGAGAAGGTAAGATATGTAGAAAATGCACATATTTGTAGAGAAATCTTCTGGAAGAACCTCATGTTAATCAAGATCAAACACAGGAATGGTTAAGGAGAGGCAAATTCAAACCAAGAGATAAAAGGTTAATATTGGCTGCCCAAGATAGTGGGCTACATACATGTTGGTGTACAAAGTCCATTGAATATGTGGGAGAAACAGACAATGTAGGTTTTACAAAACAGAATTGGAAACAGTTGCACACTTCATTGCTGGTTGTGACATACTAATAGCAGAAGGACTGTATACTGAAAGGCATAATAATGTGGTAAGATCATTGCACTGGGGATTGTGCAAACATTGTGGTGTTGAAATGGCTGAAAAACACTGGAAATGAGCCACAAAGCATCATAGAAAATGATGAAGTCTGCATCACATGGGATCCCCCATTATCAACAGATCAAAATACAGATGCTAGAAAACCTGATATAGTGGTCCATGAAAAGACAAAAATAACATTGATTATTGAAATTTCCACACCCAGAGACTTTAGTGTCCTGCGTACAGAGATACACAAAGTCATAAAACATCAGGATTTGCAGGCAGAAATGAGAGTAATGTGGAAGAAAGATATCCAGACAGTTCCAATAGTAGTAGGAGAATGGGGCTTATAAAAGGGAATCTACAATTGTATTTAGATATGTTAACAATACATGTAAACCCATAGAAATTATTAAGCACATTGCAAGTGCTGCAAAGAGCACTTCTGGCTGACATCAACGATTGACACATTACTAATTTAATGAACTTTGATCATACTTTGACTTAGGAATTGGGTCCAGTCCCATCATGGTATTAGAAACCCAAAAGATTTGGAGAAATTAAAAAACAGCGTCACCATTCTTTTATGTAACTGTCCATAATACAGCTACTTCTTCATAGTCTCTTAACTATTATTATGCTTTTATGCATATTCCATATCATATGCCAGGATGTGTAAACTTAAAAAAGTATCAAAATAAGCTCCGCCCCCTGTACCACCTTAGTAATGGGTGCTAACCCTAACCCTGCCCTGTCCCCCAACCCTAACCTTACACCTTAACATCATTAAAACCTACCTGTAACAATGCCACTACACAAGACAAACTCAGACACACAAACATTCACAAACACACACAAACAACACTACATCTATCCCCTAACCTAAGCCATACCCCTACCCTAAAATACACAAACTCACACACAAACACATAACACCCATCCTTCACTCATCCTTGACCCTAACCCTAATGTGGACATGCACACACACACACACACACACACACACACACACACACACACACACACACACACACACACACACACACACACACACACACACACAAGGTCTCACCCCTGTCAACCCCACTTACCTGTATCGGCATTAGACATAATCCACCATTTGGCCATCCGTACTGTTGACATTAAATCATACCCCTGTGTTTATAGAAAAAAACATATGCTTGATCAAATACAGGGGAACTGGAAATACATATGAGATTCTGAGTACAGGAACAGGGATATAGGATTTTGAATAAAAGAGTATAAATACAGGAGTGGGGTACAGGAGTATGGAAGTAGAGGTATGGCTCTATGGTTATGAATACAAGATACAGATAGAATATGTGCAACAGAGTGTGGATGCAGCAATATGGATAAAGGAGTATGAATACAGGAGTATGGGTACAGGTTTATGGATATAGGAGCATCAGTCTATGGGTATGGATACAAGATGCAGATAGAAAAATATGTGCAAAGGAGTATGGCTGCAGCAGTGTGGATAAAGAAGTATGACGATAGGAGTATGGGTACAGGTTTATGGATATAGAAGCATAGGTCTATGGGTAGGGATACAAGATATAGATGCAACAATATGGCCAAAGGAGTAAAGCTGCAGTAGTACGGATACAGGAGTATGAATGCAGGAGTATAAGTACAAGATTTTTGTTGTAATAGGATAGACAATGGAGTATGGATACAGCAGAATTGCTATAGGAGTGCAAAAGCTTAGGGATATAGGAATGGGATACAAAAGCATGGGCACAGAAGCATAGATACATATTTATAGGTACAAGACTATAAAGGAGTTTTGCAAAGGAATATGAATAAAGGAATATGGCTACAGGAGTTTTGACAGTGGATTATATGGTATGGTTAAAGAGTATTGGCAGAGAGAGATGGGTCTACTTCACAAACCCGAAATCCCACTTACTTGACTTTCATATAACTGAGATGACAAAGCCAACAACCCAAAAGACCGACCACCTGGAAGACAGACTTTTAACTCCAGGTAAGTAACCTATTGGGCAAACAAAAAAAAAATGAAAACCAAAGCAAATTAAATCCATCCATCCGGGGGGGGGGCATGTGGGGAGCTGCACCCACACACCCTAACTAAATATACCAACTCTAAGATTGCACTACCATGAGGGTAAGGGGCAAAGTTCTCCATGGTGGCCAAGTAGTTACTTACCTGGAGTGAAATGTTGGTGTTCCGGGATGTCGGTATTTTGGAATTTCGGCTTTGTTATCTCGGTTATATGAAAGTAGGGTAAGTGGGATTTCAGGTTTGTGAAGTAGACTCATGAAAACACACTAAGACTAGAAGGGTCTAAGTACTGAAGAATACACACTAAAAATGGATAACAAACCTGAAGTCAATTAGCTTCACTGCAGAATGGAGTCCCCATCATTAAATATGTTGTAAATACAGTCAATAACCTATGCAACAGTGAATATAGAGCATTCTAAGAGAAACAATCAATTGCAGGAAAGATTAATTTGGTACTGAATATACCACAAGGTACCTTTAAAGAAATGTTAAAAATGTGAAAGTACTGGTACAGTGTAATACAATACAAGTTCTATTTGGGGACTGAAGTAAGAGGCACGGTAGTCTCCAAAGGTTGGTGTTGTTAGTTGTAGGATAACTACAAAGATCAGCTGCAATGTATTATATACCTTAGTCTATCTCTAGCCTTGTACACATAAATAAGAAAACTATATATGTTTCAGGGCAAATCTGGGCATTGGAATGACTGGGAACTAACTTTGGGTGACATGATGCCAGGGAATATTCTTGGGCTAGGCTTACATAGGCTCCAGGGCCATTAGCCTAGTACACACTGATGAACCTATAAATAGGGCTATCTAGATTGTGGTAGTTTTATACAAATTTCAGTCTTCTTCTTCTTTCGGCTGCTCCCGTTAGGGGTTGCCACAGCGGATCATCTGTTTCCATTTCTTCCTGTCCTCTGCATCTTGCTCTGTCACACCAACCACCTGCATGTTTTCTCTCACCACATCCATAAACCTTATCTTAGGCCTTCCTCTTTTCCTGTTACCTGGCAGCTTCATCCTTAGCATCTTTTTCCCAATATACTCTGCATCCCTCCTCATCACATGTCCAAACCAACGTAATCTTGCCTCTCTGGCTTTTTCTCCAAACCTTCCAACCTGGGCAGACCCTCTAATATACTTATTCCTAATCCTGTCCACCCTTGTCACACCCAGTGCAAATCTTAACATCTTTAACTCTGTCACATCCAGCTCTAACTCCTGCCTTTTTATCAATGCCACTGTCTCCAACCCATATAACATAGCTGGTCTCACTACCCTCTTGTAGACCTTCCCTTTCACTCTTACTGGTACACGTCTGTCACAAATCACTCCTGACACTCTTCTCCACCCACTCCATCCTGCCTGTACTCTCTTCTTCACCTCACTTCCACACTCATCATTACTCTGAACTGTTGATCCCAAGTATTTAAACTCATCCACCTTCACCACCTCTACTCCCTGAATTCCTCATCATTCCTCTATCCTTCCTCTCATTCACACACATATATTCTGTCTTAGTCCTGCTGACCTTCATTCCTCTTCTCTCTAGAGCATATCTCCACCTCCCTACTCTCACTATAGATCACAATGTCATCTGCAAACATCATAGTCCATGGGGACTCCTGTCTGATCTCGTCTGTCAACCTGTCCATCACCATTGCAAATAAGAAAGGGCTCAGAGCTGATCCTTGATGTAATCCCACCTCCACCTTAAATGCATCCGTTGCTCCCACTGCAGACCTCACCACTGTCACACTACCCTCATACATATCCTGTACCACTCTTACATACTTCTCTGACACTCCCGACTTCCTCATACAATACCACACCTCCTCTCTAGGCACCCTGTCATATGCTTTCTTTAAATCCACAAAGACACAATGCAACTTCTTCTGACCTTCTCTGTACTTCTCCATCAACACTCTCAGAGCAAACATTGCATCTGTGGTGCTCTTTCCTGGCATGAAACCATACTGCTGATCACTAATCATCACCTCCCTTATTAACCTAGCTTCCACTACTCTTTCCCATAACTTCATGCTGTGACTGATTAATTTAATCCCTCTGTAGTTACTACAGCTCTGCACATCACCCTTATTCTTAAAAATCGGTACCAAAACATTTTTTCTCCATTCCTCAGGCATCCTCTCACTTTCCAAGATTTCATTAAACAATCTAGTTAAAAACTCCACTGCCATTTAACCTAAACACCTCCATGCTTCCACAAGTATGTCATCTGGACCAACAGCCTTTCCATTCTTCATTCTCTTCATAGCTATCCTTACTTCCTCCTTGATAATCCACTGCACTTCATGATTCACTATCCGCACATCATCCAACCTTCTCCCCCTCTCATTCTCTTCATTCATCAGCCCCTCAAAGTACTCTTTCCATCTGCTCAGCACAATCTCCTCACTTGTGAGTAGGTTTCCCTCATTATCCTTTACCATCCTTACCTGCTGCATATCTTCACTAGCTCAGTCCCTCTGTCTAGCCAATCGGTACAGGTACTTTTCTCCCTCCTTAGTGTCCAATCATTCATACAGCTTTTCATACGCCTTATCCTTAGCCTTCGCCACCTCTCTCTTTGCCATGCACTTCATCTCTCTGACAATCCCACTTCTTCTTCGCCAACCTCTTTCTCTGTATACTCTCCTGTACTTCCTCATTTCACCACCAGGTCTCCTTGTCCTCCTTCCTCTTTCCAGATGTCAGACCAAGCACCTTTTTAGCCACCTCCCTTACTAGCTCTGCTGTAGTTACCCAGCTTCTTCACTGCCACCCAATGCCTGTCTTAATTCTTCCCTGAACTCCACCTCACAGTTACCCTTTTTCAATTTCCACCATTTGATCCTTGTTGCTGCCTTCACACTCCTCCTCCTCTTCTTGATGACCAATGTCATCCTACAAACCACCATCCTATGCTGCCTAACTACACTTTCCCCTGCCACCACATTACAGTCTCCAATCTCCTTCAGACTGGCCCTTCTACATAAGATATAATCCACCTGGGTGCATCTTCCTCTACTCTTGTATGTCACCCTATGCTCCTCCCTCTTGTTAAAATATGTATTCAACACAGCTATGTCCATCCTTTTTGCAAAATCCACTACCATCTGACCTTCCTTTGCTTAACAGCATACCTACCCATCACTTCCTCATCCCCTCTGTTCCCTTCACCAACATGCTCATTCATGGGCACTAGAAACATAGAACATGGGGGGGAGGGGAGCCCCCCCCACTTTTGCAGATCACCTCTGTTCCTTTTGGTTTTGCGAGGGGTGTTTGCTGCGATTACATCAGCGCATTTCCGGCCGTTATGTGCAAGCAGGATATTCAGAAGATCACTTGTGAATTTATGCCTCACATTTTTGTTCTGTTATTTATGGTTTGCAGGAGTGGTAAAACAAAACCTTTTATTCTAGCAGTTTTCTAAGGTTATAAAATCAGTATTTGAAATGTATCCCTATTTTGGGGCTGTATTCTCCCATTATTGGCTCTGTTCTGTATTTTTGCACTAAGAAGTTGAGAGCTATGGTGAGAAGTGAGAACTCAATTCACTAAATGATATGATAGCCATTTAAGTTTGTCTTCCTGTCTTTCAAGAAACTGCTGGTTTAGTTTAGTGGTATGTTGCTCTGACTGTAGTGCACAGTGTTCTGGATTTAAGTCTTGGCAGTGAAATGTATGGTGATAACAATGTTTTATGCAAGAAACTTTCCAAAATTATATTTCTAAGGGTATAAAATCAGTATTTGAAATGTGTCCCTATTTTGGGGCTGTATTTCACGGTGGTATGGCGGTAGCATTGTTACCTCACAGCACGAGGTTCTCCCATTCAATTCTCAGCTTGGCTTGAGAGTGCCTTCTGTGTGGAGTCTTCATGTCCTCCCCGTGGTTGGGTAGTGTTCAAAAGACATGCATGCGTAAATGGCCATGTCTTCATTGAAGGTTGGGTGTCGAGCTGGCACCTCGGCGTTTCATAAAAATCTACTGCCAATCATTAGCAGACCAGAGTTCTGCTGTGGCGACCCCTTACCAGGAAAAAGCCAAAAGACAAACAACAACATTCCCCCATTATTGGCTTTGTTCTGTATTTTTGTGCTAAGCGGTTGAGAGCTATGGTGAGAAGTGAGAGCTGAATTCACTAAATGATATGATAGCCATTTAAGTTTGTCTTCCTGTCTTTCAAGAAACTGCTGGTTTAGTTTAGTGGTATGTTGCTCTGACTATAGTATACAATATTCTGGGTTCAAGACTTGGCAGTGAAATGCATGGTGGTAACAACATTTTATGCAAGCAACTTTCCAAAATTATACACACGGTGTTTAAAATGTGTCCCTGGTTTTTGGCCTTTTGCCCCCCCCCCCCCCCATTGAAAATACATTCAAGAAGCTGTGCAACATGCCTATGGCTTACATGTGATTTTGTATTTATATATTGTGTGTAGAAGTACACTGATATCATGGAAATGTTCTGAATAGGGCAGTTTTGTCATTACTGGTGCATGCATTTTGCTTCATTGCCTATGGGAAAAATGTTCAAACAATAAATTTAAAATGCAATTGTGTGTGGAAGTACACCTTTATGATGTAAATGTTCTGAAGAGGGCAGTTTTGTCATTACTGGTTAATGCATTTTTGTTTCATTGCCTACTGGAAAAATGTTTAAACAATAAATTTAAAATGCGCTCTAACTTAAGTCTAACAAGTGTGCTGTATTAGGTGAATCAAGGAATGCATACATGTATGCATTGCCCTAAAAATGTGTTTGAAAACAGCCCAGAGGAAAGTGTGAAAAGCTCAAAATCATGGGTAAATTTTAAGCTTTACTCTTGTTACCAAAGCAATGGATGAAGGTAAAACAGTTCACAGCACATTACCTTGACCTGGCCAAGCCTTGTGACACAATCCCCTACTCAGGTGTAGTACAAAAGATGAATAATGTAGGAGCAAACACTTACATCGCCAGCTGCATTGCCAGCTTGGCTCACAGGATGCAGGAGATCAAAACAGGGGAAGAGACCAGTCACCAATGGAGTCCCCCAGGGTTCGGTGCTGAGACTTTTTCTGTTTGGCATATACATCTCAAAAGTAAAAGGAAATACCAAAGAGCTTTGGCCAGCTAAGTCTGAGATGATTGTAAGCTGGGAGAAGTTACTGAATCCCCAAATGACTTAACCATCATACAGGAAGGTTTGTCCCAAATAATAACGGTTGTCAAAATCATGGCAATGCCCTCTGAGAACTGATACAATTGTTTGGCATTTGGGAACTTGTGTGTACAGTAACCTAACTTTTGACCAACATGTGCCCAGAGTCATAAAGCCTTTCTATATTGCACAGCTTATAAACAAATTGATTGTGACTAGATCTAGAAATTATGTTGTTCCCCTTTACAAAGCTCTCATGTCAATCATTTTGTATAATGCCCACTTTGGCATGTATCTGTCCAGCCCCATGCAACAATTGGAATACCTTTAGAGATACCTTACTAAAAGGATACATGTCCTAAACAATAGGTCTTGCATGGACCACCTCAAAGATTTATTACTATACTCACTATCCTACAGAGTGCTTAGAGGTGACATGTCTGGCATACAAAGCATCCTCCAACATAATGCAGATGGACCTACTGAACATGAACTAGTCAAATACCATCAGAAATACTCAGTCCAGGTATCTAAACTGAATGTTGTGGAGAGATGGATATATGTCACAGAGGCTACCACTGTTCTGGAACAGAACTATCCATAAAAATAAAATGAAGCTCATCCATCCATATTCAAATGCAACTTGGATCTAAGGATGGGTAATAGAAAAGGTACTCCAGGATTCCCCCTCATGCCACTAATGGATAAAGGCAGTTCCTAAATGCTGCTTCTGTTACATGCCCCCCTCAAATTATCTATGGTATGATCACAGTTGTTCTCACTAGGGCAAATATACAATTATTAGCCATGGGGATAGCTAAGACCAATCAGAAAATGTTAATTCAAGCACCAAAAGGGAATTGGCTAAGCTTAAAATGTCCTATAAGTGAACCTATGTTGTGGTAGTAAATAGTTATAACAAAATTACGCTTTTTAGTTCACTAAGTGCCCCTGTCACCCTCCACCCCCCCACCAGTCTTTAATAGCTTCCGGCACCTATGTGCCCATTGAAATCTGCTCCAATCACCACTTTCTCACACTTGGGTACAGTCATCACCACTTCATCCAACTCACTCCAAAATTTTTCTTTCTCATCCATCGCACACCCAACTTGTGGAGCATATGCACTAACAACATTCATCATTACATCATCAATTTCCTGCTTCATAAATATCACTCTATCTGACACTCTTTTCACCTTCAAAACACTCTTAGGATACTGTTCCTTCAGGATAACCTTATGCCATTTCTCCTCCCATCCACACCATGATAAAACAATTTGAACCCGCCTCCGATACACCTAGCCTTGCTTCCCTTCCATCTGGTGTCTTGCACACACAATATACCAACCTTCCTTCTGTCCATCATATCAGCTAGCTCTCTCCCTATACCAGTCATACTGCCAACATTCAAAGTTTCGACCCTCACTTTAACAGTCCTAGCCTTTACCTGCCTTCGGGCATGCCTTCTAGCACATAGGAAAATACAATGGTTACTAGTACTAATGTTTACATTTTTCTGCACCATACATCTCAGTATTTTGTTCCTCCTCAGCCTTGGCCATCAAGCACCTCCCAGACCCTGATTTTACATTCTCTTAACAGGCACTTTTGTTGCCTCCTTCCTACCTAGCTGCATTAGCACCTCACTTTACCCTGTAGGTAGCACCTTCCCTTTCCAGGCAGGGTTAATGTTTCAAAGCCCATTTTATTTTTGTGTTTAGCAAAGAATGCAGTATAAACAGCACACAACTGTCATCTGCATTTTGCTCTGTTTTCTGCTGCTTGCCTCCTTCCTCTATTGGTCATGAGTTGCATTGCATGCAGTACCAGACCCAATAACAGCAATGATTATTCTTGCTCACGCTCACCTGTCACTGCAATGCATGCCATTTTTAGCAGACCGTACCTGTTTCTAGCTGTAGCTCAAAAAGACTTTGTTTGCCAATAATAGGAGCTTGAATCTTGTAAACTAGGCCTCTCCCTCCCTCAGAATGGATGAGCTGGCTTTGCATTGCACACTAACACCCAGTCTACTAAATGCAACAGAGATAGTTGTAGCAGAGGCAGTGCTTTAGCAGTCTGTGCTGTTGGTCAGAATCTGATATTTAAAATAAATTAATGATTTGCAACTGTAGTGCAAACTTTCCATGTAATGTTTTAAATTACTGTTTTGCAATTGTAGTGCAAAGTTTCCATGTAATGCTTTAAATTAATGTTTTGCAATTGTAGTGCAAAGTTTCCAGGTAATGCTTCCCACATAACATGTATTACATTTGTTAACCATGAAGTATAAAGAACCTCCACTGCTGCATTCTGCATACACTCTGTTGTAAAATTATTTACCAGTTGACACACATATATTCTTGTAATTCCTACAATCCCAGAATTTAAGTGCCATTAAATAACTTATATCTAACTAACATTCAAGGTCTTGTTCTGGTATCCATTAGATCATTTAAATAATGTATTGTTACAAAGTCATATTTTGATGTAACAGCTAACAGCTTCTATTTTTTTATTACTCAGCAGTACATGTCAATGCTCCATTATTTAATGCATGTTTCCACTGTCATTTCTACACTGTGAAATAAATGGTAATTTGTATTATTACTACATGCTGCCTGTGCTATTTAATACAGTAACTGTATAGCTGTGTTGAAAAAACTTTCTGTCAGCTGTTGTATTTCTCTACAGTAAATGCATTTAGTTACCATAAGATATAATCAATATAACTTTAGAGATGACAGCTGGAGAAATATGAAAAGCTATAGCAGTCATTTTGCTGAAAATCTCACAGTATACAGTTTGGTCTCCATTTATAAAGCTCAACATTCATGTACATTACTTTAATCTCTGAGATATTCAGAGTAAACTACAAACTGGAATCAGATTTCAGCATTCATACAGTAACTTTTCTAGAAGGGATAATGTATCAAATAGCTTTGTCTGCACATTCATGAATAATGCAAATTATTACTTATTTCATTATTTTAAAATAGCAATGGAAGAGGTTGTCTAGGACTATTTTCTTTAAATCACTTCTTCAAAACCAGACAAGAGGCAAGCAGAGTCTAAGGAAATCATCCCTACAACTAGAGGAATAAGATCATTGTTTTATTCCTCTGCACCAAGCTGCCATTCACTCTGTTCATAAACTGTCATAAATTGCAATTTGACAAAGCGATATATGTGGTGATAAGGAGGAATTGTAATTTAGAGGAAATACTAGGTATCTACATGACAGGAGGAATGTTAAAGAAACACAAGCTGTTAACAGCATGAACACACACACACACACACACACACACACACACACACACACACACACACACACACACACACACACACACACACACACACACACACACCCACACAAAGGGATGCAGCACTTCTAAACATATATGTAAATATATACTTATGTGAATATAACTAATACAAAACATATTAACAACAATGCACATGAAATGTTGTCCTGACTGTGTGAAACTCATTCTCAGTTGTGAATATGATGTATCTCATCATGGCAAGACTAAAATGAATATTTGAGCTTAGTTAAGGAGTATTTGTATTTCTTAGGTGTCCAGCATTGGACAAGTGCAAACATGAACATAAGTATAAAGATACAGGCAGTAACACACCTGACTTGATTCATTTTCTTTCATTCATTCTTTGATTACCACTAACCCTGACCTTTATTTCTAATCAATAGTGGGTATTTACCACATACTCCATAGCTCTAAGGTTGTGGCTATGATTCAGAAGTCTGATAAGGCCTAACTGCTTGCCCTTTGGGGGAATCTGCATGCATGCCTGCAGAACTTTGTAAGAACACACTTGGTGTCTGGCCTACTTATCCACAAAGAATGTGGACAACCACTAAACCACATCCAACACTATTTGCAATGTGTATGTCTGATATGTCTTTAATAGTGTATATACAGTTTGACATGGAAGCCCTGCATGTAACCATACTATACATGAGGCTCATTATGGCACTTTCCCCTGGTTTCTGCCATTCTTATGTACTGGGTAATTTCCTCAAGAATATCTTGCACCACTCTTATTGTCTTTACTTGACTCTCAGTGATAGATACCTAGTCCTGAACTATGTCATGGCACATCTGCTGCTGAACATTCAAAGTCTTGCATGTCTGTGGAGGTAGCAATAATTACTGTCCTCACCTGACACTCCTGTGTTAAGGCTGTACAGCAGGTAATGAAACCTCTGGTATTGTTGTAACCTCATTCAGAGGTTTAGCCTGTCTTCAAGAAAGAGTTGTTGAGGTATGAGTTGAATCCCCTTCTGGTAATGTTATTTCCTCATTATACAATGTTTGTTAGTCTGTGTTAGTCATTATGAAGTTATTAATTTGCTTGGGGATAGTGGCCCCTACCAGTATTCTTTGCAATGGTGTGCCACTATCCTGAGTCTGTGTCATGAATGTAGGTGTAATGACATCATCATTGACAGCCATTCTGCTGTCAATATCAGTCTGCTTTGCTGCACCACAGTATGTTATTGCTTGAGGTGTTGCACCTGTGAGAAAAATACTTAACTATTATGAATAACCTATCCTGTTTAATATACAGAATTAGTAATACAGTTATAATGTCCACATTTATCATGTACTGATTGTTCCATCAGTGTTACTTCTAATACTGATAAATACCTTTTAGAAAAAGTTTCAAAAGTTAGATGCAAGTATTTATCATATGTAGGTATTCATGCTCTAACATTGGAAATGGCAGGTAAACACTGATGTTTTGTATTACTTGTGTGCAGATAATGAAGCCATAACAAAATGATGACATCACTGCCACCTTGAATTGCCCCAGTACCCTCATCCTCTCCATCATAGTCATCTTGTCATGTGGATTATGACCCCCCCCATGTTGCAGAAGGAAGTAGTAGTCCACAAAAATCACAAAAACTGATAGGCCAAAAAGAGACATAAAGATGATAGAGTGGACTATTGAGGATAAAAAATAAGTTATGTATTGTTACTATTATGCAAAAACCTCAGAATTTCCAGACAGAAGATATACAAAAAGATTAAGAGAGAAACTAGAGGAAAGGTAAATATTTGCACAAAAACAACTGTCAGAAGCTTCAAATGAAAATTTGTGCTCATTAATACAACAGATT
Source organism: Protopterus annectens (assembly GCF_019279795.1). NCBI lineage: Eukaryota > Metazoa > Chordata > Ceratodontiformes > Protopteridae > Protopterus > Protopterus annectens. The sequence continues at coordinate 1,102,367,204 of NC_056725.1, read as the reverse complement.
TATGAAAAACATTATATAGACCAAGAAACATTGGGCTGTTTGGAAAACAAGAAGCGACTGAGAAAGTATGAAAATATAAATAACAAAATCTAGAGATTTTTGAAAGGTATATAAAAAAAAGAAATATGGACATGGGACAGGAAGAGAGATCTGATATGCTGCAATATTTATGCAAAGGAGAAAGCCAAATTAATCACTATAATGAAGCAGCCCCAAAGGTATTCAAAGAGAAATGCAGGCAAAGGCAACCAGATATGGAAAATTTTACAGTATAAAAAATAAGATCACAAAGAGGGAACTTCAAACAGAAGATTAGTAAAGCAGAAGTTATAAAATAGAATCTGACATTATGGAAAACCTGCAAAGTGAAGGATTTGTTGTAGAAAATCTAACACAGCATGACACCAGGAAGAAGTACAGAACTAACTAAAAAAAAGCCACCATGGTGGAATCATAAGATTAATAGGCGGTATAACAGGAGGAAGACAATTATGGCACAAATTAGTAGGTGTAGCACCCAGCAGGATAAAAGCACTTTCATCAAACTACACAGAGGACAAATAAAGTCTACCAAAGCCAAATTTGAGGTATGTTTGGCCTCCCAGGCCAAAGACAACCACAAATCATTCTTTAGCTATGTCTGCAACCTCAAAAGATTTACACAATTGTGTGCAGAGCTCATTGTAAATGGAGCCACCTATACTGAGCCAGAAGACATAGAAAACATCTTGGCTGATAAATTCAGCTCCAAATTTACCCCTCTCTCCCCCTCAACCTTCCCTCAGGAAATATCATCAAATATAACTCCTCCTACTATCACTAGGGAACAGGTCCTTAATGATCTCTCTAAGATCAAGAACACTGCATCAATGGGCCCAGACTATATCCAAGGATGCCTTCTAAATAGCATTAAACATGTCTTATTAGGGTCTCTGGAATTACTATTTAGCTGTAGCCTCCTAACAGGTTTCATGCCTCATGAATGGAGAAAGGCAACAGTCATCCTTCTGCAGAAAGGTGGGCTACAGACTCTGGAAACTACAGACCCATAAGTCTCACTAGTCATATATGTAAAGCCATGGAAATAATTATCATAGAGATGATCAACAGAGATTTAGTAAACCTCCAGACACTGAAACTAACCCAGTTTGGTTTCGTCAAGGGCAGATCATGCCTACTTAACCTGGTGGACTTCTTTGAGAAGGTCACCAACACAATTGATGAGGGCAAAATTGTTCACACTGCCTACCTTGACCTGGCCAAGGCATTTGACACAATACCCCACTTGGGCATTGTTGACCAACTCAGTAGGTTAGGTGCAAACCCAAATGTCACACAGTGGATAGCCAACTGGCTCTCAGACAGGACCCAGAAAGTTAGAAATGGGGAGTCTACCTCTACAAAGAGGCCACTCACAAGTGGAGTCTCTCAGGGATCAGTCCTTGGACTGCTCCTTTATGGCATTTACTTCTCAGAAGTCTAGGCCAATGTCAGTGAAATCTGGCTGACTAAATTTGCAGATGATTGCAAAGTAGGAGCTGCCAATGAATCTCACACTGACACGTATGTTCTCCAGGAGGAGCTGACACAGGCAAATAACTAGTGTCAGAGCCATGGACTAAATGCCACAAAATGCATAATAGTATCCTTTGGGAAGTCATCCATCCCTGGTAACTATCATATTGACAACACACCCCTTAGAGTTAACCCAGTAGTCAGGGACTTAGGGACACACATAGATAGTAATCTAGCCTTTGACCATCATGTGTCTACAGTGGTGAGGAAATCATTCTATATTGCACAACTTATAAACAAAGGTATGGCATCTAAGTCCAAAGAAGTCATTGTTCCACTGTATTCGGAATTCATCAGACATATCACTGAGTACAATGCCCCCTTTGTTATGTACCTAGCCAGGCATATCCAACAACTGGAATATCCACAGAAACTCCTCACTAAAAGCTTTACTGGAAAGGCTCACCCAGACTCTGCTGCAGTTTGCTGTGAGGGAAAGGTTGGTTTGCTTTTTATTTGTTGTATTCTGTATTGCTTTATTGCCTTTTTCTATTTTGTATACTGTGATGTGTTTCCTTTACACTGTGTTTTACTTGTATTCTGCATTTAACTACAGATTAAAATGTGACAAGACACCACAGCTCTGTCTCTTGTGAGTCAGACAGAAATTTTACCACCCTCCCCATTTGACCATATATTTCATTTCCTCCCTGCTTTTACTGGTTGGTGTGAGTAAGCACAAAATTATCATTTTGTGAAATCACTCCCATTCAATTATTTAAATTTATTGGCCATCCTACTGTATTCCATAGTACCAGAATAAAAAAGTGACCACGCCCTTTCACTCTATCTTGCTGTTTTAAAAATAGTGACTCTCCACTAAAACTTAACTTTTTAGACAAGTAAAACTTAAGTTACCTACTTTCACATCTAACTCCTCTAGTGTGCACTGCAGTGTTTAGGATAAACCATTTTTTTCATTTTACCTTTAAGCATCTATTGCAAGACCACCAGTTATCGGAGAGCCCACATTGTGCCTCTCAGTAGTCGTCTTGGTATTAGTGCTTCTGTTTTTTCCTGGTGAGAGAAGGCATGCAGTTATATTATTTCCTGGAGACTGATGATCACCAGAAAGCTTAATAACTGCTTTATAGGTGACAGCTTGGAATCTGTGCTTATATTCTGATCCAGGTGAGAGTAGTAGCAGAGTGCATTGATTTCTGACTCTTTCTGGTTGGAGAGTGAGTGTCTGTGCTTAACGTACCTGATTGGTCTGGTTGTTGTTCGAGGCATCAACCAGAAAAAGGCTACAAGCCTGCAGACCCTTGCATCATCTGGGACAAGACTGTGGATCACCAAACAGGGCGTAGCCTGTTTATCTTCTTGGGATTGGTGCTAACATTTTGCTTCTTGTGAGAGAAGAAGCAAAGGAGCATTGTATCCCAACAGAGTGAAGCTGTGATGAGACCAGCATTAGTAGCAGCCAGGCAGTAGCCATTCATGCAACTCCCCTCTTTCCATCATTCTTGACAAGCTAATTCTTTATTTTCGGTAACTATTTCTTGATTTCTTCCTAACTTTAGAATATCTGCCTAAATACTTTATTCTTACATTTTCAGGGTCTACGTATTAGTTTTTGGCAGTGCTCTGTACAGACTCAGACAATTTGAGTGACATTTTTCCTGTAAAAGGCTTCAGTACTTAATATATTGAGCTCATATCTAGGCTTGTATAAAAATCAGTTCCCTGTGCTTTCTCCTGTCAACCTGGTGAACTTGGGCATCCTGAGGCAATGTAGCAACTGCCTCATGTACACAGACAACCCTCTCCTCTTATGTCCCAACACTATGACTTGTGAGAGATGCACATATATAGCCAAATTGGAAGCCAAGCACTTTCCAGCCAAGACTGGATTAGCCAGTCAAGAGGAGAGGGTTAACACCTGCACCACACCACATTCAACACATAGCCCTCCAGAACTTAGACCACCACAACCCTCACATAGTAACACAAAACACACACCTACTTTCATGGAGGCCCTTAATAAAAATCTGCCCAGACAACAGAGACCTCCGGGGCAGAAATGCAAACAATCACCACATCCCAGCACAAACCATGAGACACATAGCTCACATAAACAGTGTTGTCACTCAACCAAAGCCCATAAGGCAAAACAACTTACCCAATACATTAGTCAAAGGTGACTCAATAGTAAGGCACACTGATGTCCCACTCACTAGGTTCTAAAAGGAGAAAGGTACGGTCAGCTGCCGGTCGGGTGCCAGGATCTGCCACATAACGCACGCACTTAGGTCACTCCACAACAGGTACAAGTATGACTTTGTCATTGTCCATGTTGGTGTGAATGACCTGAGATGTACCTCCCTGGGCTACATGAAAAGAGACATAGAGGAGCTCTCGGATCTTGTAGTCCAGGCAGGTATGACCCTAGATCTGAGTAGCATCCTACCATCACCCAGAATGATACCACAGTACAAGCAGAAAATAATTGACTTCAACAATTGGCTATGGTTCTAGTGTTATTCTAAGGGGATCCAGTATCTGTCTGCCTGAGATGACATAATCGACAGACCTCGATGCTTCGCCAGAGATGGCCTGCATCTGTCACCCTAGGGATTCCAAATACTGGCCAAGGCTCTTGTCACCTCCATAGTACCTTTTTTAGGCAATGTCCTGAAGACAAATTTACTGCCATAACAACTACAGGCAAATGAAATCTGAGGGTTATGCTACTCTAAATCTCAAAATGCACTTGCTCAAAGCACTCCTTAAAATGGAGAACATCAACATCTGTGCAGTGACTGAGACCTGGTTCAAGGCTCCAGACAGCACCCCAGCACTACTAGGCTATAATTCATACCACACCTTTTGGCCCCTAAACCTGGACCGAAGCACTAAAGGTGGTGGTGTCTCCATATTCATAAAGGATGTGCACACCTCCAGACTAGTAGCCCAACATAACGCATCAGAAATACTTCAGGTACAACTAACACTGGGTAAAACTGCAATCCAGGTTGTAGTCTGCTATAGATCCCCACCATGTCCCAAGACTCCAACTCCACATTCCTAAACACACTGGAAAATGTTGGGGTACAACCCAATCCACTTATACTGGGAGACTTTAATTACCCCTCCATTACCTGGGAAAATTACTCATGTACCAACACACTTGCTCAACGTTTTCTGGAATTCATTAATTCCAATGCCCTGGACCAACTCATTCTTACCCCCACCAGGGGTAGAAACATCCTTGACCTGGTCATTACTAATATGGGCGACCGTTGCTCTACACCAGTAATCAACTCCTCCCTGGTCAGATCTCACCACAGACTAATCACCATGGATATCTGCATCCCACCCTCACCCCCCCCCCAAAGGAAACCACTGTAAAAAACATCTCCAAAGCCAATTTTGGGCTTCTAAAAACAGAGGTGGCTAACTTCATGACACCCATGCAAATGGGAAAATAGGTTCATGACTGCTGAATCATACATCAATGCACTGTATGAGCACATACACAAGCGCATGGAATGGGGCATATCAAATAGAACCAAGACACTCTCCTCCAAAAAAAGGAAGCCAATCTGGTGGTTCCCCATCATAAACAAACTCTAAAACAGAAGGAAAAACTGTTGCAGAAAAGGGTGAATTCCCAAGACTGGAAAAACTACCTTGTTAGCCTCATCAAAAAACTGAGATCCATCAGCAAATCATCTAAAGCTAGCTATGAAAACAAAATTGCTGCAGATTCTAAAGACAACCACGAGGCATTCTATAGTTATGTCAAGAATCTATATGGCAATACTCAGATCTGCTCTGAGTTACAGCACAATGGCATTATATATACAGAACCAACTGATATTGCCAACATATTGGCCGACAGGTTCACTGCGAACTTTACCCCCTTTCACCCCCTAAAAGGTCAATCATAATACCTGAGGAATGCCAAGTCCCTATTATCACAGCTACAAAGGTAAAAAACACACTGTCCAAAGCCCATAATACAGCTTCCATAGGACCTGATAATATCCCTGGCTGTGTTCTACATGAATTACAAAGTGAACTGGCACCACTGAGTACCCTGTTCAATCACAGCCTCATTTCAGGCTTTGTTCCTACCGAATGGTGCACTGCTATGGTCATCCCACTCCACAAAGGGGAAGGGACTACAGACCCTGGGAACTACTGCCCATTAGTCTGACCAGTCTGATATGTAAGGCTATGGAGCACATCATCATGGACCTTATAAATAAGGACATATGGAATCTCCAAACTCTGGACCCCATGCAGTTTGGGTTTGTGAAAGGTAGATCATGCCTGCTCATCCTGATAGACTTCTTTGAGTCTGTCACCAGAGCTGTGGATGAGGGCAAGGTAGTTCACACAGCCTACCTAGATCTTGCCAAGGCCTTTGACACCATTCCTCACTCAGGAATCATAGATAGACTCACTAAACTAGGCATAAACCCTTATGTCATAAGATCGATTGCCAACTGGCTCACTGATAGAACTCACACTGTGAAAGTAGCAGACTCCAAATCTGACTACTGGCCAGTTACAAGTGGTGTCCCACAGGGATCAGTCCTAAGTGCTTTCCTGTTTGGCATCTACTTCTCTGAAGTTCAAGCCAACACAAAGGGACTCTGGCTGACCAAGTTCACACATGATTGCAACCTGGGAGCCATTATTGATTCTCCAACTGATGCAGACAGTCTACAAAAAGGCCTCACTCACACCAGTGGCTGGTGTCAGAACCGTGGCCTTAAGCTCAATGCCAAAAAGTGCACTGTCATTCCCTTTGGGAAAAATTTGGTGCCCATGAACTACCACATAGGTGGTAGTCCACTAAACACTGAAGGTATGATAAGAGACCTGGGGACACAGGTTGACAGCAACCTCTCCTTTGATAACTACATTGCCACTGTAGTCAGAAAGTCCTTCTATGTGGCACATCTCATTACAAAAGGTTTCTCATCCAGGAAGAAAGAGGTCATAATCCCTCTCTACTCGTCCCTCATTAGACCTATTATAGAATACAATGCCCCATTTGGTATGTACCTCACTAGACACCTACAACAACTGGAAAGGCCACAAAAATACCTCACTAAGAGGATCTTAGGCTTTAGACACATGCCCTATATGGACAGAATAAAAAAAACCCAGCTATACTCTGTCTCTTATCGCCTACTTAGAGGCGATCTCTGCTTGACCTATAAAGCCATGTCTGACCCAGAGCTGCTAAATATGCTATGCTACACCTAAAGAAATCCCAATCCCTCCATGCCACACACTCCAGGGACCTAAACCCCATTACCACAATATACAGAGCATGCTGGAGGGACAGGTTCATAACTCAGAGACTTCCCATTGTCAGACCCCACTTTGATGGACCTCCTGCATATCCACAAAACAAACTGCACCAGAATTACCTGTTTTAAAGACTTAAACATTATCTGTGATATAAATAGGTCCTGCTGGAGAGATAGGTATGTATCCCAGAGACTACCATGTCTATGGAACAGGCTCCCCATCCATGTGAAGCAGAGTTCCTCCCTAATCCATTCAAGGGCAACTTGGACAATTGGATGGGAAACGAGAAATTCATCCCTGGTGTGGCACCTATGTCTCTAATGGACACAGGTAACATGTAAATTGTTCATCTCCCAAATTCCTGTTTACACTTATCAAGGGTATCAGAACTTGTCAGAGATGTGGGATGTCTGGCTAGGCTTAAAAAGGCCATTGTGGTCATTAGCCTAGTAAACACATATGAACCTTTGAACCAATGAAACAAGTCCCCCAAGTAAGGAGAAACAGGAGGAACAAGAGATCTGGAAAAGAAAAGAGATTTAATATGGTGAGATATTTATGCAAAGATGAAGCAAAACTAATCAATACAAAAAGAGCAAACAGAAACTGAGGCTATCACTTACATGTGAAGTGAAGGATTTAGCGTAAACAATCTAACTGATTAACATCACAGCAGGATAGAGCAATGGATCCGCAAATTAAGGAGAAACCACTGAAGTGAGAAATATCTGATCAGTTGCCAAATGAAGATACTTTGGAGCCTTTCTTAGGAAACCAGTACAAAAGTTCAGTTCAGTACAGGGAAGGAGCAGGACACTGTGGCAACTCTGATGCAGTCAATGTTGTGGAGTGATAGACCAATAAGTTCCCATATGAAAGAGCTACGGATGACTCAGGATGAAACTGAAGAGAATGTGGCATGAGAAGATGCTCTGGAAATTTCTGTAGAATGCCTGCAGGAAATGGAGAACAAAGATTGTGCCCTCAGTTTAAAAGAAAATTATCTAAGGGAAGAGTTGCTTGATTTTAACTGAGATGGATAGACATATAAAGATCAATAAAAGAAATAGACTACTGAAAGTCAATAAAACCCCAAAAAGATAGAAGTCTGATAAAACCAATGAACACACTCACAGTAATTAGGACTATTCATAGAAATTCATGTAACATAACAGAAGTAAATAGGATATATTACTGTGCAACTAAATCAATAACATATAAAGTCTTACCACAAAAACACAGGACAGTAAAGGAGAGGAAGGGGCGAAATCAAATGCCATCATGGAAGTACTGAATAGAAAAAAATATATAAATCAGTTAAGAAAATAACTGTTACTGTTAGAAGAGTACAGATGAGGGAACAGATCAACATAAATCCATAGAAAGATAGATGTGATAAAAGCAATAAGCAGTATCAAAAAAGTTCAGGATCCATCATACATTATCTCAAATAATAAAGTAAAAATATCAGCACAGGGAGAAAAACTTAGAAGATATGCAGATAAATATAAAGAAAAAGTACAAAATAAGCAATTTATTGATGACCAAATGTTTTATAGAGAACTGGGAAACAAGTTAAAGGTACTGAAATACCACCAAAGAAAAATAGATACATTTCGGAGAAATATCTATGAAGATCCCATGAAACATAAAGACGGTGAACAGAAAAAGTAATAGAAAGAATAAGAAGTTGAAATTTACAGGATATGAAAAGGGAAGAAGTAATGTCCAGGGAAATTAAAGCAAAATTAAGAAGAGCTCCTAACTGGAAATCCCTAGGTCCAGATGCAGTACCTAACTTCTGGCTTAAGGTATTACCATCTTTACATGAAAATTTAGCCACGAGTAAGAACTATTTATATTCACACCCCAAACAGACACCAGCCTGGTTAATAACAGAAAAAAAACAATATTCCTACTTAAGAATGAACCTGCAAGCTATCCTAAAAACTATAGACCAATAACTTGCTTTCTGATGACATATAAACTACACACTGGAACTGATGCCAACAGAGTTTATAGTTATTTAGATGAAAACTGAATCATAGCAATAGAACAAGAGGGTAACAAAAGAAAACAAGTCTTATGAAACAAATGATTACTTATTGTTAAATAAAACTATAATGGAAAACTGTAAAAAGGGGAAGAATCCAAGTATGGCATGGATATAGTACAAAAAAGCATTTGACAGTAGTATCCCACATTCATGGGTAAAGAGTGCTTAAAGTGTATAAGATCTGCCCTGAAATGATCGACTACTTTACAGTGACAAACCACTTTGCAATTAAGCCATGATAAAGGACAAATTGTTATTCCAGTGATAAAAATCCAAAGGGGGATGTTCTAGAGTAATCCTCTGTCACTGCTGTTCTTTTGTCCTGCCCTTCACCCATTAAGCTGTCTGCTTAACATATTAGGTCATGGGTACAATTTGACTCCCAGAAAACAAAAATATTTCTCATATTCTTTTTGTGGATGATTTAAAACTATATAGATCATCGGATGAGGAACTGAAAGCACAACTGCAAGTGGTCAAAACCTTTTTGACAACATAAGAATGTCATTTGGTCTTGATACATGTGGAAAATCAGTCTTCTAAACAGGAAAGCTGCAGCACCAAAAAAAAACATCAGCCTGGGACAAGAATGTGATTTAAAAGACCTTGGCCAAGAGGGAGTGTATAAATATTTGGAAATCGATGAAGGATCAACAATAAAACATGGACAAATGTGAATACAACTTAGAAAGGAATATTTTAGAAGACTAAAATTAATACTGAAAACAGCACTGACATCTATGAACAAAGTATAAGCTATAAATCAATTTGTTCTTCATTTCCTAACTTACAGTTTTGGATGATTGACTGGCCTCAAAAGTTGTTGGATCAGTTGGACAGCTAAACGAGAAGGATGCTTCATGTTTATCAAATGATTTATAAAGATCAGTGTATAACGACAATATATATTCCCTGTTTTGAAGGAGGCATGGGCCACATCAAAATTGATTAGATATATGTCTGCAATCGTAGAACTGCATATATATCTGCTGACCTCACAAGACCCAAACCTAGTGAAAATTTTGACATATGAGCAAGATAAGTCTAAGATGACTTCCCTGCTTAGTTTAACAGAAGCATATCGGTGTCAAGCAGGAATGGAAATCAAACCAGAAGTTTATAAAGATCAGGCAGCAACTGAATGTGCCAAGAAAGAAAAGAAAGAATATAAGGTAAGGATCAGATGAAAAGGCAATAAAAGTGAAAAATTCATAAATATAGTTGTAAGTACAGAAAAATCTTGGAACAACCTCATGTTGATCAGGATCGAATGCAGGAATGGTTAAGGAGTGGTGACTTTAAACCAAAAGATGAAAATGGACTATGTACATGTTGGTTTACAAAGTCTATTGAACATGTGGGAGAAACATACAAATGTAGGTTTTGTAAAACAGAGTTGGAAACAGTCACATATCTTGTGACATATTGTTATGTTAATTGTGATATATTTATGGGAGAAGGACTGTATACTGAAAGGCATAATTATGCAGCAAGGCTGTTGCACTGGGGATTGTGCAAACTTTGTAATATTGAAGTAAATGAAAAACATTGGAAACATGAACCACAAAGCATTATAGAAAATGATGAGGTTTATATCACATGGGATAACTCATTATCAACATTTCAAAAAATAGGTGCGAGAAAACCAGATATAGTAGCCCATGAAAAGAAGGCAAAATTAGCATTGATCATTGAAATTGCTACACCCAGTGACTACAGTGTCTTACGTACAGAGAGATGCAAAGTCATATAATACCAGGATTTCCAGGCAAAAATGAGGGAAATGGAGGGGGATGTGGAAGGATACCCAGACAGTTCCAATAGTAGTAGGAGCAAGGGGACTTATAAAAAAGAATTTACAATCATACTTATATATGTTACCAATACATTAATTCCATATGAATTGCAGAAGGAGTCATTAGTGGGCACATTGAGGCTGCTGCAAAGAGCACTTCTGGCTAACATCAAAAACTGAAAAAATACTAATTTGATAAACTTTAATCATACTTTGACTTAGGAATGGTAATCATTCCTGTCATGTTATTAGAAACCCAAAAGACTTGGGAGAAATTTAAAAAATGAGAGTAGGCAGAGAAGGAAAGAAATGTGGAAAAGGCATACGTATTGTCACAGTTACAAAGATCTCCTGGAACAACCTCATGTCAATCAGTATTTCAGCCAGGAATAGTTAACAACAGGTGAACTGAAACCAAAAGATGAACGGTTAATAATGGTGGCACAGAATAGTGACCATGTACATGCTGGTTTGTAAAGTCTGTTGAACATTTGGGGAAACAGACAAACACAGGATCTGTAAAAAAGAACTGGAAACAGAAAAATATCTTGTTGCTGGGTGTGATACACTCATGACAGATGGCCTGTATAGTGAAAGGCACAATAATTTGGCCAGACGTTTGCACCGGGGATTGTGTAAACATGATATTGAAGTTGTTAAGAAGCGCTAGAAACATGAGCCACAAAACATTATAGAGAATGATAAAGTTTATATCACATGGGATCCCCTATTACCAACAGTTCAAAAATAGATCTGAGCTTACAGAAGGTATAATATTAGGTGGGAGAGGTAAAAGGAGGAGGAGATAGAAAGTATTATGTAGCACATAGGCATAACCATGAGTCTCTAAGATGTGATTTAAGTAAGTCTCTGAATTGTGTGATATTTTGAGCAGAAGTCACAGATAAGGGGAGGTTATTCCAGTTTTAGCTATAGAGTATGAAAATAGAGCTTTGCCTGTTGTGTTCTTTGCTGTGGAGATAGGGAGAAGTAATTTATTGGTAGATCGAAGGGGTCAGTTTGTAGTATAGTATGTCAGTAATTCACTTGGGGTGGGATTTTATCCAGATGCTTTAGAATATTATATGCATTGACTAGTTGGTGGAAAGTTAGTAGTTGTGGGAATTCCAGCCACTGGAGCTCCTTTAGAGGTAGGCAGTGATGGGTTCTAGAAGTGGAGTTGATGGCAAATTTGGCCACTTTGTTATAGCAAGACTCAGGTTTGTCCAGGTCAGTTTTTCTGATGTGGGTCAGGATTGGTGCCACATACATTAATGTAGACAGTAGGGGAGATTGGGCTATGGTGACCCATGCTTGATCTGTAATAAAGTTTTTATGTCTATACAGGGTGCCCATTTTTTTATGAATCTTTTTAACTGTTTGAGAGATATCGATGTCAAAATGGAGGTTATTGTCTATTTCAATGCCTAGGAGTTTGGTATGAGGAGATGGAGAAGTAGCAGTACCATTTTTGGAAGTGATAGTGAAGGAGAGGAGAGGTTCTGGATTTATTGGGAGCAAACAGGAGAAGTTTTGTTTTGTTCAGATTAAGAATTAGTTGGATATTTGTGATCCATTCTTTCACAGAGGTAAAGGATTCCTAGGTCAGTTGTTGTAGAGTGGTAAGTGATGCGGCTGAGCAGATTAGAGTAGAATCATCTGCATACTGTATGAGTGAGGCATTTTGGGTGGAGGTATGCAGATTGTTGGTAAAAATAGAAAAAAAGAAGTGGACCTAATATAGATCCTTGGGGTACACCTATGGTGGTAGGTAGTAGAGGTGATAGTGTGCCTTGCCATTGGACAGCTTGCTGTCTCAGATAGTTTTTGGGGTCTATATTAAAAGACCAAACAGGTGTTTCAGTGAACACTTCTTGGTCAAAATGTAATGAGCAATTGCACTAAAGCAGGAATGCTCAAAACAGCAATTTCTTTCCCTGGGAAAGAAATTGCTTGGCCATCCCCGTATGTTCACCCCTTTCCTCACTGTAGTGCAATCTTGGAGTTGGTATATTTAGTTAGGGGGCTGAGGGGGGTGAAGACCCCCACATTGTTATGTTTTAAAGTGTGTGTGTGTGTGTGTGTGTGTGTGTGTGTGTGTGTGTGTGTGTGTGTGTGTGTGTGTGTTTGTACTAGCAGTTTCTTTCCCAGGGAAAGAAACCGCTGTTTTGAGCATTCACGCTTTAGTGCGTTTGCTCATTATGTGTCGACCAAGAGGTGTTCGCTGAAACACCTCTTCAGCGTTTTAATATAGACCCGTTCTCAACCAGGTAATAGTGTCAGGGGCAAAGGATAAGGAGGTTAGAGACTCTATTAGTAAGGGGTGAGAAACCATGTTGATTGCCGATACAAAGTTATTATTGTTTCTATGTTGGTTAAGCAGATTAGTAAAAGAGAGTAGAGCGGTAGTTGTACTGTGATTTGGGTGGAAGCCATGTTTTAGGAAGTGCATGACCTGAAAGTGAATGCACTTCTCTAGTATCTTAGATAAGGGAGACAGGATGGCAATGGGGGGATAGTTAGAGGAAATCAAAAGAATTGCCACCTTTATGAAGGGGAATAATATATGAGATTTTCCATAGTTGCGAGACATAGGCTTCCTGGATGGAGTGGTTAATAAGGATAGAGACTGGGTAGGATAAGGAGTCAGCAGCTAGTTTTAAGAAGTTAGCTGGTATTCCATCAGCTGCAAGAGTAGTAGGTTTTAGTTTTAGGAGAAGTGTTTTTATTTTGGAGGTTGGAATGCGTGAGAGCATAAATGAAGGAGTGTTGATAGGAGTAGTTTTTGGTGTGGGTGAATAGCTATTTTTGGATAGTTAGGTGGATAGTGATTTAATGGCTTCAGTAAAGTGTTGATTAAATTCTGAAGCTATGTCACTATTAATATTAGTGCAGGTGAGAGCTGGTGTGGTGGTTTTGCCAGGTTTTAGTAGGGAGTTAATTACATGCCAGAACTTTTGGGGGGTTTTGGAGTGTTTATTTTGGATAACTAAGAAGCAGTTCTGTTTATCAGGCATTGTTTATTTTTAGCCTGGTTCCTGAGTTGCTGACAGTTTTGTATGGATATACTAGTGTTTTCCTTTTTCCAGGTTTTCCATGCCTTATCTCTAGACTTTAGTAAGGCTTTAGTTGACCTTCTTAGCCATGCTGCATAGTTTACTTTGACTCTAATTTTCCTTATGGGGGCTTTTAATTTAAGGATATTAATAAGAGTACTATTGAAGTAGTTGACAGCTTGGACTAATTCTAGGGTGTGTAGTGGTTCCCAGTTGCATTTCTTTAAAGTACTGTTAAGGTCCTGTTGGTTTATATTGCGGTCATCCCTAATTTGTTTATATACATTGGGCTTCAGTATATTAGAGTGTTTTCTTAGGAGGAATGTGGGTAGGTAATCACTGAGCCCATCTGGTAGACAGCCTGTTTGGTAATTATTGTTCAGGGCAGTTTACCAGTGTCCAGTCAAGTATAGATTTCTTTTGGGATTTTTTTATCTACTCTAGTAGGTTCAGCTATGAGTTGGGAGAAACCATATAAATTGATATGGTTAGTGGGGTTTTTGGAATTGCATGCTAGCCAATCAATATTTAGGTCTCCTAATAGGATGGTTTCATGTGGGAGGTTAGTACTAGTCCATTGCAACAATTATTTGATTGTTAAAGAGTTGTTACCTGAAGGGATGTAGGCACAGAGAATGTTGATACTTTTATTCTTATTCAGGAGTAAAACAGTGCCTAAGCATACCTCTCAACCTGGAAACATCAAAAATCTGGACAACGCCCATGAAAAATAGGTACAAATAAGTATGCTGATTAACATCTAATTTGCATACATAATTATTTAACCCCACCCACTCCAATGGAGTTGTGGGATACCAACTTTCAAATGCAAACTGAAGAACAGGCAACCAAAATATGGCACCAGTCCCCCTGCAGCCATTCCAATGTCCCATTCCCTGGCTATTTAACTTGATGGCTATCATTTAGTGAATTCAGTTCTAACTTCTCACCATAGCTCTCAACCTCTTAGCACAAAAAACCTGGACAAAGCCAATAATGGGGGGAATACAAATTTGGTTCTCACTTCTCCAGTCCTGACTCCCTTCCCTTCATACCTCTCAGCTATACATATTTTCACTGAATGTCCATATTTTTGACTCATATTTTGGTCTGAATGACTCATAAAATGTGGGTTTTCTGGCAGAATCACTGAAAATTGAAAGTCACTAAATAATACTTACTAAACAATGACAGACATTGGAGTATCAGACTTTATATCCTTCAGAAAATACATACCATAATGCAAATCCTGTTATTCTACTAACTTTCTAAGTTTATAGGAGCAATATTTAAATTCTGTCCTCCCATTTTTTCTGTCTTTGTCCATATTTCTTGCACTGAAAGGTTGACTTGACTTCGACCTATACAAAGTACCCATCATTGCTGCTCTCTGCAGCTATATCCCCCTACTTCAAGTCGCCCGACTCTATCTGTGTCATCATCATCACAATCACACCACTATTTTACTTACTTTACTCTCTCCATCCAACACAACAACAGCTAGTTCCCAGAAGATACATACATGATTCAACCTTCAATCTCAGTTCCTGAATCCTGACTGAGGGGTTTAAAATATATCAGCAGACAGACTACTAACTTCAGTTTAGTTATTATGACTGAAAACTATTTAAGAAAAAAAAACATACATACAACAACATTTCCTTTCTTATCTTTTTTTTTATTTACCTGCTGGTGCTGGAGGTGCAGGAGGAGCCAGGGGAAGCAACTGCAGCGGAAGAAATACATTTTTTCATGATGAGTTGAAGAAAGAAAGATGAATCATGAATGATGTTTCTTACACCAGGAGGAACCAAGTCAGAGTCAGACAGACTCACACTCAGTCAGTACAGTAGCAAAAGCTAAAAGTGCCAAGCCCAACTCTGACAAGTAGTATGCTGTTGTAAATGCAAGTCTTAGCCTTAGCCAACTTATTTTCTTATTAAATAAAAAATATAAACACTGTCTCTTCTTCTCTGATTCTGCATTTCCCTCTGTCTACTCTGCTGTACTGTTATATAAGCTGCACGGTCTGTTCTGCACACCGGTCCGCACGCCTGCTTCAAATCTCAATGCTGCTGGTGCTGCCGGACTCTTACTGATGCTTGCTTAATCAATCAAATGCTCTAAGGCAGC
The DNA here is from genome assembly GCF_019279795.1 of Protopterus annectens. NCBI lineage: Eukaryota > Metazoa > Chordata > Ceratodontiformes > Protopteridae > Protopterus > Protopterus annectens. The sequence goes on along the minus strand of NC_056725.1, from coordinate 1,102,351,318 downwards.
CCAGGCTTCTCTGTTCTTCTTGAACGTCTGTGTTGTTACTTCTTCTTCTTCTGTGTTCGTCTGACTGAATTTGCCAGCCCGCCCCTCCCACTTTATTGGCTACAACAACACTGGCATATTCAGCAGAGCACGAGCACTGCTGCTGTTAAAATGTAAACAAAGTTGTAAATTACTTTGACTTGTTTATTTACATTTTAGCATCAGCAGCAGTGCATGCGCGGCTCGTCTCGTCACTCAAGATTCAAGACTAATTTAACACACATCTCGCACGCACTGTGCGCCTGCAAGTCTGCAACCTGCTGTAAAACTTTTAAGTTGAGAACTGAAGAGAAGAGTGACATATTATTAGTAACAACAAGTACAACATCATTTGTAAATGTGTAAACCAGACCCACAGGCACCACCAGGCATCTGGCAGGCATTCACGAGCGACTCGTGGACAGGACAGTCACAGCACACATGGCACGGCAGTCAGACATGTTTTGTTGTTAACTTGTGCATGATTGCACTAGTAGTTCTTTTTCTTTGTTCCTAATTCTTGTCATCCCCATGCCATGCCATCCCATCCATCCTCCCCTCCCTCCCCAACCTAATGCTCAACGCCACAGCACTGACAACTCAACCGGAGTCCGGAGAGCCCTGTATAGTATGTGCTGCAGCTGCTCACTTCAGTCACATCATGTATTTGTGTATCTATCCACTTCCCACAGCATGACAGGCACTGACAGCTCCCCCTGCTTGCCAACCTGACTGAGCCCAGTACATTAGTTCACTGCCACTGCCTTCCTTGCCTTTTAAAAGTTGACTCGAGTCGACTTGAGACTCGAGTCCTTTAAATTAAATCCTGATTCCTGGCTAATGCCTTGGGCTCATCACGGGACAGGTGTGGGTCTCTTGAGTGTGGGAGTCAGTCAGTAACTCAGCATGTGAGAGTGTTGTGAAGTGAACTTGTGAGCACTGAGTGTGAAATTTGAGAGAGACAAAGACTGATAGTCCAGAGTGTGTAAAAGTGTGTGTATGTAAGACAGACAGTCTCTTGCCTGACTAATATAAATATATAAAATAATATGCAAAAAAAAAAAAAAAAAAAAAAGCATTTTCTTTTTTGGTTTACGTTGCCTGCAGGGGATGGGGGTGGGGAGGGAGATGGGAATGGGATTAAAATTAAATCCTAATGTTTAAGTTGCACTTGCTTGTTTTCACGAGCTCACGGCGGACTGGCAGAGTTCTTAACTTCTTCATCTTCTAAATCTAAGCTAGACAGCCAAGACTACAGTACACTACACCACCAGACAGTTACAAGTACAACTTCATCCATCTCCAGTCCACACAATATCATTAATCATAATTTATTTAGTACAGCCAGGGGAAGGGGATGGGGCTGGGCAGGGGTGTATGTGTTTGTATGATTAATGTGATGTTATGTTTGCACGATAATGTAATTATTTGACTGAATGTTGATGATGATTGGTGTTGACTTGACTTGTGTGTTTGTTAGTGTGTGATTCATTTGTTGTGTGTGCACTCACTGTCTGTGTCTGTGTGTGTGACTGTGATGACTGAGTGAGTTTGTTTGACACAGTATGTAGATGATGATCATAATTCATGATGACAGCAGTTGCAGTAGAGCACGCAGCACTAACGGTAGTGGCCCAGCCTCCTCCTCACTCTTCAGTCCTCCTCAGCTGAAATCTGACAGGCTGGCAGGCTACTCACATAGCTAATGTCACTGTGCATGCCTCAGTGCAATGACGCCATTCGCAAAAAGATGAAAAATAAAAAAATTAAATGAAAAAAGCCTGGAAAATCAGAAATTAAGGGGTGCCACTCGGGAATCATGGTACCCCATTATTTAGACCCCAAAATTCAGTAAAAACCGAGTAATTTGGGATGGTTGGGAGGTATGTGCCTAAGGTTTCATCATTATTAAATTTGGGTAGTAGGGTTTGTAGAGGTTGGAAAAAAAGTGTGTTTTTATAGAGAATTGCAACATCCCCTCCCTTTTTACCTAGTCTATCTAGTCTTAGAATATTATATCCTGGAGGGAGAATTTCTTCACTCTGGGTAACAGTTTTTAGCCTGGTTTCTGTTATGGTTAGAATGTCTGGGGAATAGTGACTTATGAATGTATGTAAGTGGGGAAGTTTGTTAGATATACTCCTAGAGTTGAGGTTAATGATAAGTAGGTCTGATGTGTGTTTAGAAGGGAGGATGATGTTCCATGGCCCTGGATTTGGGTGCATGTCTCCTGAGATTAGGAGGCTTTTCTTGAGTAGTGTGAGTTTGATTAAGTGTACTATTTCTATGTGGTATTTAAATGTTATTTTTCTAGTGTAGGATTGTGGAGTGTCCCTTATATATAGGTGTAGTATTAAGTTGTTAAATAATGTGGATGCAATTGGGAAGTTTACGTGAGTTGCTAAAGGTCTGGAGGTATGTGTTATATGGTAAGTGGTTTGTACTAGTGGTGTGTTAGTTTGTATGGAGGAAATATAGGTTATGGTTGTGAGGGTTAAAAATAGAGATGTTAGTATGATATGCATAATGTGCTGAAGTGTTGTTTGGGTATAAGTAGTGGTGTGAATTAAAGGGTGGGAGAGGTATGATTATGTAACAGTGTGGTATTTTGTGTGTTAATTGTGTATGTTGAATGTAATTAGTGGGTGTGATTTGGCTAGATGTAGGTCAGTGTCTGATTGGAGTAAAGATTGGTCAGGTGATATGGGGTTGGGATAAATGTAGATGTAGTGGGGGCGGCTGGGAAATGGGGGCCGGGTAGGGGAGCAGAGTGAGCTGAGGGGAGTGAGGCAAATGGAGCGGCCTAACCAGATACCACGAGACTGCAGAAACAATCTGTGAGCACTATTCAAGGGAGAGTAGGAAATACAATAGTAAGTCGGCTGATTTTAGAGTCCCTGTTTTCCTTTAAACAATACACTTATTAGTCCCTATATTAGCTCCAGATTGGGGAGTTGTCCAGGGAATCCTAAATCCGGTAATGCTAGTGCTGCGAGCTCCTGAGTGGAAACATTACACTGCTATTTGCTGGTTTATTTTAAGATATTATGAAAACAATATTAACATTTTTCCTTTTGATTAAAGCAATTAAAATAAAGATAGGAGTGCAGGATGCTTTGAATGTTAAACTCAGCAGACCGTTCACGTTGGGAACCTTTCTTGGGGGTAGGTTGAGGTTTGAGACAGGGAGTATTTAAGTTGTGTTCCTATAATGAAGAGAGGAGAAAAAAGAAAATACTGTTTAAGATAGGCTAGTAGTCCTAGGTGCAGACATATACTGCAGAGCAGTAAGGAGAGAAAAAAGAATATACCATAACATTGATCACTGAAATTGCTACACCCAGTGATTATGGTGTCTTATATACAGAGAGAGACACAAAATTATAAAATACCAGGTTATACAGACAGAAATGAGAGCAATGCAGAAGAAAGATGCCAAGAAAGTTCCAATAGTAGTAGGAGAAGTGGGTCTCATAAAAAGGAATGTAACTATATATAAACTGCAAAAGGAGTAATTTCTGGGCATATCATGGGTGCTGCTAAAAGTATTTTTGGCTAATGTGAAATACTGAAATAATACTAATTTCATGAACTTTAATCATACCCTAACTTAGGAATGGGGTCCATTTCCATCATGGTATTAGAAATCCAAAAGACTTGGAAATTAAAGAGGAAGAATGGATGTTCCTCATTTTACCCATCTTCCTGCATGCCCACTCCATCTTATAGCATTAGGAAAGAATACCTTTTGTTATTTTATTTTCCTCAAATAGGCTAAGCCCAATATCACTAAACAGTTCAAGTTCTCAAGACCCATATATACTGCATTTCTTCTTTGATATTCCCCACATGCACGGCTACCCCTGTACTCACTTCTTTTCTTGGGATTCTCCTCTCTCCATTCACTCTCTGGGTTAAATAGCAGCATATAATAAAACTTTTTTTCCTTCTGCTTAATTGCTTTGCTAATATTTATTACATTTTAAGCTTATAGTTCACTATGAGGCATTTGACCTCTTTAGTTTACTTTTCCTCACTGCCAGACATCATTTGCACATGTTTTGACTCCCCTTTCCCTCCAGCTATTCACATCAGCTTTCTTTCTCCCCATGGACTCATTTTTGTTAGTCAAGTTTCCCCCACATTTTACTGCGGTTGCTTGTATCCCAACCATTCTTACTTGGACATGTTACTTTATTGTCCTGCCACCCTGTTCCTCTTATTTCCTGAGTATGAATTGCTTTTCTATGTAGCTTTATTCCTTCCCATCTCCACAGCACCCCTTACTGACAGCTAACTGCACTGTATGAACTGTTTCATGTGCTGACTTTATGAATAGCACTATCAGTCATTCAGTGGTCACTTTACAAATGTTATCTTGATTATAACATAGATGTGAAAGGTTTAATTATAGCTATGCTAAATCAAACCATGTTTTTTTTTTGTTGTTGTTGGTGAGGGGGGGTAATGCTTGCAATCATAAAGCATGTGAGGTTTTCCCTGGGAGAAAAAAAAACTATGTTTTAGCTGGTGCTACCATGTACTCAAAACTGCAATGCATTTAGATAATTTTTACATCAGCTTAAGTAATTGACAATATAATGCCACCTTTATAGGCATAACAAATAACATTGTTAACAGCACATTAACTACTGATCATGTAATAAACCAAGACCTCTTTATTACCAAATTCTATTTTACAGTTCATCTATTTTTCTGGAAAAGAACAAACAAAATAATGCTTTTAATCTGGTTTATTGTTTGAATACCAACAGGTTTAAACTTTATAATATCTGTCATAATTTAAATGTGCACTTAAATTGTGCAATATACATCTGTTCTTTTTTCTTCTACTGCCTTTAACCAGTATAGGTATGAAAGGGGTATTCTTTAAGACAGAGATATCTATCTTACCAGCAGGTCCAGCTTATGCTGTAGTGGAAATTTAGCTCCTTCAAGTGATTGTTAAGGTTATTGTTTGCTTTGCATGTGTATAAGAGGTTGCATAGGGCTGTATCCTTTGAGGCTTTGTAGGTGAAGCAGTGGTCTACCCTTCAAATGTCTATAAGAAACAGAGAAAAGGGAAATTGCATTAAGGTGACCTTAGTAGCACAGAAAAGACAAGTCTTTACTTTTTGAGAAAAAATTATGCAGTCAACTTAAGTAATATGTTTAGAAAAGTGCATCCCATAAGATGCATTATTATTCTAAATATAATTATGCAAACCATCTCAAAGCCTCATCCCTCTTCTCAGTGTCATACAGGCGACTGAGAGACAACCTCTGCCTTGCATAAAAAGCTTCAACAGACCTTATTCTGTTAGACCTGTAACCCATTCACAAGTCTGGTGGTAGCATAAACACCCACTCAATGGATCTCAATCTCTTTTGCAAAAATAAATAGAGTGTGCTGGAGTGAAAGGCTTGTATCACAAAGAATATTGTTTCTGTGCAACTCTTACACTCCCCATAAAGCAAAGTATTTCTATTACTCTGTTCAAATGCAATTTGGATGAATGGATGGATAACCATACATTCAGCCCCAGTTTAGCACTCTTATATCTCATGGATAGGGGAAACATGTACATGCCATACCATATCCTTGTTTAGCCTGCCTGCAGGCTATTTGTATACAGAATTTTAGGGCAAAAACTACCATGGGAGTGTAAGACTAGGCTTCCTAAGATCCTCACTGATCAATAGCCTAGTGAGTAACTATGACCAATTATAATCTATTCTGAGTCAGAATTTGATAAGGGAGAAGTAGAGAGAGATAATAATGTCCCTTGACCTAGAAGATGCCCCCAGGTTGCCAGTCTACCAAGATAAAAAGAATAGTGGGAATCTGCAGAAACTGTTATAATCCAAAGGACTTGTATTTCTCAAACTGAGCACCTTAAATCAATGCATTTAAGATGCCAGCACTATTGTATCATCAATTCACCCTTTTGGAAAAAGAAGAGGTGCTGTCATTCTTTGTAGACATGGTATTCCAACTCCATAGGTCTTGGATATTTTATGTATCTTATGGTGCTTAGCTAGGGCTATTTTTACTGTATTCTTATGTATCACTTGAAACTGCTAGCTGGCACCCAGCCACAACTGTTAAGGAAACCCAGACTCTTTCTAATTTATGTAAGATAGCATCATGGGGTCTGGAATTCTTAGAGGTAATGTCAGTTATTTTTATTCTGCTTGAAACATTGTCTGAAATCCTTGGACACGTTTCTTCCTTCTTAGTCCAGAAAAAAAATTATTTAAGAATATCTTATGGATCCATGATTTAACAATACCTTGACAGTCATGCATTACTTGCCCAAAATGCAGTTACCCACTACACCCTGTCTCATCCATAACATTTTAAGAAGAATTGACAGAATTTATATAACTGAATGCCTCCTGTGTTGCTTGTCATACCTCAAGATTTCCCTTTGTCCCTACGGTGAGCTTGAAGTCTCAGCAATTCATGTTACCCCTTTTTAATACCCTTCTACCTAAAGATTTGCAACTTCCATCCTACTACACCAGGCTCCTAGATTTCCTATCAACATTAGTATGACCTAAAATTCCTAGTGACTCATCATCCTAATTACTATCTTCAGTGGAAGAATTCTTTACTCTCTGTCATCCAGATGGCTATTCCCAAATGACATTGTGTAATAGTGCTTGTGAATGTTCTCTTCGTATTGAACTATGAACTTGGGGCAGGTGGCTGTGAAAAACATGGTACTGCACTTATAAGACTATTATCAACTAGTTAAGTCAAACAAAGTTATGAGAAGTAATGCAGACTTAGAATATCAACTCCAACACCTCAAAACCAGCATTAAGTTTTTCATTAGTATAAAAAAAATGAGATTACCTTAGACTGGTTCCGCATGCAGTATTATGATGTCTCTCCACCTGTAGACTCTACACTTGGCTGGCTCAGAAATGTAATTCCAAAGCACAACAACACTCCGTATATGCATAAATAACTACATACATACATACATACAAATATTTCAAACACGGGCATTAATCCCCTTCTAACCTGCCAATATACCAAAACATAATAAGTGTCCAGGCTGTTCTTAAAAATGTTTAAACTAGTGCTTGATTTAATGTAATTTGGTAGTCTGTTCCATGTATCAGCTGCTCCCTCAGAATAACTTAGTACAATTTTCATTCCTAAAGAATTTCCAGTGTAGGTTATCTGATTATTCTCTTGTACTTTTTGATAACCTCAAACATGCCCAGAGGTAGCTGTCTTTAAATGCCCTTGATACCTGAATTTGGTCTCTTCTTAAATATCTATACGAGACACTGTACAAGTTCAGATATTTCAGTCTTTCATAATAACTTCAATTTTCACATCTGTGGATGCCTTTGGTATATTTCCACTGTACTCTTTACAGTTTACTCATGCTTGTTTTCTTATAAAGTTTCCATATTGTTATTCCATACTCGTTTGGGTCTAATGCAACTAAAAAACAAGGGCTTCATCATTTCTGATTTCCTAGACTTTATAAATCTTTTTGTTCTATAACTATCATTAACCAATTGGTTGATATGATTAAAAAAACTCAAAGCTGGATCTACCCATATGCCCAGGTCCTTAAATGAATCTACAGTTTCAATCACTGTGTGCTGTATTAAATACTCACCTTTCAATTTATGTCTCCCAAATCTCATATGTTTAGTTTTTTGACGTATTTAGCAACATATTATTCTCCTGTGTCCAATGGTCAATTTAGTCAAGTTCTTTTGCAGACATGCCCTATCTGTAACAGATGTAATCAGTTTACCTAAATTCAAGCAATCTGCATATAGATTGTAGAACACCTCAGATGAAAAAGATAGATCAGAAAGATACAATCTAAACAAGTATGTGCCTAGGACACAGCCCTGTGGGACACCCTGACTGTAACCAGGAATTTCACTTGTGCAATTGCTGTATGATACTTGTCATGTCTTATTTGCAAGCCATGCAGCTATCCATCGTATCAAGAGTACATTGATACCTATTTGTTCTAATTTATTGATCAGTGTTTTATGTATGACCCTGTCAAATACTGAAGTTAAATCTATATAAATTACAAGACAGCACAAATTTTCTTTTATTCATAGCTGTTATATTGTTATAGAACATCACATTACAGGTGGTAATAGATCCATTTTCATATGCATGCTGATATGGTTTCAATTCTTAACTTTTCCAATTCTGGCAATAACTTATCCAATATTACAGTCTCCATTATTTTTCCACAACATGAAAGTAGACTAAAGGGCATGTATGACTCACGGGTTTATCCTAATTCATTTCCCTTAAAAACATGATTAATAAGTGCATATATGCAATCATGAGGAATGTCACCATATTTATATGACCTAGTAAATAATAAATATAATGGTACTGTAAGTTCTTTTTGAAGTGTTCTCAGGTCATTATTACTAATTCTACCTCCTCCCTGTGCTTTGTTTTGATTCAGTTTGCATAGTTCTTTTACAATATAATCTAATCTGATTTCAGTATCTGAGATTACCTGGATGTCAGTAGGACAATGTAGCTAAACTGTTTTTCATAGGATTTTGTAAATAGATCTATAAACTGTTGCAGCTGAGACTAAATGTTAGACTCTACACAAAGTTTATCAATTTGCATGTCTTTACTCCTTCTATATCTTATGTTTCAATACAATGGTTTATTATTATGCTGAACATCTTTATATAAATTTTCTTCAAATTTTTCTTGATCTTGATCTTGTCTCATACTATACTTAGTTATCCAGCTTGTTGATTTCAGTTTTCAAAGATGTAGTTCAACCTTTTTTCCATTTTTTTATATTTTTTGTCTGTCACCTTACTTAAGTATCTTGTTATTATTGAAATACATCTCCCTGATGTTGTATGCCTAGATCCTGATGGCAAACATTTTTTTTTTATTTTTTGCATTCAATTTCTCTTTCAAAAACATCCACATTCCTTCTGCAGTTTTTCCACTGAACACATGACTCCAACTAGTTTTACATAATGACTGTTTTGCTTTCATATAATCTGGTTTTAATCTCCTGTGCATTGATTTAGACTTCCGTTTGGCAGAATTATCTAGCAACAAATTAACCTTAATAACCCCATGATCACTGCACATCAATGGAGGTACAACTTGACTTAAAATAACAATGATTCCTTTAGGAACTCAAGCAATGCCTAGTATGTTCCATCCCCTGGTAGGTATTTTTGACAATCTGAAGCAATTCTGCATATACACTGTGAATAATTTCCTTACTAACGTTGTTGAATCAATATTATTCCAGTCTATTTCTGGTAAATTTAAGTCTCCGCTAATATTATTCTTCCCTCCTGTGTTTCATACAAGAAATGTATGAATTCCTCTAGGTCATCAGCACTTGACTCTGGTGGTCTATACACTCCAACAGATGTTATATGTTCCAGGGTTTTCTTTATTATCAAATTTGCACAATCTATAGTGTTGATGTTATCACTGAACATGTAATAATCAAAGGTCTCATAATTATCTTTAATCCTTATCATAACACCTCCACCTGATTTTTTGTTAGAATGTCTGTTAGTAAAAACATTTACACCCTGACAGAGCTGGGTTTTCAGTCATTGTGGTTAACCATATTTTACAAACAATAACAACATCAATCCTGAGGGAACATACCAAATTTGCAGTAAAAAAACAACTTTATTATTAATGCTTTTAGCATTAACAAACATCAGAAATGCATAAAATATTGCTGTCTGTGAGCTGTTAAATTTACAACCTGACAAAATCCTGCCTTGTGTTTGTTAAAATATTGCAAAATACCTTCCTGCAAAAATTCTCTTCCCTGGTCATGACATGTGCAAGCTATCATATCTGAAGACATGTGTGCCCCAATTTAGGCTCAAATGCTCTACACATTTCCATTTTTTTAAACAGGACATGTTTTTCATGAACAAGGTACTTTATTTACCCCAAAAATGTTTTCATTCACAGTAACATGACTCGCCTTTTTCTATGTGATTTGTGAAAATAGCTCAGATGGCAGAATGGTTAAGGTGTTCACCTTGCAGACACAAGGTTGCAGGGTTTGATTCTCATATGGGGTAATTGGCTAGGCTTAAAATGACCCAGAAGGGCAATTAGCCTAGTACTAATCTATGAATCTATGAAAAATACATCCTGACACCTCTACAAGCTATGCTATGTAAGAGGGCTGTAAGTTCCCTACTAATAGTCAGAGAATCCTTGTGGATGAGATCATTTGTACTGACATGAATAAAAACAGATATGTACATCCTTGGACTAAGGCATTCTAAGCCTGCCTCACATCCTTTATTTTTGCTCCTGACAAGCATAAGACCATTCAGTTCTCATTATCTCCTCTGCAAAGGTAAGTTTCAGTTCCTCTAATAATTGAATTTCCAATTACAAGAATATCTTTTCTGTCCAGATCTGAAGAATCTTCAGCTTCTAATTCAGTAATACCTACTCTATCAGTTGTTATGTAGGAATGAACGTCATCACCATTAATCTTATTGATTCCATTGTGTTTATTGTTTAGTACATTTGCACCTATACAATTCTCATCCAGCTGGCGTTGTACATCCACAACTTGAGCCATGTTGTCAACGTCTGTTTTTCTTCACTTTGTTTCTTACGGTAATGTTTATCAATGCATCAATCCATCCATGTTGAATTTTGATTTTTTTCCTTTTCACCTGCACCTTGCTTCTTTTTTCCACCTTTTCTTTAAGAAAGATTATGCCTTTTTATGTAGACAGAAGGTTTTCTGATAGAAAATGTTATCATTCCTTGTAATCTGTGTGTTACATAACAAATCTGTATCAGTTTTAGTATGTATTCTCTTTGCTTTACAGACATTTGTCAGTTTCATTTTCTTCTTTGTTGTTTGCTGCAAACCTCTTCCTTTCTTTCTTTATTTCCTTCTGTACTCCCAGAATCCTCAGATTGCTGAATTCTTGGCTTCAGAATTCCAAAGTTGTCAGTGGCATTATCTGATTTCATAGGGGCTGAGTGATCTTTATAGATAACAGACACATTCTTTCCTAAGTGTGTTCCACTTCCTTTTTGCCTAAAAATATTTATCTCATCAGTCCAGACATTAATATATATAACAACAGTTCTCCAACCCATGCCGATTGCACAAGTGTAATTGTCATCACTAAGTCTAGATTTACTAATAATAATGGAAAGCAAATCATCCAACTTTTGACATGGGGAATACAGAGCACCAGTGTTATCAGGTTTTATGTTAAATATGCGTAGACCCCAGTATTCAATAAAATCCATGTAAGCTCCATGAAGAGCCTACAAGGAATGTACCCATGTACCTGGCCACAGTTCCAGTGCAACATACATATTAATTATGGCAAGCTGGCAAGGGATACCACAGTGACATGGATGTTGAATCCACATAAACAACACTGTAGAGGCTGTCCCATACTTGTGGATTGTCCAGAAAACTTCTGGATAGTTGGTAAGCACAGCATAATAACTTTCTGCCCATTAACTTGGACCTAAAGTTTAACAACAAACATTATTTCATGAAATCGCAATTTTATTTTTTTTATGTTTATGTGCTTGTTTATGTGGTGTGGTGAGCTGCACAGCTATGCTTTATGCCGCTCAGATATACAGTAGACATCCGTTAGACATCTAAAAATAGAAACCGGATGTATTCAATTGTTGTAGTCCTACAGTGCTTAGCAATGTGTAAACCCACCCACACATACAGGCACCTTGCAGTACATCTGAAGATATACAAGTTCCCTTCACTATCCCAGTGGCTAGATAGGTTGTGTCATGACCTCCAGTGTAGTAGTTGTCCAGGGTTTGAGTCCTGCACAGTCATACTTTTTACATGTATTCCTGTGAAAATGTGTCAGGTGACTGAAACATTGGTTTAGTTTAAAATTAAAAAAAAAAATGTTACATTTAGAAAAGTTGCATGATGCTAAACAGTGCTTAAACATGGTCAGAAGTCTATTCCCTTTTGGGCATTGCTAAGCTTTGCTTACGCATGGTTTGTGCGAGTTTGTGCTATGTTAAACAGCACAGCACTTTTTTTGAAAGTTACAGCATAATGTGCAAGGGTTGAAATATAGCCTATTTAAAGGCCAATAGGCAGGAATTCCACATCATTTTCGTGAGTCTTAACTTGGCTGTGGATATCTTTGCTGCTATTGGTGAAGGAGTGCACTTTCATGGGCAAAAGTGGAGAGTGCAGGAGTCCAGAGTTTTTATTGGACTCCTGTTTAACAATTATGAACTCCAGCTGTGACTACCAGGTTTCAGAGTCTAATTTGGAGGCCTTGGATTGTTTTGCCAGGGAACTAACCAGTATTATCAGTATCCCCCACACTGGTGAGCAGTGTTATCACCACTACAATAATCTGAGGTGTAGGAAGAGGGGAATCTTGGGGACTTGGGTCCAAGAGGCTAGCACTAGGCAAACCCCACAGATATGTAAATATGTTTCCCAGTAAATTAGAAATATATGAGCAGGATTTGTGCAAAACTGGTATGCATAATGGTTTGCTTCTCTTACCACAGCTGCAGAAGAGAGGGCTCACAATGTCCAGTCCCATGCAGGCACTTGGCCAGGATGAAGCAATTGTGTGGTAAGTATGAAAAGTTCAGAGTAATAACTTAATGCATAATGTAATTATACAATAATGTAATTACAGAGTTCGTAGTCATAACTGTTTGGTATGACATACCTGGGGCATCTTACATCTTTATTAATGTATCACTGCCTACCTGAAATGGTAAAGCAAGTTAAAGTGAGTAAGCATGCAGTACTGTGTATTATACCTTCCAGACATCAGTTAATGTTGGGGTCTACCTAGATTAAGAGTCACTGTTCTGATCTGCTCATTGTGTGAAGTGTGCTGTAGGTTGCACTCAGTAAATGAATGGGGTTATGGGTTAGTTAACAGAAGTCCTAGACAGCTATCCATGGTCTACATGCCAAAGTTGAAGCAACATTAATGAATACTTTTTAAAGTGTGAGAGTGCTTTGATAAGTAATGTTTTTAGTCATAATGTTCGCAGTCATACTTTTTACATATATTCCTGTGAAAATGTGTCAGGTGACTGAAACATTGGTTTACTTTAAAATTAAAAAAATGGTTACATTTAGAGAAGTTGCATGATGCTAAGCAGTGCTTAAACATGGTCAGCAGCCTATTCTCCTTTGGGCGTTGCTAAGCTTTGCTTACACATGGTTTGTGTGAGTTTGTGCTATGTTAAACAGCACAGCACTTTTTTTGAAAGTTACAGCATAACGTGCAAGGGTTGAAAAGCAGTCTATTTAAAGGCCAATAGGCAGGAATTCCACATCATTTTTTGGAGTCTTAACTTGGCTGTTGATATGTTTGCTGCTATTGGTGAAGGAGTGCGCTTTCATGGGCAAAAGTGGAGAGTGCAGGAGTCCAGAGTTTTTATTGGACTCCTGGTTAACAATTATGAACTCCAGCTGTGACTACCAGGGCTCAGAGTCTAATTTGGAGGCCTCGGATTGTTTTGCCAGGGAACTAGCCAATGCTATCAGTATCCCCCACACTGGTGAGCAGAGTCATCACTACTACGACAATCTGAGGTGTAGAAAGAGGGGAATCTTGGGGACCTGGGTCCAAGAGGCTAGGGCTGGGCAAACCCCACAGATATGTAAATATGTTTCCCAGTAATTTAGAAATATATGAGCAGGATCTGTGCAAAACTGGTATGCATAATGGTTTGCTTCTCTTACCACAGCTGCAGAAGGGAGGGCTCACAATGTCCAGTCCCATGCAGGCACTTGGCCAGGATGAGGCAATCGTGTGGTAAGTATGAAAAGTTCAGAGTAATAACTTAATGAATAATGTAATTATATAATAATGTAATTACAGAGTTTGTAGTCATAACTGTTAGGTATGACATACCTGGGGTTTCTTACATCTTTATTAATGTATCACTACCTACCTGAAATGGTAAAGCAAGTTAAAGTGAGTAAGCATGCAGTACTGTGTATTATACCTTCCAAACATCAGTTAATGTTGGTGTCTACCCAGATTAAGAGTCACTGTTCTGGTCTGCTCATTGTGTGAAGTGTTCTGTAGGTTGCACTCAATAAATGAACGGGGTATATGGGTTAGTTCACAGAAATCCTAGACAGCTATCCATGGTCTACATGCCAAAGTTGAAGCAACATTAATCAATACTTTTTAAAGTGTGAGAGTGCTTTGATAAGTTATGTTTTCAAATAAATTGATCACTATTCCTGTATACACTGCATGTGTGTTCTAATCTGACACCAGTCAAGGGTTACACATAACTGAGTAAAGAATGCAGCAACAAATGTCAGAAATAAATATAGTGAAATACCCTGTGTTCAAGCCTGTTTTCTGCACATTTTGTTCATAGGTTCATAGGCTGGTACTAGGCTATTGACCCTAGGGCCTATACAAACCAAGCCATAACAATTCCCTGGATATTTCTTCCCACAGTGTTTACTTCCCTGGACCCCTGTCTAGCAGGGTGACTGATGTGATCCCCAGGGTGAATTTCCTATCTCCCATCTAATTGTCAAGGTTCCTTTTGAAGAGGGCCAAGGAGGCGCTCTGCTTGACATGTATGAGCAGTCTGTTCCAGAGTATGGGGAATCTCTAGGTAAGGAACCTATCTCTCCAGCATGTTTTGTTCATTGTGATGGCAAGGTTTAGATCCCCGGAGCATGTGGCTCTGAGGGATCGGGATTTCTTTAAGTGGAGCATGTCCAACAGTTCAGGGTTTGACATGGCCTTGTATGTTAAGCAGAGATCGCCTCTGAGTAGATGATATGACACAGAGTATAACTAGAGTTTTTTTAGATGATCAGCATAGGGCATCTGCTTTAGGCCTGTGATTCTTTTAGAGAGGTATTTCTGTGGCCTTTCCAGCTGTTGCAGATGTCTTGTGAGGTACATACCAAATGGGCTATTGTACTCTATAATGGGTCTAATGAGGGATGAGTACAGTGGGACAATGACCTCCTTTTTTCTGGAGGAAAAGCCCTTAGTGATGAGGTGTGCCACATGGAAGGATTTCCTGACTGTTGTGGCGATGTGGTTATCGAAGGTGAGACCACTGTCCACCTGTGTCCCTAAGTCTCTCATCACACTTTCAGTGTTTAGTGTACTGCCACCTATGTGGTAATTTATGGGTACATGTTTTCTCCCAAAGGGGATAACTATACATTTCTTGCATTAAGCTTAAGCCCATGGCTCTGGCACCAAGCATCTGTTTCTGTAAGGCCCTTTTGTAGAATATCCACATCATTTGGGGATTCACAAATGGCTCCCACTTTGCAGTCATCTGCGAACTTTGTTAGCCAGAGTCCCTTAGTGTTGGCCTGTACTTCAGAGAAGTAGATGCTAAACAAGAGTGGTCCCAGGACTGAACCCTGAGGTACTCCACTTGTCACTTGTCTGGAGTTAGATTTGGAGTTGGCTACTTTTACATTCTGGGTTCTGTCAGTAAGCCAGATGACAACCCATCGAGTGACGTAGGGATTTATGTCTGAAATAATGCCGTATATTCCACTCAGTCAATGAACATGATACACGGTTAAGTTAATTGAAGTCCTGGACAGCTATCCATGTGTCTAAATCCCAGAGTTTAAGTAACATTATCAATAAAGTTTAAAAGGAGATGGTGCTTTGATAACTAATAGTGTTCACTATTCCTGCATTCACAACATGTGTGTTCTAATCTGACATCAGTCAATTGTTAAATGTAAATGAATAAAGAATACAGCAACAAATGTCTGAAATAAATGTAGTGCAATACCCAGAGGAAGGTTCAAACCTGTGTTCTGCTCATTTTGTCTGAAATAATGCTGTATATTCCACTCAGTAAATGAACATGGCATATGGGTAAATTAACTGAAGTCCTGGACAGCTATCCATGTGTCTAAATGTCAGATTTTAAGAAATGTTATCAATAAAGTTTAAAAGGAGATTGTGCTTTGATAAGTAATCTTTTCAAAAGTGTTCATTATGCCTGTATTCACTGCATGTGTGCTCTAATCCTACACTAGTCAACTGTTACATATTAACTAATTAATAATGCAGCAACACATTTCAGAAATAAATGTATTGAAATACCCAGATTTAGTGTCAAGCTTCAGTTCTGATAATCTTTCCTGAAATATGCTGCAGATAGTACTCAGTAAATGAACAAGGTATATGGTTAGGTTAACAGATATCATGCACAGCCATACCTGTGTGTACCTGCCAGATTTCAAGTGACATTAAGCAATGCAGTGCAAAATGAGATGGCGCTTTGATAACATGTTTTAAAATAATGTGCTCATTATTCTTCTGGTCACCGCTTTTGGTTTCCAATCTGATACCATACACAGCTATGTGTGTGTGTGTGTAAATGTACAATTTCACACAAAATGTTGCAATAAAAGTCATAAAGGAAATGGTGTTTTGAGAATTCATTATTATTCAAATAAAGTGCACATTATTCCTGTAGTCTCTGCTTGTGGGTTCTAATCCCATGGCAGCCAAATGAGAAAGGACCAGCTGTGTAGTGTAATTAGTGCACACAAACAAACCTCTCAACTGTCATGATTTTGCAGAATGTAATGACTACTGCCCCATATGTCTGGGCCTTCATTAGCAGATATATGACATTACTTGGAATGCAATTTAATGGCAAATCCATTATCAGAACACCTTTCTACTAATGGATTAGCACACTACATAAAAATGTTCCCTGTTGCTGTGCCTTTGTACCACCATTTGGTAGGGCTTGGCCCATAATGTCCCATGCTAACAGGTTGGGGGTTATGTACATGGCAACATTATGTTGGGCTTATGTATAATTTTATATTGCTTTGCTGTTAAAATACTTTCATTTACATTATTTATTGATGTGTTTCTCATTATATTCCATTCTATTTATTTTTATTAATCATTAATATCTTCTATTATTTTAATACTAACATTTGTTTGGTTATGTCTATTTTTACCTTATGTTTGTATTTAATTTACTACAGAATGACAAGGTAGGCTGCTTCTAGGCAATCCACCTACCTTGGCTCCCCCAGCCATGTACCAGGGCCCAGCATGTCTGGGCCACAACCTGGTGGCACCCCTTCTGTTGCCCCTGCACTACCTGGGCCACTGGGGATGCCCCCCTCTGGGAGTGGAAGTGGAGGGGGTGGTTACATCATCCATGAGGAAATGCACGGCATGGTGCATAGGCTTTTTCACCAAACCCTTGGTGCATGCCTATGCCGCATGGAGAGCATGCCGTCCATACTGGTGGAGCAGCCCCACCCCAGGTCCCAGTATCAACCACTACCTTCACAGGAGCAGTGAAGGTATAGTGCTGGCAGTCCCATGGGTGAGGACTTGAGTCACACTGATACTGTGTCTGACTTCCATGGGACTGGAATTACACAACACCCTCCCCAACCAAGGTGTTTACCTCCCTATTGTGTCACACACCAACCCTGTCTGCTGTCTTGTCAGTCTCCAAAAGCTTTCTCACCTTCCCAAATTACCTCCCAACACATACCTATGTCCCTTCCCCAGTATTCCACTCTCACCTTAAAAAAAAGGGCACCTGTCCCCCCTCCAAAAAAAAATATCATCCAGTACATAGTTCTCAATTTTGCACACATGTCCACTGGACACACTTAATTTGGTCCAATTAGCTTGACAACGCACTTATGTTGTCTTCACCCCTCTATCTGGGGGTGACAGTCCAAATTCAGCTAAAAAATTTGTTAAAGTGCACAGTTGCTGCTGTACAAGAAATGGATAGTTATGGTCCTTTCCTATACCCTCGCTGCACATACCTACCTGGCTTTCACTATGTTTTCCCCCTGCTTGCACTCCATTTTACCACTGTCCTATATCCCTATTTTTAATTTCTTTAAAGATTTTTTTGCACTATGCTACATGACGCACAGAATCGTTAAGCTAAGTCAAATGGCACTATATTGGATATATGTGTGTGAAATAATATTAATCACGTTAAAAAAGTACACCTGCACACTATTTTGAAGTCAGGACCATCACATCCACAGAAGTGGATCAACCTACCAAGTCACACAGCTCTTAATTAACACACATCTTTTAAGCAAAACATAATAATTGCCAATTTCCCATAATTAAGCATGTTTATGCAATGCTGTACATTGTAGCGCATCATGCAAATTTGATAAAAGAGTAATAGAAAAATGTGAATGTAACTTGGCCTCTGGCATAGGAATACACCACTATAAAGCCAGACACATAATAATGGATGTAAGTGAGGTCTCTAACAGCAGGTAACTGCAATTATATCTGCAACTTTTAAAAATACACCTGCTAAAACATTCATGGAAAAATAGGTGTCTAACTGGGACTCTGGTGGAGAAATACTTCCCTATAGAGCCATACACAGAAAAATGGATGTAAATTAGGTATGTAACAGCATGTCACTATGCACTTATATATTGAAAAATACAGCTGCTATAACAGTGCTTCAATATCTCAGCCTGTTAAATGCTTTGAAAACATTCATTTTTGGTGCACAAGGTCCTGGGTTCAAATCCAGTGGTGTCTAGCATTTAAAATACATGTATGTGTGTATCACCATTGTGAATTCTGATATGAATGGCTGTCTCATCACCTATTTATCCACCCAAAGCATTTCAGAATGAATATCTGCTTTTCAATGATGGAAGTCAAAGGCCTGCAGATAGGAACATTGTTAACATATTCTTATTACAACACTAGAAAGTGCATAGAGTGTCACGTCATGCATTACTATGCATTCACAGTGGATTTTACCTTATGTAATTCAAAGGAGGCCCTGTAATATCAGACTGCAGCACACAATCATTTACTCCTGATATTACAGATAAGCACAGCTGCACAAGTAACACACACATATGGAGGTCATGCCTGCAACAAGGGTTGCCAGCACACATGTTCCAGAAGACTGCCATAACATAACACATGGCTTGACAGTTGTCCAAATGGCTGACATAGTGGTAAATGTACCTCCTACCTTGTTCAAGGACACAACAAACATGTTGCCTTTTACTCTGTTAATGATACCTTTGGCTAACATACTTACCTTAAACACATACCTCAATTTCCTGTGGGATGGGTTCCCTCAATCAGGCTCTGGCTGTACACCAAGGCTGCTGCTGGTCACAACATTACTCATACGTGTTGTCTTCCACATTCTGCAGCCTGTCTCACTGTGCTTATTAACTGCAGCAGCAGCTGTAGCCTGTACACAACTGTATGCAATAAGTATCTACTACAAACATCCTCTCTGTGCTGACGTAGTATCTCTACCCCAGTATCTCCACCCCATCACATGAGAAAGGGGATGGATTCTACATTGAGGCTTTATATCTCCTTCAATAGTTGCATGGGTTTTCCTGATTACACTGTGAAACACCTGTGCGTGCTTCAATTAGCATTCCTGAACCACAGATTGGTTCAGAGGTAATCACCTGCTAATGAAAACCATCTTAAAAAGGCAAACTCCTAGCTAAGGAAATCATTGTGTATGAGGTTACTTTCTATGGTGGACTTGCTGTCACAACATGTATATATCTGTATCTTTCAAAAGAGGAACATTGTACTCCATAAGGTATGTAACAATTTTGTTTTCAGCATGATGCATATGTTTCAATATACTTGTCAGTAAACTTTTCTTAGAACTGTAACAAGTGTCATGCTATTGATCTACAGCTGTTGAACAGAGGATCTAGACTACAGAAAGGGTTTAATGCTGTCTGTTAAATAGGGACACAGGTCTCATGGATACTGCCTTTCTTGGCAGCTGTAATACTACACAGCTATTTTTGGCATTGTACTATATACATATGTTATGGGGGGGGGGGTCTTACCTGCTATGGGCCACACTACAAATGGACTCCTGTGCTGGGTGTCTGATCACATGTGAGTATCTGTCATGGGAGAAGCAGATGCAGGTCACTATTGCCACTAACCCAGTTGCTTCCACACTATTTGTATAATTGGCACACTATTGTATATGAGGTGTGTAATCAAGCTGAGAATAGTGATAGCCTTCCTTAATTGCTGTATGGGTACATACTGTACGCCCACGTATGTGATCCTGACATGTGTTCTCATTATTTTTCAGGTAATAACATGCACACTAGATGCCATACACTTTTCACTGAGGTGGAAAACAACCTCATAACTGAACTTTTAAGACAACACTACCAAGTCCTGCTGCCCAGAGGGAGGGCAAATAGGCAAAAGTGACAAGCCTTGTGGGATGAACTGGTCCATAACATAAATGCTATGGGTCATCAGAATTGCACATATGAGCAGGTGTGATACCATGCCACAGACATGATCCACTTGGCATACAGATGGGCAGCAGACATGGCCAGGGATAGTCAGGTCACTGGTGATGGGTCTGCAGTGGAATAACCTCTGTCAGCCACTAAGGAATTCTTGGCAAACCTTTCAACACAGGACAGCTCCTAGGCTTCCATCGCACCATATATAGTCTCTAGGTATGTTTAGTTGAATCAGTATCGGAATACTGTACCATTTAGTGTGTCAGGGTGTACATAGTTTTACGTGGGCGTCAGGTGATTTATGGTTTGGGGGAAACTAAGTTACCTGCAGTTTTAAGCTCATGCAGAGATTGTGACCCACATACCTGTTAACATAGCAGCTAATTTAAATGGGGGATATTTGGATATAGTACCAGTGTTATACTGTAACATGTGTTGCTGTTAACACTACCTATCCCTAAAATGTTTTTCAGGCTGTCAAGAACAGGAAGAGGTCATGCCCCTGCCACTGGCAAGCACAAAACATTTTTGTCACAGATGGAGATTTACTTGAAGGTATTAGCTAAAGTGTCATCTCAGGCCTGTTGGCTGGATTGATGCACTGTCTGCATGACTGAAAAATGTAGAGATATGTTCTGACTGTACACACTTTAGGGTCATATCTATGCCTTGCAGGTGTGACCACAGTGACTGATTTCACAGTAATGACAGGTCTTTTCAGATGGCCATACCTGTAAACTGTGGAGAGTTCTGTAGAATGTCAACAGTGTACATAAATTATGTATTGCTCATGAGAGCCCAGTTTAAAGAATTGATATTTTGAAATACTTAAAAATTTGAGTTATAAATTAATGATCTCATGTCCTACTATCTCAGACTGTGGGTTGTCTGTAATAGTGACAGCAGTGTATACAGCTTAACATATATTGAAACATAGGACTACAGAGCATAGTAGTGCGGGTATTAATGTGATGCTTTTCTCTTTTTATCACAGGTGACCTGGGAAGTTTGTCTTTGTCCCCTTCACAGCCTGAAGTCAGTGTGTCTTCAGACTCTGATGATGATGGTGGCCAAGGTAAGGCACAGCTGGGGTTGCAGGGTCTAAATCTGTCACAGAGGTTTACATCCCTCATCCACCCTCATTATCTATGTACATAATCTGTATGCCTATGCATTCTCAGTCCCCTGAGTCAACAGATATTGGACAGTCTGAGGGTGGGGACATTGAACAGGGAAGTGTGGCTACTGTGGCTGCAGTTAGTGTCAACACTGGCCATAGTCAAATAGTTGGTGAGGTTCTGCACAGGTGGATTGATATTGGTGCGTGTAGGAGGCCTGCTGTCTCTTCATGACCTGTTGCAGGTGTCTCATCACTTGTCACTCAGCATATGTTTAGGGCCATCATAGAGGCAGTGGCACATTCTGAAAGGAACTCCAGATGAATGTTCAGGGTTATGGATGCAGTACAGTCTGGCATCCATTACTGCCTTCACTGCATTGCTGATAACCTAGATTGGATGACTGACACAGTGGAAATACGTTGGTCTAAGACAGATCGTACACTATCTGCCTTGGAACACTCATTATCTGTGATGGAACATCTGGTTGGAGTTTAGCATCAGACTCGTGGATGTAGGTCAGCAGCTACATCTGCTGAGAGTCCATGTGGCTGTGCACAGTCACACTCCCGTAGTGACAATACATCCACCGCTCCAGAGGGGAGTGTGCTGTCCACACCAAGACATGGCAGGCCATGGGCTCGTGGTCCTGGGTGGTCCAGTGAAGGGCACAGTTGCAGCAGACAGCAGTCACCCTCAGATAGTTGCCCAGAATCTGTTCTTGGGCATGGAGGTGCCAGTGCAACTCCAAGCTGAGCCAGTTCTCATGTTCAGGGGCAGAGATGATGAAATGTCAGCTCTACCATGCATGGCTCAGAGCTGTCTAACATACATTTACATAGGGCTAGCACTAAGTTTGGCTGTGTTCATTCAGATACTCGCACACCACTGTCACATTTAGGTCACCTACAGACACACACACCACATTTACATAGTCTATCTTGCCTACTCCCCTTTTTGAGTCACACAAACACACTTGCTAACCTATTGAGTCAGCCAAGACCTCCTACACCCCACATACAATACCCTGTGCAAGTGATGATACCTGTGCCACATCCCTGTCATCAGAGCACAGGATGGAATGACAGCACAGAAGAAAAATTTCATCAGAAAGGTAAAATTGTATAGTTGCTTAGCTCCATATGTGTATAATAGGCTAACAAAACAAGGGTGTTTTTCATCCTAGTCATGCATCCCTAAACTCTGACAAGGTCTGACACTCTTGATAAGTGTAAGCAGGGTTTTAGGCGCTGACACATGGACAAGCTGAGACATGAGAGGTGAACCATCCACAGTTGCCCTGTGTCCATTAGAGGCATTTGTCCTAAAGCAGTTATCATTGTCGTGTTCCCCATCCTGTCATGTAACTTGCACATGATTTGTGTCAGGGCAGAACTGTGCTTCACATGCATGGGAACCTGTTACATACTGGGTGTAGTGTCTGGACTACATACCTGTCTGTCCAGCATGTTCTTTTTATACCACAATCAAGGTGTAGGTGTGTAGGATAGGTAATTCTCATGCTAGTCCTTACTTCAATATGCGGGAATTTCACAGTAGGGTCTGACACCTCCCTGCATGGCAGGCATACACCTTCTCTTCAAAGCACATCAAAGACAGAATACACAGTTATGGGCTTGACATGGTCTGCATAGGATATGTTATGTAAACTGTGCATCGGTTTACTGTGGAACCTCTGTGGATGTGACATTTGTCAGACATTCCTGATTAATTACATACAAAAGGTGGCATTGCACTCGATGATAGGTGTGATGAATGCCGAATACAGTGGAGCAATGACTGTCTTGGATTCATATGCCATACCTTTGTTTATAGGTTGCGTAACATAGAATGCATCCCCAAATATTACCAACCCATGACAGTCAAAGGCTAGATCACTATCAGTGTGCCTGTAAGTCCCTGACTACTGGGTCAATTGTTGGAGATTTGCGGTCAATACGTTAGTTACCAGGGGTGGATGACTTCCCAAGGGATAGTATTGTGCATTCTTTGACATTTACTTTAGTTCATGGCTCTGACAATAACTAAATGTCTGTGACAGCCCATCCTGGATAACTAATGGGTCAGTGTGGGATTCAATGACACTTCCTAATTTGCAATATTCTGCAAATTTAGTCAGTCAGAGGCCAATGATAGTGGCTGTTGCAGCAGAGAAGTTTATATCTAGGAGCACATCCTACTCCACCCAAACCCACATCACACATATCTACATGTGCGAAGGTCTTTGCCAGACACATAAGTAAACACCAGATACCTCAAAAACCTAAACGCAAGCTCGCTACACATAGTCATACCTCTGCAGAACACAGTACACATAATAGCGCATGCACCACTGTCTAACTGGTTAAACACCTAAGGCAAAATGCAAAATCAAACATATTACTTATAGGTGATTATATCATAAGACACATTGATGTGCCTCTCACCAGGCTACATAAGAGAAAAGGTTATGATCAGTTTTCTGTAAGGTGCTAGGATACGTCATATCACACATGCACTCAAATCTGTCAACATCAGGTACTGTTATGACTACATCATAGTTCCTGTTGCCATGTACAGCTTGAGACATACCCCTCTGGACTGTATGCAGACACATGACTGGGCTGACAGACTATGTGTCTCAGGCAGGTATGCCCTTGGCCTTGTGCTGCATTTTATCATCACTTAGGATGATGGCTCAATACAAACAGAAAATGATTGACTTCAATAATTGCCATAGTGTGTGGTGTCAATGTACGGTGATCCATTATCTGTCAGCCTGGGATTACCTGCTCAACAGACTTCAGTGCTTTGCCAAAGATGGTCTTCATCTGTCACCCCTGGGATTTTGGCTCCTGGGCAAGTCAGTTGTCACCCTCAGAGTGCACTTTTTAGATTGTGTCTCAAGAAAAAAACTTTCCAATGAGGAAATGCCATCTAAGAACAGCAACATGTTTACACTGCTAAATGCTAGGAATGTTACCACTGAACTCCACTCACTAGAAGCTGTCTCCACCTTGGAAGATGCAGACATCTGTACAGTCACAGCCACCTGAGTCAAGGCTGTGCACAGCACCATAGCCATACCAGGCTAGACCTCCTTCCACATGTTCAGACCTCAAACTTAAATTGTGCAAAGTAATAGAGGTGGTGTATCCATATTCAGTAAAGATAGATGCATATCCAGATTGGTTAGACAGTATGATTCCCAGGAGAACCTGCAGGTGCTATTGACTGTTTGTAGAGCACCTATTCAAGCCATTGCCAGCTACAGGAGCAACTCCATGAATCAGTACACCCACTGCACTTAAATGGATCTACTTGAGTCTATCAGGTTACATCAAAGCAAGATGGTTTTAGTTGACTTTAACTGCCTACCAAGTGGGTAGATAACTCTTGATCAAACTCACTTGCTCAGAGGTTAGTTGACTTTCTTAACTACAATGTCCTGGACCAGTGGGTTGACATCTGCACAAGGGGAGACAACGTACTGGATCAAATACTTACCAGTATGGGTGACCATTGTAGATCCTGCACTGTGAGGTCCTCCTTGGTGAGATCTGACCACAAATTGGTCTCATTCAAAGTAAGTATCACACCTGACCCCCCCTTACAGCATATAAAGTAATAAAGCTCAACAAAGCTTATTAAAGATTATAACCTCATATGGGATGGGCTGGTATAAATAACATGATTGCACCACCCTTCTCAGATGGAACAGGCAACTATGCCAAGCTCTACACCAGTGCTTTATACAAACACCTGTACAACTGCATTTTCTTGCCTGTACCTGACAAGGGCAAAACAAGCTCCTCATGGCACAGCAAACCTGCCTGGTGGATAACAGCCATTAACAGGCTTTACAATAAGAGGTAGACATTGGTGTCTCGCATTAGGAGGGATGGAGTCCCCTAAAATGGTAGCACTCCTTGCTCATCTTAAACAAGCAAATTAGTGTTGTTGTGAAGTTTTGCAAAACAAAGTATGGGACAAAATTAGCCTCCTCCACAAAAGACAACCACAAGGCATTGTGTAGTTACACGTGTAATGTAAAAAGAACAGCCCACATTGTTGCCAAGCTCGTACTTAATGATATCACATATAATGAGCCTGTAGACATAGCTGGCCTGTTAGCTGACAGGTACTGCGACAACTGCACTCCCCTGTCCCCACCACATGTACCATGACATCCCTATGACCTGTCCCATACATTGTATCTCTGAAGCACAGGTACTAAATGGCCTCTCTAAGGTGAAAAATACAGCGTCTATTGCACCTGCTAATATCCCAGGCTGTGTCCTACATGGAATCCAACATGGATCACCAAAACCATTGGAAACTCTGCAATCATAGTGCAACACTGGCTGCATCCCAGCTGACTGGAAATCAGCCACTGGTATCCCCTTGATCAGAGGTGGTGCATCCACTGACAATGGGAACTATAGATTTATTAGCCTGGCTAGCCATATCTGTAAAGCTATGAGACAAATCATCATGGACTGCATCAACAAAGATATAGGTAATCTAAAAACACTTAACCCTACACTGTTTGGATCTGTGAAAGGGAGATCATGCCTGTTAAACCTGGTGGACATGTATGAGGCAGTCCAGTCACCAATTATCTGGATGAGGGGATATTTGTGCATATAACCACTTGGACTTAACCAAGTTGTTTGACACTATCCCCCACTCAGACATCATTGACTAACCAACCCAGCTAGCAATCAACAGTACTATCATTAGAGGGGTCACTAACTAGTTCACTGATATCACTCATATAGTCATAATAGGAGTATCCAACACCAACAACAGAGATGTAACCAGTGGTGTTCCACAGGGTTCAATACTGGGTCCTCTAAGGTTTGGAATCCATTTATCCAATGTACAAACACAAAGTGAATGCCTGAGGCTGACATGGTTTGTTGATGCCTGCAAACTGGGAGCTGTCATAGACTCTCCAAATTATGTCAACATCCAACAAGAGGGTCACACATGACCAAATGATTATTGAAACAATCATGGTGTTAAACTCCATGCAAATATATGTAGTATCATTCCTTTCAGTACCAGCAATGTCCTTGCTAAGTAGCACATCAATAGCAACATCTTAAGTACGTAATCAGTGGCGAGAGACCTGGACACACAGACCTGGTCACACAGGTTTACACGTACCTTACCTTAGATCACCATGTCTCCACAGTGGTGAGAAAAGCATTATATCCTGGTCATGTCATAACCAAGATCACTGTCACCTGAATATGAAGTAGTTATAAACTCCATGTACTCTTCTCTCATCAGACCACTTTGTGAGTGCAATGGCCATTTTGTTATGTATGTCTTCAAGCACCAGTGGCAAATGCAGAGACCACAAAGGTTCTTTACCAGGGAAATTCAAGTCTTCAGCATCTGTCCTATGGGGATCATCTGAAAACACTGTAAATTTAGTCTGTGCCATACAGACTACTCAGAGGTGTTCTCCACCTTGCATACCAGGCAGTCTGCTTTATTGGTAATGCTGCATATCTGTAAGTCAAATGGTACACGGATTACTTGCTGTAAGGACCTTAACCTGGTATGTGACATCAATAAAACATATTGGAGGGAGTGATATGTCTATCATGGTTTAACAAACCTTTGCAACAGTCTCTCCCTTAATGTCAAACAGGGCACCTCATTGGCCCTCTTCAGATGCAATCTATATGATTGAATATGTGACATTAAGTTCACCACAGGGGTTCTGCCTATGTCCCCCTTTGACAGGAGCAATAGATGCTGATTGTGTAAATAAGGATAAGAACTTGTCTAGGATTATGAGGGGCCTAGGGCTATTAGCCTAGTAAACGCCAATGCTCACATGATCCCATAGGCAGATTTGAAATGTTGTCACTGATATCTACACACACCAACTTGGCTACAGTGAAAATGGTTTCACTACCAATTAATGTTTGCAGGACACTGCACAACACATACACACTCCTAGCTAGCTATAATGGGATTAGAACCCCTACCTATTTAGTCTTACACACTAAAACTGTATGTAACACATGCACCATGTCTCAAGTCTGACATTAGCATGTCTATAGATACACTTATGCTAGGTGAAATAAGCAGAGCTTGTGGAGGACAGGGATTTTGAGGCCTGCGTCACCTGCTACACCCAAAGTTGTGCAAAACCATGCTTCTTTCTAAGTCAGCCTGGTAATCATATTTGTTTTGTTGGGAAATGCACATACACAGCAAGTGGGCTGGGGTGAGATTAAAACTCCTACCTACCTAGTCTTACACCCTACAAACCACAGTACTTAATGCACATTCCACAGCTTAAGTCTGACATTAAGGTGGCTGCTGGTATTCTTATGGTAGATGACATCTGCAGGTCTTGTGTACGACAACAGTTTGGAGGTCTGTGTCAGCTGCAAGGGACAAAAAGTGCATATCCATTGCAGTTTGGATGACAGTGGGGGAGCCACACTTGTTTTGTAGGGAGATGCATATATACACACAGACACACCAAGTTGGCTGGAGTGAGATCAGAACTCCTACATATCTAGTCATACACACTACAGATCAAAGTACTTAGCTTAGCTTAAGTCTGATTTATAAATGACTGCAGGTGAACTACTTGTAGAGGACATACACAAAGCCTGTGTTTAACACGGTGTGTGGCCTGCACAGTGATATTGCTTCTTGCTATCATCTGCGTCTAATAACTATCAGTCAAACAACTGTTTTATAGCCTAGCTATGTGACAAAAGTAGCTATTTTGGCCATATGTGTCTGCTTGCATTTGGATGGGCAAGCCTGTGGTGAAAAACAATTTGCCCTGTAAATGCATGAGTACACAACATTATACATTACACAACTTGTTCACGTGCTGGTGTATGTATGGTGACATCCAGCAGACACAGGGGGCTGTAAATAAGTCTATTATCTACTTCTTAGCCCGGGTAAGCCTGTGGTCAAAAACAACTTGCCCTGTAAATGCGTGAGTACACATTATACATTACACAACTTGCTCACTTGTTGGTGTATATGTGGTAACATCCAGCAGGCAAAGGGGGCTGTAAGTAAGTCTATTATCTACTGCTGAGCCCTTACTTGTGGTCGTTGGACCACCATTATGTATGTGTCATAGCGCAGTTTTAGTCACCACTATCTGGACATGTCGGGCAATTCAGACATACACACACACACACACACACACACACACACATATATCTATTTATGAATATAACAGGAATATATATATATATATATATATATATATATATATATATATATATATATATATATATATATATATAGGTTCATAGGTTCATAGATACTAAGCTAACTGCCCTTGCGAGCCATTTTAAGCTTAGCCAATTATCCCTTGTGAGACTCAAACCCTGCACCTTGTGTTTGTAAGGCAAATACCTTAACCATTAGGCCACCCTCCCAACCCCATATTGATATCTCAATATATATATATATATATATATATATATATATATATATATATATATATATATAGGTTTGTGTGTATCTGAGATATATATATATATATATATATATATATATATATATATATATATAGGGAGAGACAGAGATGTATGTGAGAGACAGATAGATATGTGTGTGTGTGTGTGTGTGTGTGTGTGTGTGTGTGTGTGTGTGTGTGTGTGTGTGTGTGTGTGTGTGTGTGTGTGTGTGTGTGTGCGCGTGTGTGTATCTATATACATATATATATTATAAAAGTCATTGTGCGAGGAGCAACTGATTTGTGCTCAGCTTAACTAAGTGTATGAGCATGCCCAGTATGAGTGTTGGCTAGTTATAAACTGACTCCAGCCCACAACTGGCTGTACTCCAGTCAGGTATTTTGTGTATTACATTATATGACATATGTCCCTGTTTTTGCACTGCTGCACTTCACTCACATTGGCTAAGATTTTCTAAAGTTGTCCTACATAATTAAAATGTGACAGAGGTTAAAATAGTACAACACGCACAGACTGGTAGTCTATAGAACACATATTATTGATATCTCACATCCAAAACAAGTGGATACTTGTAGAAAAGAACCATGAACTCCATCACACAAGGTGATTACTTTTGTCCTTTAAGCCACAGAAGCTGCTTGACAGACAGGAGGGTCATTCATCACACAATCACCTGCATATATAAGTACATTGGTTATTCGACCATTACCTAAGACATACCAAGTATGATCAATTTCTATAGTACTGTCTTGAGACTGAGTGAAATGCTGATACACCATTAATGAGTTACTGTTAATGCAGTTACAAGGGAACACTGCTGTGTTTGGGGTGGGGAACAATACCACATGTTCTGCTGGGATACACAACAGTTTGAGTATCATTTAACCTGACAGTCTGACATCTCCCTTCCATGATGTACCAGTTCCATGCATGAAGCCTACTGAATAGAAATGGCAACATGTTAGTAGAATGGGTATCTGTAGTCCCATGTGGATGTCATTTCTTTCCAAGTAGCTCACTATAGTTACTTGCATAATGTACCTGGTCCATGCATACACTGACATATCTTTAATAATCCAGTAGACTACTGTATAGGTTACAGACATACCCTGCAAATGCAGCAGTTGACAGAACTGTAGTTTAGTGCTGATTCTGCTTGATGCAAGCAGTACACAGCCAATACATGGATAGGTACAGGATCTGTGAGCTGCCTGGTATCAATTTTAATATCTGTATGTGAGTAGGAGTAAGGTGTTAGTCCCCAGGTTGTCAGTAAAAGTGCTATGTGTTGTATCTTAGCCAAAGCCATGGTGTAATGGGCATGCCTACATCTGCCTACAGGGATATCAACAGGGGACTCCTCCTCTGAGCCCTCCTATGACAGTGGCTGAGGTGACCTAGGCACTAGTGAGGGGCTATGTATCCCTTCCCTTTGCTGATCCTGCTGCAGCTGTTTCAGCAGGATCAGATTGCGTAGCATAGCATATACTGTGAGCATATGTGCATGTGTGGCTGGAGTATACTGCAGGGCTCCACCAGATATATTGAGGCACCAGAAGCATGAGAAGCCCAAACACACACTCCATCTTGTCGTAGTTTGTGCATGTGCCTCATTATGGCATTCCTCCATAGGTGTGTGTGCATTTCTGATGAGTGTCATTATCCATGGTTCCAGGGAGTAGACAGCATCCCCCAGTAAACATCTGGTACATCTGTGATGTGTGCCAGATATGGTAGCCATGATAACTGCTAGGGATGCCAGCACACACATTCAGGACAATCCCCTGGGCATTGCACACAACCTGGCAGTTGATGGAGTGGTACCTCTTGTGGTTAACATAGATTGTACCCTGCTCACCAGGTGGTGCCTTTATATATATATGTGTCAATCTATTGCACCCAGTAATTCAGGGTAATGTGTTACATGGCAGAAGGGTTGCATATTGCTTGCCTTCACCTCAGGGGTAAGGGGAAAATATATGTGCTCACTGGCACTTGGAAGCATAACATCCAGGAACTGGTGGAGTATTCTGGATGCAGATGCCTGTGACACCTCCATCATGTCCCCAGCTGGTTTTTGAAAAGTATCTGTAACTAGTATTCTAATGGCTACACATACCTTTGTCTCCACTGGGATGGATTTCCCTCTATTAGCTGTGGGTCTGAGTTGAGGGTGGTATAGCTCAGTGAGTTCTTTTAATATGTCCCTGTCCACCCAGTAGCGCTCTACAATCTCCTGCTCATTTAGCTCCTGGAAGATTACCCTGGGCCTGAACACTCTTCTCCTTCTCGGCCTAGACATATTGTCAGCTGCATCAGCAGCATTGACTTCAGCATCCAGCACATACAGATGTAGCAGACCTGCAGCAGCCCCTAACATTATCTCAATTGAAATTCCCAAGTCTCTACTCCAATGGGCCAGAGCATTGAGGGGAAATCAGAATGTAGGGTGTATGCATATTTTATACAGTTCTGCTTTAGGTCCACCATGTGGGATTGGCTAATTACGATGGAGTTCACCTGCCCAGGATTTATTGAAGATATCCGGTTTTAGTTGATTGTTGTCTACGTCATCACTGTCAGGTGGGTAATCTCCACGCAAATAAGCTTAGCTATGCAGCACACCCTGCAAACATGAGCTGCCAGGAACAAAAAAATTCTAAAAATAGCACAACCCCCCCATGTCATCCACATTCTCTGGGAATATCAACTGTAGGAGCCTACACAAAGGGGATAAGCAGACATGGTTGCTTCTTTTAGCCGTTCAGGAAATCCACCTCATTTGCATACATATCCATGCTGGCAGCCTAGATACTAAATGGTTCATAGCCGTGTGAGCTTGGTGATAGTACATATGCACTGTTGTACAGACCCAATGCAAGGTCCTAGAGTATAGTTGTTGAAACCATATTAGAAATGTTTTTTTTTTTATTTCTGTTAAGCATGTTTGCTCACTGTGGCATATAATGCAAGCATGCCGAAATTATTAAAAAATATATATTATTTATTTTACATCTTCCCTTCTTTTTTCAGACATCCACAATGCACCTTTTGCACATATATGTCTGTGATCTAATATTTTCTGGGGAATTATGTCCATATTTGTGGACTTTTACATCCCCTTCTGCCTTTGTAGACTCCTGTACATGGAAAAATTCTGCATACACTATGGGCACTGACTTGGAGTCTACACAGATGTTTTTCTGCTTGTGGGAGCACTCCACCTGGCTCATTTACATAAGAGTCAACTGCTTATGAGGTAATTTAAATTCCATGGAACTTTCCCTGTTTGCGTGTGCTTGTTCAATGCTAGGTGACACTTACTGAATCTGAAATCATCCTCGCTCATGTACACATCACGCCACAATGTGTACACCAAAATAAGCTGTGCAAGCTTTACTGAATTCACACCTATGTGTTTTTTTTTACAATAAGGGAAACATTAGCCTGAATGTCATGGCCCATAGTTCTGGACTAGATGCTGCCTCTTTGCCTGTGCAGCAATATGCTGTGCAAATGCCTATCAAGTGGGATCCATTACTACTGCTGCTGGCTGATCATCATTAGTCATAGCAGGACTGGAACTGCAAGCTGCAGTGACAACATGGGTCACTTCACCACCAAACAGGTGCAAGAATATGTTATGCAGAATGCAACAGGCAATGAACATCCTGCACACAGCAGCTGGGGCATACTGAAGAGAACCTCCAGACTCATCCAGACACATAAAATGCCTATTCAGAAGGCCAAAGACCATCTCAGTATCAATTATGGGTCAATGGGTCTGGGACATGGATGTGTTATAAGCTTCCTCTGCAGCTCCACTTGGATTTCTCACTGTTGTCATGAGTTATGGCACCAGTGGATATCCAACATCACCTGAAAAAAAGTGAAAGAAAGGGGAGGGGAGACAAACAAAAAATGTTAATATTCAGCAATACACTTTAGTAAGAATGACTACTTAAATACAATATTTTTTGCACTTACCAGTAAGATGACTGCTGAGCATCCTACCATACAGGAAGAGGTGGTAGAGTGAGCAAGTGTGACAGGTATGGGAATCATGTGCACTTCCAGGATGCTGTGCAAGGATGTTTTTGAAGCACCCCCATGTATTACACACTACCTGGCAATAGATGGAATGGTAGCCCTTCCTATTGCTGTACTGCTCACTATGTGGACCATGACTGGCCCTAATTGCTCATGGATGCAAGCTATCTCACAGAGTACCTCAGGGAAACATGTCAGTCCATGAAAAGCATACATAGCCCTTGCTTGGTCCTGAGGTTATACTGGGAAATAAATGTACTGATCCCTACTTGCTAAGAGTACACCAAGAAACTGCTGCAGTTTCCTCAGTGCAGAAGTCTGATGTCCCCAATGTGACTTTGGAAGGTGCACATAGCAAGTATAATGAGGGTTATACATACCTTGGTGTCCATAGGGATAGGAAGTCCACATGTTCCTTCAGTGCCGCTCTCCGGGTCAAACATACCCACTAAGACCCGTATGCTGTCACTGTCCACTTTAAACCTATCAAGGATTTCCTGATTGTCAAAGCTATAATGAGAAATCCTTTGCTTATATTTTCACCTTCTTGGCTAGTGAGTGTTGCTGTGCACAAGTGGTTTTGGCCAGCCAAGACAAGCAACTCAGGTCTGGAAATAGCAATGTTAGCAGCAAATGAAAGTATTTCACTGATTTCAACTCTGATAGATCTGGTGAGGCTTCTCTTTACATAGTGCACTTGTGGCCAGAGCAAAAAAGTGGAAAAATGTGACTATGAATCACAAATGATGTAAAACATACTTTATTAGCATATGAAAATTTACATTGCTTCATCATTTACATGTCATTATTTTCATATTTGCATAATTACATTTGAGGTCATCGTACATTGGCATAAATGGCCACTATGAATCACAGCTTAGTGTGCTCGTCCACAGACATTAAGAATAGCATCAAAACATCTGTGCAACATTCTATGAATGCCAGCCTATATGTTTTGGATGCATGATTTCCAAGATGAACATTTAAAGAAAAATAAAAGTCTAGATTTTTGGATTATAAAATATTACTGCATTGATGTGAAGTCTTGAAATGCATTAACTATTATCTTTTCCAAATGACGTTGCTGTCTCTGCTTTTCATTAGCATTTACTGTTCAAAAGGTATTTCGATTTGTACTCAGTGCTTTTTAATTTGTTCTTTCCAAGAAAAGAAAATAATCAGGAATTCAAGGATACACCTAGGCTTCCAGAGGTATGGCATTCTTCAGCAGTTGGTATGAATGAGCTAACAGGTAAATCAGATATGAACTCGGCCTACTCACTAATGCCTAACATTTTACATTCCCTCTGGTAAAGACATCAAGTTCATTATGTAATAAATGCAAATAATCATGTCAAAAGCAAAAACCAACTATTGTGCATATTACTGGTGCTCACTTCAGAGTGAGGTTATCGTATGAAAACAGACATCTATTTCTCATAAGTCTGTAAAGAAGAATTATATCCGAAACTTTGTAAGACCCTATAAGATTAATGTCTGGATGAAACTATGAACAAGGCTAAGTACCTTTCAGACATCTTGTGATGCAGGTAAGGTGAAAGGTATATGCTGTATAAGCTCCAACTTTCCTTTGTTCTAATGAATTGTTTTTATTTATTTGGTATATGTTTCTTTTTATATAGGACTTAATATAAAGTCAAGACATTCCATGTCAGAAAGGTAGTTGTGTCTACAGGTTCCAAAGGGTTGAATTGCAAGATTATAATGTGATGGAGATGTGGATAGTTCTCTTTTCGCACATTCTACCAATCTTGCAAGACAATATACAATCCAAAAATTCAGTTAAAGCCACTGTACACCAAATATTTGCTTCAGCTAAAGCTTTCCAGTTTGAGAATGGCAGAGGAAAAGTAAATGGTTTTAGTATGCTGTTGCTCGAGGAAATGTTTGTGGAGGAAAGTAGACTATTGAAAAGTATCATATCCCAAATGATGATGAATGTGCTAAAATCTAAAAAGAATTCTCATTGACCAAGAGTAAGGCACATGATACCACACCAGTTTTGACTGCCATGAACAAAAATTGGATAAGTCTAAGACTAACTTTTGAATTTTATAGAATAAAGTGAAAAGGTATGAGTGGAAGTTAAGCATATCTAGAGGGGTGCTCGACATATAAGAATTTGATAGAGTCTTGAGTACAGAGGAGAAAAAAAGCCTTAATACCTCTTTTCTCTGTTCAATGCCTTCTGAAAAGATACCACCACTTACATCAATCACTCCCATACACAGCAGAAAGCTCTCAAATTTCATTGAGAAAGAAGCTTGCAGCTGCCAAACCACCCAAGCATTTCATCATAAAACTTGTAAAATTTCTGGATGAGCAAATCACTTTCTTTCATACTTGAAAATTCAGCAGATCTGATATGGTCTCCAGGAACACATTAATTTGAGACCTGTCAGAATTACTAAAGACTGAGGACCATACAACTCCATCAAAATGACTGGCAGCTTCAGTTAGATTCATAACGCATTACTGAAGCAACCTGTAGGTCATAGCTAATGAACAACTGAATGTGCCTCTGTATGCATCATGTGTGCTAGAAGACTTATGATATATAAGCAGTGCGATTATATTATTAAATGACTACATACAGAATCACTGAACAGCTTAGCTCTAGTCTGCAAATTAAAGGCATTGAGCAAAGAACTATTTCTTATGCAGTGTAATATAAATGGCCACCACCAGCTCCCAGCACAGATCTTCTTCTCCTTTTGGCTGCTCCTGTCAGGGGTCACCACAGTGGATCATTGGTCTGCAGAATGAGAGGCAGTAGAGTTTTTATGGTGTTGAGTTGCAAGCCTGGTATCCAACCTTCCTCAGAAGGCACACACACACACACACACACACACACACACACACACACACACACACACACACACACACACCCACACAGCCACCCACCCACACACCCACACACCCACACATACACACTCACACACACACACGCACACGCACACACGCACACACGCACACACGCACACACACACACACACACACACCTACACGCCTAAGGCCAATTTAGAGTGTCCAATCCACCTGCAGTATGTCTTGGAATGTAGGAGGAAACCAGAGCACCCAGAGGAAAAACACAGGCAGGACGTGCACACTCTGCACAGAAGGCACCCCAGCCAAGAATCGAACCAAAGAACCTCTTGCTGTAAGGCAAAAACTCTAACTGCTGCACTACTGTGCTGCCCAGCTCCCTGTACAGATATGGGTCATAATTTGGCTGGCAGGAGGCTGGTGGCAAATTGCGTTCTTTGACTATCAAGTGATAGCTTTTTTTCTTGTCTGTGCTGTACATCTGGTAATTTTAGGGTTATGCAGGGGGGAGTCTGTTATGAAGTGCTTAAAACTGAATCAGCATGAGATGTGTGAGGTTAGCATATTGAACCAGGTATAATATAACCTGTGCAAACTTATCAACCAGTCAGCTGACTAGTTAGTCCTCAAAGGTTATGGAATGAGCTAGAAAGACCAGGCATTTGAGCTGATTAACTGGCTGTATGTTTGTCTTAGATGATGTAAGACTACCTAGATTATCAAAGGGAAAACAATCTAGTGAAACTCATTGGCGTTTATCATTCTCTTTAATCATGTAATAGGACAGGAATGAGTTTTGACAGAGATCAAAGCTATTCTTGTTCCTTTCCTCATTCAAACATTGAAAAGGGCTTGGGGATCTATGGCTAAGAGCTGCAAAGAAGGGAAAAGTACATGGATCAAGACATTGCTTAGGAGAGTAGAGGTCAGAATAATGGTAATCAGGCCTAGGCCTCACCTCAGACCAGAATTGTTGTAAATAAAGAAAACTCTGCAATGCCCTTTGCATAGCCCAAATAAATGAAAGCCTAGAAACTCCGCAACAACACTAAACATTCCCAATCCCCCCTGCAGAAGGTCGATTGGACACTTTAAATTGGCAATAGGTGTGAGTGCGTGGTATGGAAGAACTACCGTGGCAAGGCTAGCCACTCAGCAGTGCATACATTGGCTCTAGATAATTGTTATTGTTGAAGTGACACCCTGACCTCATATGAGGATAAAGGAGTGATGGCTGGGATAAGAATAAATATACTGGCAAGATGATGAGGACAGAATTACTATGAAATATCTCTTTTGCAATAAAAAAATGTAAAAGACGTAAAAGTAAAAAAATAAATCCTGTATAATTCTATTTTATATTGTCAAACATTTTTGGATATTTTTTTCCATAGAAACAATTAAAGCTATACAACAGTACCACTCCATAAATCTATCTAATACATCAACTTCCTTATTTAGCCCAACTTAGACGACAATTAAGAACCTTTGCTTTAAAATGAATTCTAAGAAAGTCCATCACCTGACCACTGAATATTAAATGTCTATGATTTGATGAATGTTCTAACTTAAACCATGCTCCAAATAGTGAGTAACTAATCATATGCCTAACTTAGCATCTTCAAAATTGCTTGCACATAAAATCATCATTATCATAATTTCTGTAATTATAGATTATTACTGTATTTTTATACTAAATGTCTTACCTGTCTTACTCTGTACACTTTAAATTAGGCCTTACCGCAGTCTTTCCACCAATCACTAATTAGTGGGTAAATTGTTTACCTTTGCAAGGTTTGTTTACTTCACTGGATTTTGTGACAAACAGACCATTTGAGTCTATTTCCCTTAGTTACATTCCCTCAAGGTATGATTGTCTCCTTTCTCTCCCATGTTGGCCCATTCATGTGCTTGATGGACACATAGTTCCACCATACTGTCAGCCCTGTCATTTTACTCATAATGTCATTTGCAAATAATCATTATCTGATGGAAGAGTAGAAACAGGAAATGTAGTCTTTTCCCAAATGATCTTTACTTTTTCTGGTACACACCTTAAGCGCATCTAGTCTATCAGAAACTGTGGTTAGCTATTGTTTGACCCAAAGGACATCCAGGTCTTTTTCTGACAGCTCTTTTTTCCTGCTTCTTAAGCATGCACTTTGAGAAGCATCAGTTAAGTGCGCTGGCTTCCCATGCTTACACTAGACTTTCATATCATTCTTTTGCAAAATCAATAGCATTTTTCATCTAGCTGTGCTTAGCACAATGATTTTCTTTCTGGTGTAAGGACATAATTCCCCCAACACCATATTGGAATCTATGTCAGCAACCTCAAAGTAACTGTATTATCACTGCAATTCAGTTAAGTAATGTTTAGTAAAACATTGTATTTTACTGAATCAATGAAAAAGCAAGGCTACTTGGTTGTAGGTTCAGTGAACTTATACTGAGTAGCTCTTGCAATACTATTTTAGATCAGCTTCATTTTACAAAGATAGTTAACAAACTTGGAATGGCAATATGAACTGCGGAACAAGCTAGGTAAAGATAATATGAATACTGATGCTCATCACGTACAAAGAAGCATGCCAAAGCCATGATCTAACCAGACAATACATCTTATCGCTACCATTCGGGTATTTAGCTGTTTGTAGCTCATCTTAGTAATTAAATGAATTGATAAAACAGTAAACAAATGGAACATTTGTTCCATTTGTGGAGACTCTAGTCTCACAAAAGGCAAACATACAGTTTCAAGAGTTATTTAACTTCTGTTTTCTTACATCGTATTTTATGATGGTAGGTTTAATTATGTACGTAAGTCAGAATACGCAAGGAAAGTCAAAAGAAGCAGTACAAGCAAGGAAACACTTGGCTTAAGTGATTGTAAAATAAAAGGAAATATCGTATTACACAGGAAACGTTTGTAGCAACCAAGTAAACATAGTGATATTAAGCTGTAACAAAAGTTTTACGTCTGACTTGGGGGAAGCAATTTCATGAAAAAAGTATTGCAGCATCTCTCCACATATTGGCAGTATAATAATGGCTGCAAAAACAGGAATCATGTTAGCAGTAAAAACTATACATACAGTCAGCTATTGTTTGGCATAATAGTAGTATTCCTGTAGGGGCTGGGCTGTACATAACAAAAAGTGGAACAGAACTGCATTTGTACTCTGAAACAGGGTGGTCTCTTCAGGTCACTTGTGATGTGCTTTGATGTAACAGTTGGAAAGAAGCCTATACTTCTCAGTGTACATAAACTGCAGGATTCAGTTTCTACAGTATGCTAACCTTAACCTTTATCACTGTCTACATTAATCATTATATATCATGTTGCAGAAAAAAGTGACTGACCTGAAACTGACACTGCCAGCCACTTAAAACTTCACATGAACTGTTTTCTAACCTAACAAACTGAATAGGAGCTATATATTTAGTAGTTTCCTGAGTTTCTGTAGTGAAGCCTGCTTTATCAATGTTTCTTCTAATTTTCTCATTTTATATGTATGTATATATATATAAATATATATGTGTGTGTGTGTGTGTGTGTGTGTGTGTGTGTGTGTGTGTGTATACATGGTTGGCATTCATTTAGTTGACAAGACAAATTTTGTGTCTTTCAGCTTTTCCCGATTAGGGGTCGCCACAGCGGAACTCCGGTCCGTTAATGATTGGTAGTAGAGTTTTACGTGCTGGCTTGCTGGGCCTAACGCACAACCTTCAATGAAGGAATGCCCATTCACACATGTCGCCACACAGAAGATGCTCTAACTGAGAATCGAACAGGCAACGTCTAACTGTGAGGTGACAACGCTACTGCAGCACCACCACCGCAGTGGTTGACAAGACAAATGAATAACACAAAAATGAGTGACAACAAATGAGCAACATTACAAATGATTGTACATTTGTTTAAATCACATTTGGATTAATTCAAGCATTATTTAGTGCATGAGTGTATAAGAAAATGAATATTTGACTGAAAAATTGGTGAGTCTGAAAAAGTGCAAGATTGCATTATAGCAGGTAGTGTGTATTTGCAATTGTTTGCTGGTTAGGTTTGGGATTAAGATCAGATAAGGGGGTATATTTATTGTTGTGACTGGTTGATACTGTGCATGTTCTTTGTCCTTTTGTGTTCTGGCACTGTTAGGAAAAGAGTTTTTAACAACCAAGTATAGCAGCCAAGTATAGAAGGATAACAGAAGCCCTATCTAAGGTGAAATCTAACATCCTCCCAAAAGAAAGGGCAGAATCTCCAGAAATCCTTAGGAGGGGGCAGGAGGGTGGGATGCCAACAATGAATGAAGATTGACAACACAGATGGAACATTATGGTAAGGACATACATTCTTTATCTGATGCTGTCAATCTTCATTTATTCTTGACAAATGGGACAGAGTCCCTAGCTACTTTAGGTCCTGGGTGGCTCTAAGGAAGGATACTCCTGAGCACCATAGAGCCAAAAGATGCTCTTTCCCTGGAGGCCATAACCAATTTGTAATGAGTAATAAAGGTAAGGGGGGTTGTCCACATTGTGGCTGCACATATTTCTTCCATGGAAGCCTTGGAGTGGAAAACAGCTGAAGTGGATACAGACCTGGTGGAATGGGCTTTAACAGGCACAGGCAGCTTGAGGTTATTATGATTGTAAATTAACTTAACACAATCCCTAAGCCATTTTGATAAGGTAACTTTCAAGACTGGTTGACCCAAAGTTGAACCTGAAAAGGACACAAAGAATTGATCTGATTTTCTAGATGATTTGGTTCTGTCCAGATAGAAATGTAACTGTCTGTGAACATCTAACAAATGCAAGCAATATTCACTTTTATTTGAAAACTTTGAAAGAAGACTGGCAAATCTATAGTTAATATTAGATTCTGAAACCACTTTAGGTAGAAAAGAAGGATTGGTTCTTAATGACACCCTATTCTTATGAAAAATGATATAAGCATGTTTCACACATAAGGCCTGCAATTCAGAAACTCTCCTGACAGAAGTAATGGCCACCAGAAAAATAGTTTTTCACAGTAGGAACTTGAGATCGCAAGTAGCTGTTGCCTCAAATGGCTGAAGGACTAAGCATTATAATACTAAGGTCAAGTCCCATGGAGCTGCAGGATCCTTGAATGGGGGGGGGGGCAGATCCTTGAATGGGGGATTTAGACATAAAGTGCCTTTAAGAAAGGTTTTACATAATCGATGGGAAATCAAGGGATGATCATCAAACCCATTGTAGAAATTATAAACGGCTGCTTATTGGACTTTGATGGTGGAAGCAAAAGCTCCTAGTCCAAAAAGGGAAGCCAGAAATTCCAACACCTTGTCAACCCAGATTGAGAATCTCTTCCATTTGCTAAGGTAAAGTTGTTTTATGGTGGATGGTTTATGAGAAGCCAGAAGGATTTTTTTTTGTGCTGGGGGATGTAATTTGCTCTGCCTGGCAATTAATGGAACTGGGGATACCAAGCAGATGTCAGATTGAGATTGTGAAGGCTGGGATGCACCAATCCATGTGGGTGAGACAGCAGGTCTGGGTCTGGCTCCAGAATCCAAGGATGGTGAATCAGGTGAGGCCAAAGGAAGAGGAACCAGACTTGACAGGGCCAATAGGGTGCAATGAGGATCACATTGCTTCTCAATCTTTGGGTTTTCTTCAAGAATAGGGGAATGAGAGAGAATGGGGGAAAGGCATAAAGTAGTCCTGGGGGCCAATCGTGGAGGAGTGTATCTCTCAGGGACTCCCCCTGTGGGGGAATTAGGGCAAACTAGCTGGAGAGGCAAAAAGATTACAGCAGGGCTGGGCTCAGCAACATAAAATTTTTATCGCCACCTTGGAATTTAGAGACCACTCGTGAGGTAGGAGGATGCATCTGCTCAGTTTACCTGCAATCATGTTGGAGCTTCCTGGGATATGCATTGCTATTAGAAAGCGGTTCAAAGAGATAACCCATTGCCATATCCTGAGAGTTTCCTGACACAGGGAGTAGGATCTGGTTCCACATTGCTTGTTGATGTACCAGACTACTGACATGTTGTCTGACTGGATTGCAACCATCCCCAAAGGAAGGACTGACTGAAAGGTTTGCAATGCTAGAAACACTGCTCTCAATTCTAGGACATTGATGTGCAAATTGGCCTTTTGCGAGGACCAAGTGTCTTGAACTGTTCTTCCCAGATAATGCCTCCCCCACCCAATCTGGGAAGCATCCATGGTCGCTACAGCAGTGTGGCAGAGAAGGAGTGAAGGTACAGCCCCATAGATTTTCCTCTGACTTCATCCACCAGGATAGATCCTTCTTGCAGTGATTTGTTATTAATATCTGATAAGACATTGGCTGTGTCAGTATCGATCATTGTGCTGCTTAGATCTATTGAAGCAGCCTCATGTGATACCTTGCAAGAGGCACTAAAGTTATGGTGGCTGCCACAGAATTCAGAGCTTGCAGAACAAGAAAAGCCGGAACCTTGATTTTGGAAATGATTAGTTGCACTTGCTACCTTAATTTTTGTAGTCTGTATAGAGGTAGAGATGCTACAAAATAAATCATATTGAGGTGTGCTCCTATAAATTCTAGGTCTTGTGTTGGAGTCAACTGTGATTTCTCTCTCTTGATCATAATTCCCAAAGACTGGAAAAGGTTTGGTATGAAGTCTGTGATTTGAAGCAATAGATGCCTGGTTGGGGCAGTGAAGAGTCAGTTGTCGGAATCCGCGTAGCCTCAAGTGAGCTGTTACTACTGCCATGCATTTGGTGAACACCATGGGGGCTGTGGTGAGACTGAAGGGCAGCACTCTGAATGGGAAATGACTAGCTCCTAGCCAGAAGTGG
Organism: Protopterus annectens; assembly: GCF_019279795.1. NCBI lineage: Eukaryota > Metazoa > Chordata > Ceratodontiformes > Protopteridae > Protopterus > Protopterus annectens. Next base: position 1,102,308,637 of record NC_056725.1, on the reverse strand, counting down.
AGGAACCTTCTGGAGCATTTGTCCATCTTTATGTGGTAATAAGTATCCTGAAGATCTATAGAGCACATCCAACTGTTATCCTCTAGAAAGGGAAGGATAGGCTGGACCGTGACTATCCAGAATTTTGTTTGCCAAATGAAATTGTTCAAAAGGTTGAGATTTAAAATTGGTCTCCAGTCCCCTGTCTTTTTTGGCACTAAAAAGAATTTTGATTAAAATCTAAATTCTTCTTTGTCTGGTGGGACTTCTTGGATGACTTTTTTTCTAGCAGCTTCTGAATTTCTATGGCTGTTTGGTCCCTTTGACTGGTTGGAACATCTGGGACTCTTCTTGGGATCTTTGGAAAGAGAATAAAGGGAATTTGGTTACCTCTGGTGATAATTCTCTGCACCCAAGTATCTGAAGTTATCGATAGCCAGGCTGAGTGGTGCAGTGAAAATCTCCCCGCAACTGCTTCCAGAAGTAAGCAATTGGTCCTCCATTCAGGACCATTGTTCTGGCTGCCTGGAGAAGGAATCTCTAGAGCCCTGATCTCATGGACTTCATCTGCCATTAGGAGGGCGTCTTCCATTTGAACCCCCCCCCCCGCCCCGAGGGTAGTATTCACCACATGTGTGTTGAAAAGGCCCTTGGTGCTTTCTGAACCACGTTTTTCCACTCCTCTGATTCCTGGAGTAGGATTGCTGAAGAGTAGAGAAACAAATGCCCATGGCCAAAAAGGTCTTTCCATCTTTTTTACACCTGGCTAGTGTGTCTCTGACTTTGGCACCAAACAAAGAAGATCCATCAATAGGAGCATTGTCAAAGGAAGACTTAAAAGGTTCTGTGAAGTCATACAAGTGCATCCAGGCATGACGCCTTATGGCAATGGCTGAACCCGCTGTCCTAGTAATTTTTTTGGTGGCATGAGTGATGAGCTGCATAGTCAAGTTCGATTTAGACTCCATGGTGGCAAGCTGAGAGGCAACATTATCCTGCACCTCATCAGACACAGCTCTGGCGAGGGTATTCGATAGCTCCTTTATCAGATCCCTTTGGAGTCTAGTAAAGTGTGCCATGCAATTCAAGGACCTAAGTGCAAAAGCCAATGATGCAAAGACCTGCTTCCCAAACCTGTCCATCATCCAAGAATCTCGGTTAGGAGGGTGGTCAGTGGAACTCTACTCGGCAAGTTCCTTATTGGTGGCCACCACCACCACCATGGCATCTACTGCTAAACCCTTTCCCCAAACATGGATGGTCTTCTGGGGTTGAAAAAATTATGTCCAGCCTCCAGGAAATTGGCTCTATGGATTCAGGAGCCTTCCTTCCCATTGTGTGATAAACTTGATAAGGTCATCAGTGGGTGGGTTCACCCAGTAAGTAGATGGGCAAGCACCAAAAGACTGCAAGGACACAGATTCCTCTGAGGATGGCTTTGTGGACTACCAATCATTCCTCTGTTTTAAGATTTTCAGGATGTCTCCAAATGAAACATCTTCAGGGGGCGACTGCTGGGAATCCTCCCCTTCATCATAGTCTGTGTCTTCCATGACAAATTCTTCTGGAGAATCTAGACGCTTCCTCATGCAAGTCTTCTTATGCGGTGGTTCCTCAATGGAGATCTCTAAGGAAGATTGCAAAGAAGAGGGGGCCTGAACCGGAAAATATTGCTGTTTCAGTGTCCACTGTCCAGACACGAGAGATGGTGACAGCTGCGGTCCAGAAGGTACAAATATATGACATTTCAAAGAAGAAGGGGCCAGCTGAGAGTTCACTGAGGCCAAAAGCTCTCTCCATTATATGGAAGGCAGGCCCACCTGAAGAGGAATAGGTGTCCAGAACTGAGAAAGACAACTTTGGAACCTGTGTCACACCTCACTCAGGAGAACTGCCCTCCAAAACTGGAGCTGGGGAAGAGTCCAAAACTGCCAGAGTTCTGAAAGACAAGGATGGCCCCAAACAAACAACTGGTACCAAACCAAAGCCCTCTAAACTGACAGCCAAACTATGGCCATGTAAGTCTATTGGTTCCGAGGAAGCCGAACACATCAGAGCTAATCCTGGTATCAAAGAAGGGACTTCTGTTGACACCTTAGCAACTGGAACTGTGGTAATCAAAGTGCTGGCCTCCAAACCTAAAAGAAAGGTCGAAGGAGGAATATAAGTAGGAGTCCTGGGAAAATAGACCTGAACTCTGAGAGGGAGGGAGGTCTGAGCTGGTGCAGGAAGACCCCTGGCCACCAAAAGCTGATCCACTAATCTCACCATGTTTATCTCTGAAAGACTTCTGGTTGTTCATGAATGGACTGGGGAGTTGATCCAAAAAGGGGTCTATGGAAGGTGAATATATTGTTCAGGGAGGTACAAATGCTTTGAGGTTGGGCACCATATACTGCAGAGCAGATGGGGAAGTCCAAACCAAGTGGGGGGGTCATAGATCCCGGCAGTGACAAAACTGTCAGAGCCAGTAGTTCCAAGGTCGGTGCTGATGAGACTGTCGGTGCTGAGGTTGTCAAGATCAATGCAGAAACCATTGGTACTGAGGGTGTCATGACTGTCAGTGACGAAGGCGGTTTCACAAGTTTTGGGACATTAGTCTTCGGTTCCAAAGAAGCTGAAGGAACCAGAGACTTATGCCTTTTGGAGTCCGGTGCCAATGGTGAGCTCAGCATTGAATGATTTCTCTTTTTTTGTTCGAGTTTAGAAGACGCTGGTTTAGAGATGGCTTCTTCAAAGGAGAATTTTAATAATCCCTTTAAAATCTGCTTATTTTGGCACTCTGCCAAGGTTCTAGAACTAAAACCTTTGCAGATTTTACAATTAGTTTCTAGATGGGATATACCCAAGCAATATGCACAGAAAAGATGCCCGTCAGAGTTGGGCATCTTTCTTCCACAATCTTGGCACTGCTTAAACCCAGATGTGCCTTTTTGCTTCTTCACCATTTTAAAGAAATCACACACACACTCAAAAGGACAGGAAAGAAGAAAAACCTACCAACAATGGTTGGAAGAAATATCTAGAAAGGTAATCAGAAAGAAAATACCAGTGATGATATCAAGAGATTGCTGAGAGGTAAAAGGAAAAGGTGGGGAATTACAAAAGATGGTAATAAAAATATCATAAGGTAACAAGGGTGGAGATGATTTAGATGCAAACACACCACACTAAATAATGCAATAGAAAGGGAAAATAAAGTACTCTATAAAATAAAGTATATAGAAAAATTGGAAAAATAGAACAATTTAAAGGACAGCTGGAGAGTATCAGCTGATGCATCTTGTTATAAGAGCAGCAAATTAGATCGGAGATAAAGGAGACAGGGGCATTATGGGTAGAGTCTTAGCTCGTTTGGCTGGCGCAAGCTGTACAATAGCTGAGTCGGTTCTGAGGGTTCAGAACTGAGTCACATTCATCAAGAATGACTGAAGATTGACAACATCAGATCTGTCTTTAACCTAATGGATAATTTTTCATAAACTAAAGCACTGCTGGTGATTCCCTGTTGGTGAGGAAAGTAAAGCTATATTTTTGTCTGTGACTGATAGATCTACTTTCTCTTTTATTTACTCCATTTTGTTTTCTGTTCTAAGAAATCTGCTTGGCCTGGTGCTTTTGTTCTGTGTGAGGTACACGCTTAAAAATATAAACAAAACATGTAAATATGCAGCCTAGATAATTTATTTGATTTTTAAAAAATTAAACAATCAAACAATAATTCAAGAAAAACATAATATAAAACATATAACTATTTACAAAAGTCCATAATAAGAGACTCTATTATATACTAAACCATCAATACTTCTGTAGTAAATCATATAATTTTTGCCAAAAGATGCATTAATGAGTAATATTTATATACTCATTATTCATTTTTATAGTTGATAATTCTTTTTCACAAACAGATTTAGCTAATAAAACAATATCAATAAAAGAAAGGGTAGATTTCCATTTCCATTTTTTGCAATAACTTTTCTAGCTATATCTAAAATACACCAAAGAAGGGGTGTTTGCGAGACTGGTACCGAATCTGGGATTGAGGCATTAAGTAATATTAAAGAATCAGTAAGTATACAATTATCTGACCAAAAAGCTCGGGAAAAGTTTCTAAAGTCTAACCAAAAAGTCAAAACCATCTTATAGTCTGTTATAATATGATACCAATCTGCATCAATAGCTTCACTACATCTCCAACAGTTTATTCTTTCAATTTTATAAATTAGTGCAACCTTATGAGGTGTTAAAAAGCTCTGTGTAGACGTTTCCAGTAAAGTGAAGACATTAATTTTCCTGCAGATTTTAGGAATAATTTTTACTAACTTCTGAAAAACGTAATTATTTATTTTGTTGAGTAATTCCAGATTGTCAAATCAAAAATAGCAAAGTCATTAGTATTTACAGCACCTTGTGAATTCAAGTTGCGTAAAGAAGTCCCATCAAAAGAGGTTTTATCTGATGTTAGTTGGAAAACTTTCTCTGTTTGTTGCCCCTGCTCAAAGAATGTGTTTGCTCTTTCTTTCCCTGTTGTTTCATAGCAAGTGGAAACTCTAAAATACTAAAAAACGTAAGGGGCCAGCTGTACTGTTTTGCTTTCCAACTAACTAAATACTAATTAGATGAACATGTTGTTTTTTAACTTATCAAAACATTAGAAATGTTTTTAAAAATTTGTGAGTATGCTGAGAAGACCAAGCACTTTCATACCACAGTTAAATTAAACATTAGAAATGTTTTTAAAAATTTGTGAGACAGAATTAACATATAAACTGAAGGCTTCACATAAGTAATGCTTTTATAATTTGAATAGAAAGGAAATATTAGCTTTGAAAGAACTAGAGACTAATGATACACTAATTATCAGGCCAGCAGATAAGGGAGGCAGTGTGGTACTAATGAATATGAAAGATTATGACAAAAAATGTGGGATTTATTAAATCAGGCTGATACTTATGAAGTTATAGATCAAAAGAAAATCAATGGAATAATTACAAGTGTGAACAATATTTTTTATGATTTGCTGAAACCTAGAATGATTAGTAAAGAATTATATGACTTTTTATGTGTCAAACAACCAAGATTACCCATTATTAAAGCCCTTCCTAAAGTTCATAAGAGTTTATTAGATCCGCCATTAAGACCAATTGTAGCTGGTGATGGCTGGCTAACTGAAGCAGCATCTTTATATCTAAAACAGAAATAAAAAGGAGTGCTAGGTACGACCTTAGCTGTATTGAAAGGTACACAACATTTTCTAGAGACATTATTTATGTATCGCCTCTGACATAAACAATACTCGATATTTGTTTTGTACCTTAGATGTTAAGAATTTATTTACAACTATACTAAATAAAGATGGTTTGGAAAATATCAGAGCATATCTAAGGGAGAAAACAGACTTCACAGAAGATAATATAGCACTCATATGCCTTTTACTGGAAGTTATTCTGGAAAATAACATTTTTATATATAAGGAGAAAAAATATAGTGGCAGAAGTGGGGGGGGGTAGCGATAGGGACTCCATGCACCAACACTTATGCCAACATAGTTTTGGCACACTGGGAAGAATATTCAGTTCTATCACAGATTCATCAATATTATAAATATATTGTACATTATAAGAAATCCATGGACGACATATTTATGCTGTGGAGTGGAATGGAAGATGATCTAAAGAATTTTCTTGAATATTTATAAGGAACAACCACTTTCTTAAAGTTTACATTAGAGGCATCATATGAGCAAATTTATTTTTTAGATGTACATCTATATTATGATGAGGGTAACAAATTAGCAACAAAATTATATAAAAAGTCTTATTGGAAGAATAAACATTTACATAGAACTAGTATACACCCAAATTGTATTTATCACAATGTTATGAAAGGGCAGCTGATAAAAACATCAAGGTTATGTGCATCAGATGAGGAATTTTTAGAAGCCTCATAGTTGCTAACACAACGATTTATAGAAAGGGGATATAAAGATACAGCAGCCAATAGTTTGGAAAAGATTAAAAATGAAATAAGAGCTGTGAAAGGCATTCCCTATTTCTCTGATAATTATAGGAATATAGGAACCACACAGGCTAGAAATAAGTATAAGAACAAACACACTAAAGTAACATTGACTTACACTAGTGATATAGATGAAGTGTGTAAAATTATTAAAAACAATTAGAGGCTATTAACAATAGATGGACAAATTAAGGATGTAGTAGATGAACAACCACACCTTTTATTTAGAAACAGTAGGAATTTGAATCAAAGGCTTTGTAATAATAATATGTGTTTGGTACCATATAAAGGGAAACAGATTGGTACATTTCCTTGTGGCCACTGTAAGGCCTGTGGCTTGATTAAGAAAGACAAACCCCAGGATTCAATAATCTTCCATGCAGGAATAAGTTATTCCTGCACAGAAATGACTGTTTAAGGGCAGAATGGCAGTGCACCATGCATAGTAATGAAGGCGCTCTGCCTCTGCTCCTAAACAGACATGGAGCATGGATGGGTACAGGAGGTGTGTCTGAGAGCAGAGCTCTCACAATACACATGCCCCTACACTCAGGAAGGGCCTCTCAACAATTACAATTTTAAATTGAGTTGCTGGCTACTGAGACTTCTCTGCATACATCAACTGGACATAAGCAGATTTAAGTATATTTTCAGCCCTTATTTAAGGTTTGAGTGAGTAAATATTGTGCGTCTTGCATTCAGTAAATATTGTGTGTGTCTCTGAATCTCTGCAGTAGTTGTTAGACTGCTGTGAAATTCCTTTGTTAAGTGTTAAATAGCTTGGGGGTTTCTGCTAGCATTAAAATCTGTGTTGGTTACATTTCTAGTAATCATTTTAAATCGAGTTGCTGGCTACTGAGACTTCTCTGCATACATCATCTGGACATAAGCTGATTTCAGTATATTGTCTGCACTTATTTAAGATTTGAGTGAGTAAATATTGTGTGTCTTGCATTCAGTAAATACTGTGTGTGTCTCTGAATCTCTGCAGTAGTTGATAGACTGCTGTGAAATTCCTTTGTTAAGTGTTAAATAGCTTGGGGGTTTCTGCTAGCATTAAAATCTGTGTTGGTTACATTTCTAGTAATCATTTTAAATCGAGTTGCTGGCTACTGAGACTTCTCTGCATACATCAACTGGACAGAAGCTGATTTAAGTATATTGTCTGCACTTATTTAAGATTTGAGTGAGTAAATATTGTGTGTCTTGCATTCAGTAAATATTGTGTGTGTCTCTGAATCTCTGCAGTAGTTGTTAGACTGCTGTGAAATTCCTTTGTTAAGTGTTAAATAGCTTGGGGGTTTCTGCTAGCATTAAAATCTGTGTTGGTTACATTTCTAGTAATCATTTTAAATTGAGTTGCTGGCTACTGAGACTTCTCTGCATACATCAACTGGACATAAGCTGATTTAAGTATATTGTCTGCACTTATTTAATATTTGAGTGAGTAAATATTGTGTGTCTTGCATTCAGTAAATATTGTGTGTGTCTCTGAATCTCTGCAGTAGTTGTTAGACTGCTGTGAAATTCCTTTGTTAAGTGTTAAAAAGCTTGGGGGTTTCTGCTACCATCAAAATCTGTGTTGGTTACATTTCTAGTAATCATTTTAAATCGAGTTGCTGGTTACTGAGACTTGTCTGCATACATCAACTGGACATAAGCTGATTTAAGTATATTGTCTGCACTTATTTAAGATTTGAGTGAGTAAATATTGTGTGTCTTGCATTCAGTACATATTGTGTGTGTCTCTCAATCTCTGCAGTAGTTGTTAGACTGCTGTGAAATTCCTTTGTTAAGTGTTAAATAGCTTGGGGTTTCTGCTAGCATTAAAATCTGTGTTGGTTACATTTCTAATAATCATTTTAAATAGAGTTGCTGGCTACTGAGACTTCTCTGCATACATCAACTGGACATAAGCTGATTTAAGTATATTTTCTGCACTTAAGATTTGAGTGAGTAAATATTGTGTGTCTCTTGCATTCAGTAAATATTGTGTGTGTCTCTGAATCTCTGCAGTAGTTGTTAGACTGCTGTGAAATTCCTTTGTTAAGTGTTAAATAGCTTGGGGGTTTCTGCTAGCATTAAAATCTGTGTTGGTTACATTTCTAGTAATCATTTTAAATCGAGTTCCTGGCTACTGAGACTTCTCTGCATACATCAACTGGACACAAGCTGATTTAAGTATATTTTTTGCACTTATTTAAGATTTGAGTGAGTAAAAATTGTGTGTGTTGCATTCAGTAAATATTGTTTGTGTCTCGGAATCTCTGCAGTAGTTGTTAGACTGCTGTGAAATTCCTTTGTTAAGTGAGAATTAGCTTGGGGGTTTCTGCTAACATTAAAATCTGTGTTGGCTACATTTCTAGTTATCATTTTAAATTGAGTTGCTGGCTACTGAGACTTGTCTGCATACATCAACTGGACATAAGCTGATTTAAGTATATTTTCTGCACTTATTTAAGATTTGAGTGAGTAAATATTGTGTGTCTTGCATTCAGTAAATATTGTGTGTGTCTCTGAATCTCTGCAGTAGTTGTTAGACTGCTGTGAAATTCATTTGTTAAGTGTTAAATAGCTTGGGGGTTTCTGCTAGCATTAAAATCTGTGTTGGTTACATTTCCAGTAATCATTTTAAATCGAGTTGCTGGCTACTGAGACGGGTCTACTTCTAAAGACCGAACCGACGATTCCCCAACACGCGGAAAACGAAGACCAAACGACCGACAGGTAAGTTTACCGACAGGGTGATTTGCCGACAGCGGAAAGACCGACAAGGGTAATGTGCGATCGTGACTCGGTAAGTGTGCGACAGTGACGGCGTTTGGAGCGGTGAGGTAAGTGTGCGATATTGTGGGATTTCGGGTTAGGCTGTGGGAAAGGTGAGTGTGTGTAAGTGTCAGAGTTAGGTTTTGTGTAAGGTAAGTGTGTGATAGTGAGGGACTGTAGTTTAGGGACGGGTTACGTGAGTTAGGTTTAGGGTGCAGGTAGGTGAAGTGTGCGATAGTGTCGGACCTTGGGCTAGGGGTGGGTTAAGTGAGTTAGGGTTAGGGTGCAGGTAGGTGAAGTGTGCGATAGTGTCGGACCTTGGGGTTAGGGGTGGGTTAAGTGAGTTAGGGTTAGGGTGCAGGTAGGGTGAGTGTGCAATAGTGTCGGACCTTAGGGTTAGGGTTTGGGTTAGGGCTAGTGGGTATGTTATGTAGTGTGGTGTGTTGTTTACGTTCGGTGTGTCGGTGTTATGGTGTTCGTTGTTTTGCGTTGTCGGTTTTGTGCATTGTCGGTTATCTGGCGTCGGTGATTTTTGTGTCGGCGAAGTAGCGTTTCGAGCTTTTAAAGTAGACCCACTGAGACTTCTCTGCATACATCAACTGGACATACGCTGATTTAAGTATATTTTCTGCACTTATTTAAGATTTGAGTGAGTAAATATCGTGTGTCTTGCATTCAGTAAATATTGTGTGTGTCTCTGAATCTCTACAGTAGTTTTTAGACTGCAGTGAAATTCCTTTGTTAAGTGTTAAATAGCTCGGGGGTTTCTGCTAGCATTAAAATCTGTGTTGATTACATTTCTAGTAATCATTTTAAATCGAGTTGCTGGCTACTGAGACTTGTCTGCATACATCAACTGGACATAAGCTGATTTAAGTATATTTTCTGCACTTATTTAAAATTTGAGTGAGTAAATATTGTGTGTCTTGCATTCAGTAAATATTGTGTGTGTCTCTGAATCTCTGCAGTAGTTGTTAGACTGCTGTGAAATTCCTTTGTTAAGTGTTAATTAGATTGGGGGTTTCTGCTAGCATTAAAATCTGTGTTGGTTACATTTCTAGTAATCATTTTAAATTGAGTTGCTGGCTACTGAGACTTGTCTGCATACATCAACTGGACATAAACTGATTTAAGTATATTTTCTGCACTTATTTAAGATTTGAGTGAGTAAATATTGTGTGTCTTGCATTCAGTAAATATTGTGTGTGTCTCTGAATCTCTGCAGTAGTTGTTAGACTGCTGTGAAATTCTTTTGTTAGGTGTTAAATAGCTTGGGGGTTTCTGCTAGCATTAAAATCTGTGTTGGTTACATTTCTAGTAATCATTTTAAATCAAGTTGCTGGCTACTGAGACTTCTCTGCATACATCAACTGGATATAAGCTGATTTAAGTATATTTTCTGCACTTATTTAAGATTTGAGTGAGTAAATATTGTGTGTCTTGCATTCAGTAAATATTGTGTGTGTCTCTGAATCTCTGCAGTAGTGGTTAGACTGCTGTGAAATTCCTTTGTTAAGTGTTAAATAGCTTGGTTGTTTCTGCTAGCATTAAAATTTGTGTTGGTTACATTTCTAGTAATCATTTTAAATCGAGTTGCTGGCTACTGAGACTTCTCTGCATACATCAACTGGACATAAGCTGATTTAAGTATATTTTCTGCACTTATTTAAGATTTGAGTGAGTAAATATTGTGTGTCCTTCATTCAGTAAATATTGTGTGTGTCTCTAAATCTCTGCAGTAGTTGTTAGACTGCTGTGAAATTCCTTTGTTAAGTGTTAAATAGCTTGGGGGTTTCTGCTAGCATAAAAATCTGTGTTGGTTACATTTCTAGCAATCATTTTAAATCGAGTTGCTGGCTACTGAGACTTCTCTGCATACATCAACTGGACATAAGCTAATTTAAGTATATTTTCTGCACTTATTTAAGATTTGAGTGAGTAAATATTGTGTACCTTGCATTCAGTAAATATTGTGTGTGTCTCTTCAGTAGTTCCCCACCCCCTCTCCCTGTTTCTTGCTGTGGTGTTAATCTTGGGTGGCTTTGGAATTGCCCGCCCCTGCTGTAAATCTTTTTTTGCACACTCCTCCTGGACCCATCTCATTCGCTCACTCAACTGAGTACAGTGAGATCATATTTTGATTTTGGATACTCTTACCAGTCCCATCTCCTCTGCAGTGTACAGAGAGAGTACTTGGGAAGGGCATTCTCCTATAGTATCTTAATCTGCTCTGTTTCCTCCATCTCAAAAAAAAAAAAATTTGCGCTTCATCTGCCTTACTGTATTTGTGTTTCTTCCTACTTTATTACCTTATTTTGCTTTTGCCTCTTTTAACATTTTAAAGTGGAACCTGTGTGTTGAGAGACAGCCTTACAAGACTATCTGCAAATATATAGAGCTGAGTATATTTTTCTGTATTAGTCTGTATTATAGAGCTAAATTGTTGCTTAGATATCTGTTGTCTTACTGTTCTGCAAATATACAGAGATCAGTATATATTTTTTTGGTTTTATAATTTGCACTCTGATTCCTCACATCTCTGTTGAAACTGGTCCCCCCCCCCTGTTCTTGGTTGTAGTTTAAATTTGGTGGCTTTTGCATTGCCCGCCCCACTGTAGATTTGATCTAGGACACTCCCCCAGTCCCATCTCTTTACCGCATTCTACCTAATAAACCCTTTCTGCACTTGCTTTTAGTTCTTTTTAATTTAATTACATTTTTTCAAACTGTGTGTGGACTAATATTGCTACATACTCAAGTGTGCCAGCTTACACTGCATGTGAATTGTTTTTACTACTGTTTTTGCTACTTTTCTGAAAAAAAAAAAAGTATCTGCTTTTACTGTATTTGTGTTTCTTCCTACTTTATTTTGCTTTTGCGTCATCTTAAAAGTACTCAGTTGTATTTATTACTGCTTGGTGTATCTCATTCTAAGCCTTTTAGTTTAAACACTTGGGCTTCAGACCAGTTGTTTTACATTAAGAAGGTTTGTGGTCTGCACTGTGGTGGCAGAGCAGGTAACTTACATCCTTCTAAGTTGGAAACTGCTGATTGAGGGCTCAGTGTCTGTTATTCTAAAAGTGTATTAATTCTGGTTTAAGTACTTGGGCTTCAGGCCAGTTATTTTAGATTAGAAGGGTTCGTGGTCTGCACTCTTGTGGGAGGAGAGGCTGGACTCTGCCCTTCTGAGCTGGGAATTTCTGGTTAAAGGCTTATAGTGCCTGCATATTTGAACTGCTTCTTACTGAAATTGGTACACCTTGTTTGCTGTAGCATAGACTAGATCCAGGCCTGCTGAATATAGCTTTGTTTGTATAACTTGAGCACTAATCCAGGCATTCTTTAAAGTATTCAATTGTATGTATTACTGCTTGGTAGTAACTTGATTAAAGTGTAGCTATCATTCTAAGTCTTTTGGATTAAGCACTTGGGCTTCAGACCAGTTGTTTTACATTAGGAAGGTTTGTGGCCTGCACTGTGGTGGCAGGACAGGTAGCTTACATCCTTCTAAGTTGGGAACTGCTGATTGAGGGCTCAGTGTCTGTTATTCTAAAAGTATATTAGTTCTGGTTTAAGCACTTGGGCTTCAGGCCAGTTATTTTACATTAAGAAGGTTCGTGGTCTGCACTCTTGTGGGAGGAGATGCTGGACTCTGCCCTTCTGAGCTGGGAATTTCTGGTTAAAGGCTTATAGTGCCTGCATATTTGAACTGTTTCTTACTGAAATTGGTGCACTTTGTTTGCTGTAGCATAGACTAGATCCAGGCCTGCTGAATCTAGCTTTGTTTGTATGCTTGTTGTTTGTTTGCTTGTTATTTCCCTGAAACGCTAATTCCACCTAAAACGTGGCTTTTCAGCACTTCTGCAGATCCCTAGTGATATCTGCATTGCTTACTGTACTTATTTCCTTGTTTCACTTGAAAGAAAGTTGCAGTTTGTAGTTTTTGCATTTAAGTTACCTGAAACACATTGCATTTAAGTTACCTGGCACTTGCCAACTAAAGCAATTATATAAGTCAGCACTAAAAAATTAAAAGCACTACACCCTCACAAACTCGCCTTGAGTACCTTGTTCCCCATTAGCCCTTTTTTTTCAATTATAAAGGAATTCCCAATACTAGTCTAGCATGTCCAAAGGTCCAAAGGTCAGTTGTCAATTTCCTCTCCGGTCCAGCTGGTGAATCTGGAAATCTTGAGGCAATGTTACAACTGCCTCATATACACAGGCAATCCTCCCCTCCTCCCAACAAATTCCAACACATGTGAGAGATGCAACCATATAGCCATACTGGAGGCTAAGCTCTCTCAACTCAGTACTGGCGTAACCAGTCAGGAGGAGAAGGAAACCACACTCACTACAATTCCAGTCTCACATAGACCTACCACGACAGCAAACCAAACACATAAACACACAAAAACATACTCGGAGGCTCTAAATAAAAATCTGCCTAAGCAGCAGAGACCTCCAAAGCAGACACCCAAGCAACCGCTACCCCAAAACAAAACACGGTACAACACATAGCTCACAAAGCCAGTGTGCCGAACAGTCACAGCCCTTAAGGCTAAACAACACACCTGATACACTTGTAATAGGTGACTCTATCATCAGGCACACTGACGTCCCGCTCACCAGGCTGAACAAGGAGAAGGTCACGGTGAGCTGCCTCTCGGGCGCTAGGATCCGACACATAACACAAGCACTCAGGTCACTCCAAGGCAAGTACAAATATGACTCAGTCATTGTCCATGCTGGTGTGAATGACCTGAGACGTACCTCCCTGGACTACATGAAAAGAGACATAGAGGAGCTCTCTGAGCATGTAGCCCAGGCCGGTATGACCCTGACCTTGAGTAGCATCTTACCCTCACCAAGAATGATGCCACCATATGAAGACAAGATGATCAATTTCAACAATTGGCTTAAGTATTGGTGTCAATCAAAGGGGATCCAATGCCTGTCAGCCTGGGATGACATGCTCAACAAGCCACGATGCTTCGCTAGGGATGGCTTGCACCTGTCACCCCTGGGATTTCGGATATTGGCAAAGGCTCTTGCTACCCCCATAGTGCCTTTTTTAGGCAAGGCTCAAAAGACAAACCCACCTCCATAGGTATCACAAGGGATAAGAAACTAAGAGTAATGCTACTCAATGCCAGAAGTCTAAACCTCAAGATGCACACACTCGAAACTCTCCTTAGCATGGAGAACATCGATATCTGTGCAGTAACAGGAACCTGGTTCAAGGCTCCTGAGAGCACCCCAGCACTACCAGGTTATACCTCATACCATGCCTTTTGGCCCCAAAACTTGGACCGAACCACAAAAGGAGGGGGAGTATCGATATTCATCAAAGATACCCACACCTCCAGGTTGGTGGCACAGCACGAAGCATCAGAGACTATCCATGTGCAACTAACAGTGGGTAAAACTGCCTTCCAGTTTATAGCCTGCTACAGACCACCCTCCCAAACCCAGGAACCCCACTCGGCCTTCCTGAGAACACTGGAAAATACGAAGGTCTCTCCAAACACCATTATATTGGGCGACTTCAACTCCCCAAACATAGACTGGGAGCATTACTCTAGCTCCAACACCCTAGCCCAAAGGTTCCTAGAATTTATAAACTCCAAAGCTATGGAATAACTTGTTACCACTCCCACAAGAGGGGAAAACATACTGGACCTGATCATAACCAACATGGGGACTCTATGCTCCAGACCAGAAGTGTATCCCTCATTGGTAAGATCAGACCATAAACTAATCTCACTGGATATTCACATCCCGACTCCACCCCCTGCCCTGAAAACCACAGTGAAAAACTTCTCTAATGCAAATTTCACACTCCTCAAAACTGAGGTGGAATCCTTAAAAGCCCCCGGGCCTGTGGAAAATACAGCCCAGACCGCAGAATCCTTTATAAATGCATTCTATAAACACCTTCAGGAATGCATGGATCATGCAATCCCAAATAAAACCAAGTCCCAATCCTCCAAAGGCAGATGTCCTGTCTGGTGGACCCCAGCCATAAACAAACTATACAATAGAAGGAGGAAGCTACTACATGATAGAGCAAAATCCCAAAAAGGGAAGGCATCTCTGATCAGTATTAGCAAAAAACTACGGGCACTCATAAAATCATCTAAGGCCAGCTTCGAGAGAAAAATTGCAAGGGACACTAAAGACAATCACAAGGCTTTCTTTAGTTATGTTAGGAACCTGGGTGGGAATTCCCAGATATGCTCAGAATTAGTCCAAAATGACAAAAAATACACCGAACCCACAGACATTGCCAACATCCTAGCTGACAGGCTCAGCGCAAACTTCTCACCCCATCCCCACCAAAATGGCAAATATCTATCCCAGCAGAGTGCTGCCCACCTGACATCTCAGGTGCTCAGGTAAGAGCTGCCCTCTCCAAAGCAAAAAACACAGCATCAATGGGACCAGAAGGTGTCCCAGGCTGCATCCTACATGAACTCCAAGAAGAGCTAAACCCAAACATAAAACTACTGTTCAATCTCAGTCTTACTACAGGATATGTACCCAAAGAGTGGCGTACAGCAACAGTGGTCCCTCTCCACAAAGGTGGTGCCTCAATGGATCCTGGAAACTATCGCCCCATAAGCCTGACTATCTTGGTCTGCAAAGCTATGGAAAGGATCTTCATGGACCTTATAAATAAAGATATTGGGGACCTACAGACACTGGATCCTACCCAGTTTGGCTTTGTTAAGGGCAAATCCTGCCTCTTAAACCTGGTTGATTTCTTTGAAACAGTCACTAAGGGCATTGACGAGGGGAAGGTGGTCCGCACAGCCTACCTGGACCTCGCAAAAGCCTTCGATACAATACCCCACTTGGGCATTATAGATAAGCTCACCAGCTTAAATATAAACCTCTATGTCACTAGATGGGTTGCAAACTGGCTCAAGGACAGAACCCACATGGTTAGAATTGCTGGAGCCATGTCAGACTCCAAACCAGTTACAAGTGGCGTCCCACAAGGCTCAGTCCTGGGACCTCTCTTGTTCGGTATATATTTCTCGGAGGTACAGGCCAACACGGAAGGACTGTGACTGACCAAGTTTGCAGATGACTGCAAACTGGGCGCCATAATCGACACTCCAGCCGACACAAGCATCCTCCAAAAGGGACTCATAGAAACAGACAACTGGTGCCAGAGCCATGGCCTCAAGCTAAATGCCAAAACATGTATAGTCATCCCCTTTGGCAAAAACAAAGTGCCCACAAATTACCACATAGGTGGTAATCCATTAAGTACAGAAGAAGTAATTAGGGACCTGGGGACCCAAGTTGAGAGCAATCTCTCATTTGACAACCACGTGGCCAAAGTGGTTAGAAAAACATTTTATATAGCCCACCTAATCATGAAGGGATTCACATCTAGATCAGGGGAGGTCATCGTGCCTCTTTACTCATCCCTCATCAGGCCCATAATTGAGTACAATGCCCCTTTTGGGATGTACCTTACCAGACACCTGCAGCAACTGGAAAGACCCCAAAAGTACCTCACCAAGAGGATCAAACAGCTCAAACAGATGCCATATGCTACACGGTTAAAGAAACTCCAGCTCTACTCAGTGGCATACCGCCTGCTCAGAGGCGATCTGTGCCTGACGTATAAAGCCATGTCCAACCCGGAATTAATGGACATGCTGCACCTCAGAAAATCCAAATCCCATCGAGCTACGCGCTCGAGAGGCTTGAACCTCAGCACTGAAATAAATAGGACATGCTGGAGGGACAGATTCATAATCCAGAGGCTCCCTTCACTCTGGAATAAAATCCCAGTCCAGGTTAGGCAGAGTCCCTCATTGACTCTCTTCAAGAGGAATCTTGATGAGTGGATGGGAGATCATAGGTTTACCCCGGGTATCACTTCTGTGTCACTGTTAGACAGAGGCACAGTATACTAACCTCGAAAAAGGGCATAGCAAAATTATTTTAAAATGGGTGGCGAAAGCCAAACACACTCTGGCTAGGCTTATAAATGCCCTAGCACAGATAGCCTAGTATGAACATATGAACCTATGAACCTATGAACAATGAATGAGAATGCTCATAGGAGGCTGCATACCTCCCAACTGTACAGATCATTTCAGAATGTCTACATTTGTCACCCATACAGCACCCCATTTGTCCTGGCAAATCACTGGGATGATCTCAAGATTGAAGTCTCTAATTAATGGCATACAGTTCAGAGTCAGACTTCATATCCATCAGAAAACATATATTAAAACAAACCTGTTACACTACCAACTTACCCAAGTTTATAAGAGCAATAATTAAAATATGTCCTTAGCTGGACCTCATGTTGTCAAGTTTTATCCAGATAATGTGCATGAAGAGATTGAGAAGTATGGGGGGGTTGCTAGGATATCTGTCATATGTGCAGCTGCACACAGGAATCCTCAGCAATAAGTGAAACCTGTCCCTTCCTAGAGAAAATAGCAGCATAGAATTGTTTTTATCAAATTAAATTTAACTGTAGGTGCGTGGGTTTGACCATTGCTTAGCTATGCATACTGTAGCTTAAATAGCACAAGAAGATAAATAGCAAGATACATTCAATTGAAGCAATAGTGTAGTGGACAGAGCATTCACTTTGCGAGCAGTCATTCCTGGTTCGATTCTCACTGAAATAAATTCTGTTTTCCATATGAAATCACTTTATGAACATTTGTTTGCTGTATAACCTACTAAATAACATATATTTGTGAAATGGAGTACTGCATTAAGTGCAGATGTGGGGTGTCATTGTAATAATATGGTATAATCCACAGATAAACACAAGTTCCCCATATAGTATTCATACACATGAATCAGGGATACAAAATGAAGGTATAATGTGTAATGAATGATAAATTCATAGAGTGTCCAAATCTACCACTGTCCCAAGACCCTTGTTTCATTTCTGTCTAAATTAGTGCAGGGGTAAGCAGTTTTAAGCAGTAGTAAGCGGGTTTAAGCCTGTTTGCGTGGGAGTAAGCAGTGCACTCCCAGGTTAAGCAATTTTGAAGCTAACTCTTTGTAAGCATATTTAACCAGAAGATAACTTTGCTTATCATCATGCAAACCTGCTTAAAACTGTTTAAAAGTGCCTTAATCACTCTGTATCCAACAGCCGCTGTTCTGCCCAGCAACAAAATAAACAGCCCTTGCAGGTTTTGAATCCAGGACCCTGTACACTATAGTCACAACAGTTAACCAGTAAGCCATCACAGCAGCAAATAAAATTGAGGTATCTCCAAACATTTCCTCACTATAGCAAAATCAAAATTTACATGTGAAAGGAATCTATATACAGTTTTATGTTGTATAACCTGCTGCATAACATAAATATGTGAACTGGAATACTGCATTAAGTCCAGATGCGAGGTGTCATCGTAATAAAGTGGCGAAATCCCCCAGTAAACACAAGGACCCCATACTGTGTATGTAAACATGAATCACAGATACTAAACAAATATATAACATGTAATGAATGATAAATCAATGCAAAACAGCAAATAGTGTGCAAATTTAGAAATAAGCAACGCTAAGCATTTCACACACCTGCTTACTAGTTGTAAGCAATGTGTAGTCCAGCTAAATCAATCTGCCCATTGGTATACCCCTTTAAGCAATGCCAACCTTAGGTAAGCAGGTTTGCCCATAGCTTATAATTTTCAAAACCATGGCCATTGTGGGAGAAGGATCACGTTTCCAGGCATAGCGCTAGGGCATGCAGGAGTCTAAAGTCATGGCAGTACTCCTCATTAAATACCATGAACAAAGACTGTTGCAGAGCCAGTAAAAGGGTTCCCAATATAAATTGGAAGCCTGGGACCATCTCGACCGTGACCTCACCAGTGCCACTGGCATCCCTCGAATTGGTGAGCAGGTCAGGCATCACTATGCCGACCTGAAACGGAGGAAGAGGGAGCTCTTGGATCAGTGGATCCAAGAAGCTAGGCAGTTGGGAGATGTCCCAGTTGTGTGTAAGTACTCATCCTACTACCTGTTTAATACTTGCCAGCTCATGTATATTATGGATAGGTATGGCTAAATATTCCTCTTATGTCTTTGACAGTGGCAGACGAGCGGGCTGTGAATCAGGAAGCCCATGCCTGTAACCGGCACAGGCTGCATCACAAGGCAGGTTAGTAATAATCATGCATGCACTGTCATAAGAAATAAATCTAAAAGTAGTAGAAAGTTAATTGCCAGTATAAAATCTGTATTGTTTATGGCATGTACTGAATAAACCAGATAATATGGCAGGAAGACCCTCATATAGGTTGTATGTAAATAAAAGGGTAACAGCCTTGCAATAAAGGTCTAACTCCTGGACTGCTTGTGTTTACTTTGGTATCATATGGTAATGTAGTGTTACAATCTCTTAATAGTACTGTCGTATTAAGCACTGTTACCCACACTGTGGTACATAAATAAAATGTGTAGGAATGTCTGTATATGACTGTTGTAATCACAAGGTCATATTGTACAACTGAGAGAGACTTAGCTCGAAAACAGTGAAAAGACAGACAACGTAATCCAAATATCACACTCAACTGAGACATCAAGTGTTGTATTTTTAGCACAACACAGCCATGGTTCGAATCCGGGGAGTGGTAGTAAGCTTTATGCAGAATCATACCCCACAACTGTACAGATACTGTCAGAAAGTCCACATAATTGGCATAATTCCCCTGCCTGTCCCCCTGGCAAATCAGTGGGATGATCTCAGATGTTTAAGCTGCAAATAATGACACACAACTGATTGTCAGATATCATAACTGTCAGAAATATGTCTATAAGAACAAACCTGTCACTCTAGCAACTCACCAAATCACTAGAGAGTAATAAGAAAAGTATGTTCCATCTCCACCCCCATGTTTTGAAGCTATGACCAGAGTGTGTGCAGTAACAGAGTGAGATGTATGTGGATAATAATAATGTGGAATATGGTAATATGTGTGGCAACATTCTGGTAGTGTTAACAAAAATTCCCCCCACAGGTCTGTCAGATAAAAAAACTGTGCCTAAAAATAAAAGATTGACATCCTGGACTGGGACTGTTTAGTCTGGCATTGTATGGCAGTGTTAGTGTTGCAGTTTCTCTGAATAATAAGGTATTACTCATCCACACAGTGCTACATAATAAAACTGTCTAGGAAACCCTGTATAAGAGTGT
>NC_056725.1:1102273677-1102283677 GCF_019279795.1 Protopterus annectens | reverse complement strand
GTAACACTAGTGGTATACAATGCATATAACAACACTACTCACACTGTCTATAGGTCTGGAACCTTATACAAATATGTAGCTGGCCTGAGTGTGCAAGTCCTCTTGTAAGAGGTATTGCTACCTGCGTTCTGTAACACTGCTGGCCACACACAGAAAGGATGTCCTCCATACAGGAAAAGTAAAGGGACCATGCCCACATGATTTAGGAATTTATAGTAGTGGGTTGCCATGACAGTGGTAATTGGAAGTACTACAGAGCAGGCTGCATGCAAGTAGCAAGTGGTAGAGACTGATTGGTGAAGAGGCCATCACCTGATCATGTGCATCACCTACAAATTCCATGCTGTAATCTATTCAAAGCAGCTCAATCCATTTAGTGAAGAGAGACTGAGATAGAGAGAGAGAGAGAAAGAAAAAAAAAAAACAACAAACAAACATGCATCCATCCATCCACACAGCAAACTGTATCCAGAAGAGGCAACATTTCCACAACAGGTATGTGAAGCATATATGCATGTAATTGAATGTAGTACTTGGTCCATAATATTGGGACAGATGATGTGGAATGTTTTATATGTGCCATCAGGTGTTGTTGTTGAAATTATGTCCTGCTGAATAGCTGCTATGGACAATAGTGTCTGTCCCTGTGGGCAGTGAGTCATACCTGTCAACTGTGATCAGAACTGACTGACAAGATGTAAGCCATCATAATGTATGACCAATAGCTAGTGGTGGAAGTAATGCCGTTATGATGGACATGTGAGTTTCAGAGCACACCACTTCCAGGACAGTCATGTTAACATGTAAAGTAGCATGCACAAATGCCATAGGTGTGTAATAGGCTTACCTGCAATCTGTCCCTATATATACCCCCCTATTGTTAGCCTGTGTCCACATGTGGCACCTGTCTATGTTGTAGCAAGGCAGAACAGTGCAGCTGTGCAGGAAGGAGAGTTAGAGAGTGTGGACCTGATGTCTGAATTCACCCCATATATATATATATATATATATATATATATATATATATATATATATATATATATATATATACACACACACACACACACACATATATATATATATATATATATATATGTGTGTGTGTGTATATATATATATATACATATATGTATGTCTACAGATATACAGACACCTATATATGTATGTGTATATATATATATATATATATATATATATATATATGTGTGTGTGTGTGTGTGTGTGTATCTCTGTATATGTGTAGACATATATATGTATATATATGTGTGTGTGTGTGTGTGTGTGTGTGTGTGTGTGTGTGTGTGTGTATATGTCTACATATATACAAACACACATATTTATATAAATACATGTCCCCTACTGTTAAATGACAGTGCTGCACGATATGTGTGAGGGAACATCACACATATCAATACACAGGGTTTACTATTGTTTGTTAGAATGGCAAAACATTTGCCGTTCGAAACAATGAATAGTAAACCCTGAAAACACACATTCTGACCTGCCACAATGTTGACCCAAATGATCGACGCATTTGAGTCGACATTGTGGCTGAAACCATCATATGATAAATTATATTTTTGCAAGGGGCAAGCCCCCCTGCACCCCTCTGTGGAGGGCTGTGCCCCCATACCCCCCTACTAATATATTCTAACTCCAAGAGTGCACTACAGTGGGGATATGGATGAATATCCCATCCCCACTGTACCGTGATCTCCGTGCAGATAGTCAGATACACTTATGTGAATGCACTACAGCATTTGCATAAGTGTGTTCAACTATCCCATCCATTTATGTTTTGTGCATGACATTCTGATTTTTAGCAGCAGTGCTGCCGACAGAATGTTGTTCGCACAAACCATAGTAAACCAATACACACATATATATATACAGCAGTAAGTGGGTGTAAAATGGTTATGTCAGGTTTGAACTCCATGTTGGGAACACATTACCCTTGTTTGTGAAGGTGGGATTGGTAATTTGGGGAAGGATAGCAGGTATATTTGTGGAGGTAGGTTGGGTTGGAAGACAGCATACAGGGGCGGTATATGACACATGTGGTGGGTAAACACCCTGGATGGGGAGTGTTGTCTGGGATGTGGAAGCCCATGAGACCCCATATGGAAACAATGGGACCAAGGTCCCCATCCATGGGCAGTCACAACATCAGCTTCATGACCCTGAAGGTGCCTGGGCTGGGGGCTGAGCAAGAAGAGCATGCGGACCCTGTGAGTGTGTACTGAGGGCCTCAAGGTGCTGTAACACATCCCCCAAGTCACTGTGGAGCTCCCTATGCACCAGACCCTGGACCTGACTTTGAGTGACAAGATCCTGTCTGTGTGTGCTCCTGGGGGGGGTGAACATCCCCTGAGGTCGTTCCACCTGAAGGTAGTGCAGGACCAGTACATGAGGAGGTCCCAGGGTGGGTCCCACATGTGATGTGGCCTGGTAACATGGCCAGATGAGGTGGGAAAGGTGGCTCTGCCGGCAACTGTTCCCCAAACATGCTATTGTGTCACTGTTATAGAACATATGTGGGTAGTAATAGTCCACACATTCCCGGATTATGTCTAACAGCATGCATGGATATCCCCATTAACACAAAACAACAGATGTGCAGCAGTTACATAGCAGATAGAACACATGCAAATACGGAACCATAGTGGCCCTTACAATGGCATGCAGGTGACATTGTCCATAACAGGCCACCAATGATAGTGTTCCAACATGGAACATGACTACAAACACATAGCACAAATTGTTGTGTAATACGATATATGTCCCAATGGTAGGTCTTCTGTAGACATACTTGTTGAGTTGTGTGATCGGATTGTTGTTGCAGATATGGTGGGGGGGAGACAGAGATGTGTATTAACAAATATGACAACCTTGCAGTATGAGGTCCTCAGACCTGTTTCCCTCTTTATGTCTTTCAGGCAATATGTCGAGGGAATGCTTGCCAATGTACACAGCAGAAGAGAATGATGTCATCATGTCATACCTGGTGCAGCACTACAACACCTTTTTTGGCCATACAGCCCATGATCTGCAGGAGATGACTGCTCTGTAGAACGGTCTTGTCCACAGCATAAATGATGTCGGCATCCATAATCTCAGTTATGAGCAGGTCCGACATTAGTGCACTGATCTACTCCGCCATGCCCATCGGCATGCTGCTGCAGTTAGGGGGGACCAGCTTGCAATGGGTGGGTCATTCCATTCAGCCCACGACACATGTTGAGGAGCTCCTTGCCAGCCTTGGGGCACCTGCCCACCCACAAACACAACACTTGGCAGAGAGCATAGTGGAGGTGGGTGCTACCCACACAATGGCAGAGGAGCGTCCAGGTAAGGCCACAGGACACATCAGTAGACCACTGTTGTGTATTTATCCTCATCTGTAGAGTTAGATCATGCATATTTGAGATGAAATATATATAGTCTGTTGCTGTGTTGTAGTAATAAACAGATGTGCATAATCTGTAGTATTGTGGGCTTGTACTGCTGATGTACTGTAATGCTACACTGACCCTGTACCAATGCCACAGGTTTGGCTACTGACATCACATCTCTCACAAAATTATGTAGGTCCCTCTGGTATACCTCCAGGGCAGCAGCCTGTAGCTGGTGAGTATGGTGTTTGTTCAGGTTTGCCAATACACTGGTCATGTTATGGCCATGGTATATTCCATGCAAACATTTAACACACCTACCCATAATACATGCTGTACATGTTCACATATTGTTGTTGATAACTGCACTGCATCAAAGTGGTCACCATGATGGTGTATCTGAAGGGTATGTCAGACTCCTGCAATATAACCAACATCCTGTCATTGCAAAATGTGTGCACAGAGATGAACATAATGGTGGGACAAATGGCCTACAGTAGGGACATGTCTGAAACATCACCCTTATACAGTCCTACAACAATGTATATACCACTATTACAGTGGCAACTGTTACAGATCTATACTATAGCATATCACAATACTGCAGTCCACAACCCTTACAACCTGCAATGTGGTCCTAACATTAGCAATGAATGTGTAATATGGAATCCTATGTTAGGACAGCAAATATAGGGAACACATACCTTCACAAACACTGGAAGCATATGTGTGCATGCACTCCAGATAACATATAGTGGAAGCAGCTGTTGAGGTATTGACAGCATGCATTCTTCATGAGTATGGACCTTCCAGTAAGTACAGGTCCCCAATGTTACACCAATAAATGGTCTGCTGTCCAAGATGTTTGGCCATCAAATGTGCCCACTTACCTGCAACAGTGGCAGCCATGGCTTGCAAACATCTTAATTGCCATGGCATGGATCCCATACCCAACAGGTAGCACCCAGGAGTTGGACATGTAGCCATACCTCACCATTGCATATACCATATCAAACAGTGCAGTCATGTATGTGGTGAGGATGTATGGGACAAGATTAATGTAGAAAATAAACAGATGGCCATCCAAGACTGATGTTGTCACATACAGCAAACCTGTCATGCAGGCTGCCTAGTAACATGCCACAACACTGAGGGAGTTGCAGGAATGTCTAGCAAGTACTAGCTGTGCAGTACCCGTGTCAGCAATTACCTGGACTCTGCATAAGCATGGCCCATGGATTAGGGTAATTAGATGGGACAGTTGTACCACAGGAAACATCAGCCAGGCCTCTCTACAGGTAGTGTATGCATAACAGAAAAGGTCCCCAAAAGGCATGCTTTGCAATGTGTACTGGTGTACCAAGACCAAGTTGGAAACCTACAGGCAGTATCAATTAAGATACATGTGTTGCACAACCAACACCTCACTCCACCTCAGGTCAATCATCCCCATCTGTACCTTTCCAGTGCCAGTGTGCACCTGTATGTTTGCCATTCATTAGCTGGGACTAGGCTGGTACACATTATGTTCAGTGTTTGGGACACTGCAAAATGACAAAAATGTGTAGGCCATAGTTGTCAAGCATCTGCAAAAAGGCTGAGGGTGGGGAGAGGGTGTCATCATAACACAACAGTGCACTGAAGCAGAAATCCAAAGGATGCTACAAATGGCTGTATCTGCACACAGTCAAGGTCAGGAACTGTGGCAGACATACCCCTGACTCCACAGCAATAGTGACGGCACTGTATAACCTCCAAGAGATGTGTACATGAGTTGACTTTGCAATCATGCAGAGTTGGGAAACATTTGTAGGGCAGACTGACCAAATACTGGCAAATGCCGATGGCCTATGCTAGTATTCCCCTGCCAGGAATAGTGACTGCTCTAGTACACATAACATCTGGTGCAACAAACCATCATGATAAGGGTGTGCACACATATGCACCCACAAAGTGTATGCATCTCAATCAGCATCTGCACAACTAACACATTTGTTTGATACTGCATTTGATTGCACAGGTCATATGTCACATATCAGGTTCATGTAATGTTAACATATGCAGTAATGTGGTCCAATTGCATATCAAGGAAGAAGGCATCATATCAATAAGGGTGTGTACACTCCCCATAACCATGGTAAGGTTTGAAGGCTGTCAGTGTAATTGTATTATATTGATCCATACATGCACCACTGATGATGAGATCTGTAAATCAGACATCAGGCATTCACAAATTACATCTGTCCACATATCTTCTCAGGTATGTGTCGGACAAACACACAGGGGCTGTGAACAGCAGAGCAAACATAACTGACACAATAATACACATTCAGCAATGGTGTGTACACCTGTGAGGTATGGTGCACAGTACATGCCAGGGTGCCGAACAGGTGCACAGAAATACTGTGTACATGGGTGCAGTGTATTCCAGGGAAAGGGGCATCACCTACTAACATAACCCATGCATCACAGAGATGTATAATGTTGCTAGCAGGGATTGACTATAGCTGTACTGCATGCTGTTGAGTGCCATACGTCATGCATGTTGACTGATGGGTAATGAGAGGTCTGTGTGTAATATCTTTGTGCAACCTCACCTGTAAGTGTGTGTGTGTGTGTGTGTGTGTGTGTGTGTGTGTGTGTGTGTGTGTGTGTGTATGCACGTGTGTGTGTGTGTGTGTGTGTGTGTGTGCGTGTGCACACATGTGTGTGTGTGTGTGTGTGTGTGTGTGTGTGTGTGTGTGTGTGTGTGTGGGGGGTTATTTTGTCTGTAAGTGCAATCTGGCGGAGTGGAGGGGGGTTGATGTATGTAGGATATGTGTGTGTGTGTGTGTGTGTGTGTGTGTGTGTGTGTGTGTGTGTGTGTGTGTGTGTGTGTGTGTGTGTGTGTGTGTGTGTGTGTGGGTCCATGTATGCACATGTGTAAGTGTGGGGTTGTTCATACCTCTCAACTTCCCTTTGAAATCGTGCAGTACATGGACATGGACAGACACATAAGACACCAGGAATATTTTTCTGCCATGTAATCTCAGGACAGCTGATAGTATAATAAGGTCTGTAGCATGGAACATGCATTAGGAGGGAAACTAGACACCATGGATACTGTTATAATTGCAATCAGTAGACAGGTGAAAGAATACCCACATATGCAGCACTATAGATGCATTGGGGAATTACTAGACAACACCAGAGAGTGTTTCCAAATATTACTGTAGTCCACATAAAAAGTTAATAGAACAAAAGATCTTGCATCTACTGAACAATAGTTACGTATGACTCTCCAGTGCGTGACATTATTGAGTGACTGTAGTAGCCCTTAACATATGGGGGCCATGCCCAAGATGTCTGTATAAAACCAGGGTGAACACTGGATGACATCAGGGAGTTTTTGACAAAACGACTCCAGTCAAGTCAAAGAGGTAATAGAGTAACAGGTTATGTTTTATGATCACTTTTCTAGGCAATTAGAAGAATGACATGTTAATGATTGGTATTATTGACTGTAATTATCCAAGACTGATGCAAGATGGGGAACTTAAGAGAATAAACTAGGGACACTCTGTAAACTCAGGGACAGGTAAGTATTATGGTGGAATATCAGAGTGTGTGTGTGTGTGTGTGTGTGTGTGTGTGTGTGTGTGTGTGTGTGTGTGTGTGTGTGTGTGCGTTTACTGGTAAGCAATGACATACAGGTCTTAAAGTTTGTTTCTTGTTTTCCCCTCACAGGTGGCGAGGTGGTCAGGGTCCCTCCTACAGGCAATCTGATGTTAGTGTCCATACAGACAATGAAAATGATCATAGGTGTGTGGAGGCAGAGGAGAGGCTGTAAGAGTCTGAAGCTGCACCATCGTTTGACATCCCGCTGCTTTCCACCCCATCCCTGCACACACTCACAATGCCTATATATACCCCATCACCAGTGGCCATAGCAGAGGGACAGTTGGTGGTTGGTGGCATGGAACAGGACAGTGTGGTATCTATGGCACGTGTGTCTGGACATAGCAGCCATAGCCAGATGTCCAGCATGGTACCACATAGGCAGATTACAGGGGTGCTCATTGGAGGGCTGCTGGTCATTGTGCCCCTGGCAGAAGTGCCACATCTGGTACCACCAGACGCATGTTTTAGGCTGTCATGGAGATGCAGGCATGTATGGAATGGTACACCAGACAGTCTCTGAGGCTGCAGAGAGCTACTCATTCAGCTGTTACTGACAACATCCATGATCTTGCAGGTGCCCTCCGATATTTTACAGAGGTCATGGATAGATGGTGGGGTGAGATGGTGGGACTCCTCGACCGTGGATTGTCAGTGTTCGAGCATTTGGTGGGAGTGGTGCGATGGCCACATGGATGTAGGCCAGCAACACAAACAGCTAGAGGTCGACGTGGATGTGCAAGGACACCAATCCACTCCCGTAGTGGCAGTACCAGCCCCAGCACTGAAGGGGGGCACTGTCTACACCACATCACAGCAGGCCACATGCACATGGTCATGGCTCGTCCCAGGAGGGACCTGGTTCCAGTGGACATATGTCATCATCAGGGGAGAGTACCATATCGTGGCTTGTACCTGGACATGCCCATGAAACCTCTGGCAGGCACAGTTCTCATGTCCATAGCTGGAGGTGGTGAACTGCATGCCCTGCCAGGTATGGTCTGCAGCTGTCCAACAAAGACCTGTATAGGGCAGCCACATGGCAGAAATGTGTGCATGCATACCCACACACAATATAAACACAGATAGGGTATCCCCATACCTACACACACCACATCACCATGGCCATATCAATAATTAAACCACCTCTCTCACACACATGGCATCAAACATATGGCTCAGCCTAGGTCTCTGATAAACCAACAACACACCCTGTGCATATGATGATACCTGTGCCACATCCCTGTCATCCATAACATTGATGCAGGGACAGGCTAATATGGTTCTGATGCACACAGTGAGTGTACTATGGTGTAACAATGTACTGCTATGTAACATGTTGTCAGCAGTAAAGTTTAATGCTTACATGTCAGGATGTGTAGCTGTCCAGCCATGATGCATTATAGCTGTTATTAACACTGAGTGATTGTTCATAGGTTCATAGGTTGGTACTAGGCTATCAGCCCTAGGGCCTATACAAGCCTAGCCATAACAATTCCCTGGCTATTTCTTCCCACACTATTTACTTCCCTGGACCCCTATTTAGCAGTGCGACTGACGTGGTCCCGAGGTTGAATTTCCTTTCTCCCATCCAATCATCACAGTTCCTTTTGAAGAGGGCCAAAGAGGCACTCTGCTTGACATGTATGGGCAATCTATTCCAGAGTCTGGGGAGTCTCTGGGTCAGGAACCTATCCCTCCAGCGTGTTTTGTTTATTTTGATGACAAGGTTTAGATCCCTGGAGCATGTGGCTCTGAGGGCTTGGGATTTCTTTAAGTGTAGCATGTCCAACAGCTCTGGGTTTAACATGGCCTTGTATGTTATGTATGTGGTCTCCATAATGTAATACATTTGTATTGTAGGTGTCCATGTGTCAGCAGAAGGATGGTCTGCTGTGGTATCCTACAAGGGGTATGGCACTGTGGTGACACCTTGTCTGTTCCATATCCTGGATACAGGTGAACACATGTCACAGGTCTGTATAACAGTTACTGCATATGCCACATGGCTGATAGGTCTGGGGGTGGTGTATACAAGTGAGTGCATGGTAGCTACTGTTAGCTGCCCATCTATAGTGGACAATGGTAAGTATACTGGGTGGCACACACCACATGTTTGTGCATAACACATAGAGAGGCTTTGGTGTTGATGCGATACACAGAGAATAATGTACACATGGATGTATGTACCTGTGCAAGAAACACATTTTAACTTATGTAATGCCACCAAACAGAATAGGCACAACAACACATTGGGGAATCAGCAGTCCACTAGTTTAATGTCATTGATGATGGTACTGGCAGGGTATATGTCCCCTTCCCCAATGCAGTGCGATCCTCAACTCGGTAAACATAGGTGTGCTGGTGTGGGTGGTGCAGCCCTACCCTTTGGAGGGTGAGAGGTGCTGTAGAACCACAAATAGTGTGATAGACAACTGCCTAACCTGTTAACATGAACTGTACAGTATTACGGCCAGCTAAGCAAGGGGATACACTCAACAGTAACTGCAATGATGGTGGCTGTTTCCACAAGAGCCACACCCAGCTATATATACCAACCCCAGTATTGCTGCACACCTATACAGTGGGGAAGAGGGCATTTACACATCTACCACTAGTTGTGATGGAATGTATGTCCACAGGATGATACCTGTGAAATGTTAGCATATGCCAGGCAGTTCTTGGACAGATAACCTCTTGGGACATGTATAGTCTGCAAACGGAAGTAGATTCCTTCACATACACACACAGTCTTACTTGGCAACACTGGAACTAGACATCTATCTAGGTATGTAGTGCTACTGATGTGTGTGGCTTTAATTGCACACACCACACAGCTTGTAGGATGAGGTGTGTTCCAGGTTACATGTTACATGAAGAACATCCTCAGGCCTGTACAGTATGGTAAAGGGGGGTATACTGGCTGTTTATGGACACTACATATTGTGACA
>NC_056725.1:1102063677-1102268677 GCF_019279795.1 Protopterus annectens | reverse complement strand
TTACTGGTGTAACAGGGTTTGTTGTGACATATGTCCTATGAGGGATATGAAGTCAGTAACTCTCATGGCTGTCACCATGTACTGACTGCAATCCTCAGACTATGCTTCTGCAGTTCTAAAGATAGGTAATCTGTGAGTAACACAACACATATAAGACTCCAAACCCTGGCCAGTCTGCAGATAGCCCTACAGGTGGGAGTTTCTTCAACCACATAACACTGTCATGACAGGTATTAAATTATGTAGACCAGCCATATCCACAAAAGCCGTGTTAAACCAACATTACTTCAAATGCAGTACAGCAAGACTTACATTCTGTAGTTATGTCTGGAACATCCCCCTCCTGTTTGTTGGCTGGTCTCCACAGTGTATGTTGTTAGAGGTATATCCCACTACCATCTGCAATGCTGTTTGACAAACACCGACATGAAGTCCTGCTCACAGTGAATGATAATGGCCAACACCCTCATGATGTTCCTAGTTACAGGAGTGTATTTCCATTCAATTGGCTATGGGAATGTTACCACAGCTGTTCCACATGCAATCAGCTAGTGGGGGACTGCAATTCGTGCACAGGTCATCAGCTGACCATGAGCATCACTTACAAAACACAAGCTGCTGCCTAAGCAATGCAGGTGTACTTCTCCACATCCACCAGAGATGGATTGAGACAGACAAACAGAGACAAAGTAAGACAGGGAGGGCGTAGGAGAGTAAAAGTTAAGCATCTTTGTGTCACACACTTACCAGTACTGGGTTTCAAACCACTGCCTGACTATGTATTACTATTACATTTCTATGTGGTTATTGCATACGCCACAGAGCTTACATGCTAGAGAGTTGTCCAAAGGTATATTTAACAGTGAGTGACATCAGCAACAGTGATAAAGGAGGGATAAGGTAGCTATAGTACATGTGCCTGTCCACAGGAATAGGTGTCAAGCACAACATAGCCACACCCTCTCAGGGACTCACACACATTATCCCAGTTGGCAGGGTCAGGATTAGAATTCCTAGCTAGTTTGCTACACTACAGTATTACACAGTTATCACATGCACCACGGAGGTTATCAGGCTGATATATGGGCAAAGGGTATGTCAAGGTGTTTGACATCAGAACGCATGTTTCAGTAGACCAATGGGAGGTGTAGTGAGTGTGAATGGCATCCAAATCATTATACTCCACACACACACAGACACAGGTTTGCCAGTACTGACATGCATGGGTGCATTGCTTCACATGTGTGTAGTGGTTGACTGTGCCAGAAGGCTGTACAAGGCTAGCCAAAGGGTATACCTTGGTATCAGGCCACATGACAATGGTCTGCAGTGTGGCTCAGGGGTGTCGTCTCTGGATTGGCCCACACAGGTGGGTATTGTATTCACCATCCACTCATCTGGGTTACTATTGTGGGTGGCCAGTACTGTGCATTGCTTGCCATGTATGTGTTCTATATTCCATAACATGGACGGTGTCTGGGATGTGCACAAGTTCCACATGCATGTTCTGTGACATGTGTAATTGTACCAGGGGTGTCTTGGGCATGTTGTGTGGACAGATTGTTATCATCTGATGTGCCATTCTTGACCTCATGTATTGAGAACTGGCAATGGAAACCAGGTTGACCCTGCACCTACATTAACAATGATACATGTATTCACGGGTGTTACTGGCATCTGTCCATACAGGCCATGTGTATAAGGCATGAAATGTCCTTTGTGGGTTACATTTGCTGATTCTGCAGTTGTTGCAGGTGTCCTGTGGGGAACATAGCAAAGGACCACTGTATACAATGATTTGCCTATTGCAGGGATGTGACAGGGTTCCATGTCCTCTGTAGTCCACTGCAATCACACAATGGTTACCATCTGTGGGCAATATGCAGGGAACTACCAACATAGTGGTTGCTGCCTAGCCAAGTGTGTTTGTGTAAGAGACATGGGTGTAGAGTGCTCTATGGGTAATACACGGGTTGCCTATACTGTTCCCCAATCCATGAGGTCACATGTAGGGGTATGGATTGTCTACACCAGCCTCTCTGTTGTTTGACATATGTTGTCCTTGTAATATTGACATTGTGACATATAATAGGCCCACCATATAAGAAATTTGCAAAACATGCTCCACAATGAGTTCACAGCTACCTCCATGCAGAATATTAATGACAAACCCACACACATACAGAGTCTCACAGCTGCCATGTCTGGGATTAGAACTCCTTCCTAGCTAGTACATCACTCTATAGCATTAGACAGTTATAGCACATGCCACAGAGCTTACTAGGCTATTCTTTCCCCAAAGGTGTATTTCAAGGTGAATGGCATCAGCAGGCTTGCCAAAGTAGGCCAATGGAAATTGTAGTGACTGTGACCGGCCTTAAAAGCATTTACCCCTACACAGACAAACAAACACACACACACACACACACACACACACACACACACACACACACACACACACACACACACACACACACACACACACACACACACACACACACACACACACACACACACACACAGAGTTTCATAGTTGCCAAGTCTGGGATTAGAACTCCTACCTAACTAGTACATCACACTACAATATTACACGGTTATAGCATGCACCACTGAGCTTATTGGACTACTCCATCCCCAAAGGTGCATTTCAAAGTGAATGACATCACCGGGCCTGCCAAAGTAGGCCAACGGAATTTGTAGTGACTGTGAATGGCCTCAAAAGCATTACTCCCTCCACAGACAAACACACACACACACACACACACACACACACACACACACACACACACACACACACACACACACACACACACACACACACACACAGTTTCAAAGCTGTCATGTTTGAGATTAGAACTTCTACCTAACTAGTACATCATACTACAGCATTACGCAGTTATAGCATGCTCCATGGAGTTTACTGGGCTACTTCTTCCCCAAAGGTGTATTTCACAGTGAATTACATCAGCAGGCATGCAAGAGGAGGTCAATGGAAGTTGTAGTGACTGTGAATGGCCTCAAAAGCATTGATCCCTACACAGATAAACACACACAGAGTTTCATAGGTATCCTGCTTGGGATTAGAACTCCTACCTAACTAGCACATCACACTACAGCATTACACAGTTATACCATGTGCCACAGAGATTACTGGGCTATTTCTTTCCAAAAGGTGTATTTCAAAGTGAATGACATCAGCAGGCCTGCCAAAGTAGGCCAATGGAAGTTGTAGTGACTGTAAATTGCCTCAAAAGCATTGATCCCTACACAGACAAACACACACACACACACACAGAGTTTCATAGTTGCCATGTTTGGGATTAGAAATCCTATCTAATTAATACATCACACTACAGCATTACACAGTTATAGCACACTCCACAGAGCTTACTAGGTTACTCCA
Source organism: Protopterus annectens (assembly GCF_019279795.1). Lineage (NCBI taxonomy): Eukaryota > Metazoa > Chordata > Ceratodontiformes > Protopteridae > Protopterus > Protopterus annectens. Next base: position 1,102,265,274 of record NC_056725.1, on the reverse strand, counting down.
TTCCCCAAAGGTGAATTTCAAAGTGAATGACATCACCAGGCTTACCAAAGTAGGGCAATGGAAAGTGTAGTTCATAGGTTCATAGGTTCATAGGTTAGTACTATGCTATCAGCCCTAGGGCCTATACAAGCCTACCCATGACAATTCCCTGGCTGTTTCTTCCCACAATATTTTTTCCCTGGACCCCTGTCTAGCAGGGTGAATGACATGATCCCTGGGGTGACTTTCCTATCTCCCATCCAATCATTAAGGTTCCTTTTGAAGAGGGGCAAAGAGGCACTTTGCATGACATGTATGGGCAGTCTATTTCAGAGTCTGGGGAGTCTCTGGGACAGGAACTCATCCCTCCAGCATGTTTTGTTCATTGTGATGACAAGGTTTGGATCCCTGGAGCATGTGGCTCCTAGGGATTAAGATTTCTTTAAGTGTAGCATGCCCAACAGGTCTGGGTTTGACATGGCCTTGTATGTTAAGCAGAGATCACCTCTGAGTAGACAATATGTGACAGAGTATAGCTGGATGATTTTCAGATGGTCAGCATAGGGCATCTGCTTTAGGCCTGTAATCCTTTTAGTGAGGTATTTCTGCAGCCTTTCTAGTTGTTGCAGATGTCTTGAGAGGTACATACCAAATGAGGCATTGTATTCTATGCTGGGTTTACTGAGAGGTGATTACAGTGTGACAATGACCTCTTTTTTTCTGGATGAAAAGCCTTTAGTGATGAGGTGTGCCACTTAGGTGGATTTCCTGACTGTTGTGGTGATGTGGTTATCGAAGGTGAGACCACTGTCCACCTGTGTCCCTAAGTCTCTTATCACACTTTTGGTGTTTAGTGTACGGCCACCTATGTGGTACTTCATGGGTACATGTTTCTTCCCAAAGGGGATAACTATACATTTCTTGACATTAAGCTTGAGCCCATGGCTCTGGCACCAAACATCTGTTTCTATAATTGCCCTTTTGTAGAATATCCACATAATTTGGGGATTCAGTATTGGCTCACAGTTTGCAGTCATCTGTCACCTTTGTTAGCCAGAGTCCCTTAGTGTTGGCCTGTACTTCAGAGCAGTAGATGCCAAACAAGAGCGGTCCCAGGACTGAACCCTGAGGTACTCCAAATGTCACTTGTATGGAGCTGAATTTGGAGTCACCTACTTTTACAGTGTGGGTTCTGTCAGTAAGCTAGTTGGCAACCCATCAAGTGATGTAGAGATTAATGGCCAACTTAGTACATTTATCTATGATTCCAGACTGGGGGATGGTGTTGAAGGCCTTGGTGAGGTCCGGATAGGCAGTGTGAACTGCCTTTCCCTTGTTCACAGCTCTGGAGACTGATTCAAAGATATCAATCAGGTTCGGGAGACATGGTTGGCCCTTCACAACCCCAACCTGGGTGGGGTCCAGTGTCTGCAGGTTGCCAATGTCTTTGTTTATGAGTTACATGATAATACATTCCATGGCCTTGCAAATCAGGCTCGTCAGACTGATGGGGCAGTAGTTCCCAGGATTCAAGGTGGATCCCCCCTTGTGGACTGGGATAATTGTTGCTGTGCACCACTCAGTGGGCATGAAGCTTGAGGTGTGGCTAAGATTAAACATGACACATAGGTGAGGTGCCAGTTCATTTTGTAGTTCATGTAGTACACAGCCTGGGATGTTGTCTGGCCCCATGGATGCTGTTTTCTTATCTCTGGAGAGTGTGGCTTTTACCTGTGTGGCTGTTATTACCAGAATCTGGCAATCTTTTGGTATTGAGATGGGCCATTTATGGGGTGGGGGGATGTAGTTGGCACTGAATCGATCTACCATGCTATTGGCAATATCCTTGAGATCAGTATATTTAATGCCACTCTGTTGTAGCTCAAAGCAAATCTGCGTAGTGCCATTTAGATTCCTGACATAGCTACTGAATGGCTTGCGGTTGTCTTTGGAATCTTTGGCTATATTATTTTCGTAAGTAGCTTTGGAGGATTTTATGAGGGATCTCAGCTTCTTACTGAGGCTGGTAAGGGAGTTTTTTGCATCCTGCAAATTTCTCCTTTTCCTGCAACAGTTTTTTCCTTTTGTTGTGAAGTTTGTTTATGGCAGGGGACCACCACATTGGCTTCCTTTTCCTGGAGGGGAGCATCTTGGTTCTATTTGGGATGGTATGATTCATGCATGAGTGGATGTGCTCATACCATGCCTTAGTGTAGGATTCAGCAGTCAACCTTTCAGTTCCCATCTGCACTGGTGTCATGAAATTTATCAAATCTGACATGTGTAGCATGAAGTTGGCTTTGGGGATGTTTTCTACAAGGGTTTCCTTACTGGGGTGGGGGTGTGTGGATGTCAAGGGTGATTAGCTTATGGTCGGACCTGATGGGGTGACCACAGGTGTGAAGCATCGATTTCCCATGTTGGTAATGACCAGGTCTAGGATATTGGAGCCCTTGGTGGGACTATGGGTTAGTTGATCCAGGGCATTGGGAATTATGACTTCCAAGAACCATTGGGCACAAGTGTTGGTACACGAGTAGTTTTCCCAGTTAATGGCAGGGTAGTTTAAATCACCCAGTATTAGGGTGTTTGGTTGTATCTTAATATTTTCCAGTATGCTTAGAGAGGTGTAGTGGGAATCTTGGGACATGGTGGGGGATCTGTAACAAGCTATACAATTTGTATTGCAGTCTTAACTAGTGTTAGTTGCACCAGGAGAATTTCAGATGCATTGTGTTAGGCAAGTAGCCTGGTGGTGTGAATATCCTTGGTGAGTACGGACACTCCTCCACCATTAGTGTTTTGGTCCTGGTTTGGTGGCAGACAGGTGTGGTAAGCACTAAACCTGGTATTGATGGGTGCTCTCTGGAGCCTTGGATCAGGTGTCTGTTACTGGACAGATATCAATGTTCTCCATTTTTAGGAGTGCCTACTGACTGTAAATGGCCACAAAAACACTGATCTCTACACACACACAACCAAACACACACACACACATGCACACACACACACACGCACACACAGCGTTTCACAGTTGCCATGCCTGGGATTACAACTCCCACCTAACTACTATATCACACTACAGCATTACACAGTTATAGCACATGCCATGGAGATTACTGGGTTGTTCTTTCCCCGTAGGTGCATTTCAAAGTGACTGACATCAGTAGGCCTGCCAAAGTAGGGCAATAGAAATTGTAGTGACTGTGAATGGCCGCAAAATCATTGATCCCTACACAGACAAACAAACACACACAGAGTTTCACAGTTGCCATGTTTGGGAATAAAACTCCTACCTAACTAATACATCACACTACAGCATTATGCAGTTATAACACGTGCCATGGAGATGATTGGGCTACTCCTTCCCCAAAGGTGTATTTCAAAGTGAATGACATCACCAGGCCTGCCAAAGTAGGGAAATGGAAATTGTAGTGACTGTGAATTGCCTCAAAAGCATTAATCCCTACACAGACAAACACACACAGAGTTTCACAACTGCCATGTCTGGGAATAGAAATCCTACCTAACTGGTACATCACAATACAACATTATGCAGTTATAGCATACACCACAGAGCTTACTGGGCTATTCCTTCCTCAAATGTGTATTTCAAAGTGAATGACATCAGCAAGCTTGCCAAAGTAGGGCAATGGAAATTGTAGTGACTGTGAATGGCCTCAAAAGCATTTATGCCTACACAGACAAACAAACATACATATACAGAGTGTCACAGTTGCCACATATGGGATTAGAACTCCTACCTAACTAGTACATCACACTACAGCATTACGCAGTTACAGCATGTGCCATGGAGCTTACTGGTCTACTCATTACCCAAAGGTGTATTTCAAAGTTAATGACATCAGCAGGCCTGCCAAAGTAGGGCAATGGAAATTGTAGTGACTGTGAATGGCCTCAAAAGCATTGATCCCTACACATACAAACAAACCAAATTTCACAGTTGCCATGTCTGGGATTAGAACTTCTCCCTAACTAGTACAGCACACTAAAACATTATGCAGTTACACGCCACACCACAGAGCTTACTGGGCTACTCCTTCCCCAAAGGTGTATTTCAAAGTGAATGACATCAGCAGGCCTGCCAAAGTAGGGCAATGGAAATTGTAGTGACTGTGAATAGCCTCAAAAGCATTGATTCTGATACAGACAAACACACACACAGAGTTTCACAGTTGCCAAGTCTGGGATTATAACTCTATCCTATCTAGTACATTACACTACAGCATTATGCAGTTATAGCACCCACCACCGAGCTTACGAGGCTGCTTCTTTCCCAAAGGTGTATTTAAAGGTGAATGACATCAGCAGGCTTGCCAAAGTAGAGCAATGGGGGGGTGTAGTGACTGTCCATGGCCACAAATGCATTGATCCCTACACACACACTACCACCAACCACGCATGCACACACAGTCACCATGTCTGGGATTAGAACTCCTACCTAACTAGCACATCACACTATAGCATTATGCAGATATAGCATGTGCCACAGAGCTTACAGGGCTACTTCTTCACCAAAGGTGTATTTCAAGGTGAATTACATTAGCAGGCTTGCCAAAGTAGGGCAATGGAGAGTGCAGTGTGTGTGCATGGGCCATAAACCATTCATCTGGAAGCAGACACACAACACTCAGTCACACACAGGTTTAAATCTAACAGGTACATGTATACAACTGCTAGATGAATAATGACTTGTACAGTCATAAAAGTCAAAAACACAGAATTCAGTTCCAATAAGGCAGTATGTCGAAACAGTGGTGCCTGGTGTATTACACCACTGAATAATACACTCGTCAGTCCTCAAAGGTAGCAGCAAACACCGTTTTAATAAAACAAGTATTAAAAACAAATTTAAAAGTATACGTTGAGCGCTTTCATCTATGATAAATAGACTTCCTCAGAACACCATACATTTGAAATAAGCCTCTTTTATATTCACACATACATTGATCTAATTGCATAATTGAGTTCAATTACTAAAGAAGAAACTTTAACTCTTTGACTGCTACCTCTAAAGTACCAACCCAGTTAGACTCTAACCCCATTAGTCTTCCTCTAATATACATAATGTACAGATACATAATAATAAATGCTTGAATCATAAAACTTGTTGACATGGTATATTACAGAAGTATATGCTGAATTTATTTACACAATTGGCCGTGTAAAATCTACTATAACACCACAAATCTGTGTAATGTTAGAAGTAATAAAAATGAAACATAATCCAAAGTTAACCATGTCTCCAAAACTAGTTGGAAATTAGATTCTGTTATCATCCAACATAGGCTTAATAGAAATGTATTCAATTAAACCAGGGGGGGCGGTGGCATTGAGTTTGATTTGCCACCAAACCTCTCTCTCACCTATTTTTTTCTTTATGTTCCCCCCTCTGGCATTGGTTTGTACAATTTCTAATATACCAAATATGAACTTGTCACACGCCTTGCTGGTCATCAGATGCTTGCTTAAAGCATTTTTCTCGTCTCCCTTCCTAATACAGTAATAGTGTTCATAAATTCTATTACGGAGACATCTCTCCGTTTTTCCTGCATAATAACAAGTGCATTTTGTACAGGTTGCTAGGTATACTAATCGTGTTGCTCTACAGTTTCCTTTCTTAAATTTAATATTTGTAGAGTTAGTATCCTGTAAGACGAATGAAATTCTACCATCAATGTAATTGCACTGGTTGCAATTACCACATTTTACTGTACCTTTCATCCCATCCGTGCATTCTACTTTGCTGTTTTTCCTTTCTAATTCCGTCTTCAAATTACTTGCATTACAATATACAAACCTTGGTCTGTCACCCATTACTTTTGAAATGTCCTTATCCACACTAAATACGTTCCAATGTCTTTCCATGATAGTCTTAATGTCTTTTTCATTGTACCCATACTCCAATATACATGCTCCTGTGTATTCTTTTTCTTCAGCATGATTCATCTTGGACTGGCCTATAAGAACATTCTCATTGTTACCTAAAATGGCCTGATATCTGATATTTCTATTGCTAATCACATATTGTCATACATCAGCAATCAAACTGTCTGGGTACCCCCTTCCTCTAAACATATTTCCTATAAAATCCAATTCCTTTTCTAAATCAGATATTTCAGAGGTCATTCTGGCCGCTCTTATGAATTGGCCTTTTAAGATGCTTTTTTTCTGTTTGTAGGAGTGGCAACTGTTAAAATGTAGATATGAGTTACTAAAAGTCTCTTTTCTATGTATTTTAGATGTGAATCCCTTATTCCTTACATTAATCTCAGTGTCTAAATAAGATATAGTTTTCTTACTCATATTAATGGTAAATTTCAAATATTCACATCTGCTGTTCAAATAAGCTGTAAATTCACATAGTTTATCTACACTCCCATTCCAAATCAAAAACAGGTCGTCCAAGAATCTGGTGTATAGGTCAATGTATTTCCACCAGTCACTGTTAAAAATATATTCTTTCTCCCAATCAAGCAAAAATAAATTGGCAAAAATGGGGGCGCAGGCCGCCCCCATCGCTACCCCTTTACATTGCCTGTAATATTCCCCTTCAAAGTACACATAGTTGTATTTTAACACTATGTCTACAAATTCCAAAATTAAATTTTTTCTATCATTGTCAGTGACACTTAATTCATCCATGCTATTACTAAATCTTCTTAAACCTTCTTCTATGGGAATGCTGGAAAAAAGATCTACCACGTCAATGGTCACCATAATAATGTCAGCTCCACATAAATTGGGTGTTAGTCTTCTCAAAAAATCCCATGAGTCCTTTAATAGGTGATGGACCTTGTCATAACTGGATTTTAACCATTTGTCCACTACCTTTCCGAACAAAAAAGTTTTGGACTTATTCCCTGAAATAATGGGACGAAACGGGGGATCCAGAACATTTTTATGCACTTTTGGTATGCCTACGATAGTGGCAATGATGGGGTTTGTTACTCTTAAATAATTATACAAATCTACTTCTATTCTTTCTTCTATATATAAGTCTTCTAGGACTAAATCGATTTTATGATATCCTATATTGACTTCATTAATAGAAGAAATGTCATAATTACCTGAACTAATAAGCATCATATTAATCTTATTGTTGTACTCATTAGTGCTGTATAATACCGTTCCCCCGCCCTTGTCTGGCTTCATAATTCGTATTTTATTGTTACTCTTCAAATCATTCAATAACCTATACTGCTCATAGTTGAGATTGTATGTGATCTTATTCTTAGTACTATTATGAGAATACATATACAAATCATCTATGACCAGTTTTTCATAAATAGCCAATAAACTGTTGAGAGGGGGAGTATAGGTGCTTCTTATCCTATATTCACTGTTTTTATGACTCCTATTCCTGTATAACAATTCCAAGTTCAATTTCCTAATGTATTTTTTGAAGTTAATGATGCTTCTGACTACATTAAATTTTTTATATGGGATGAACTTCGTCCCTATCGCAAACAACTCAAAATGTTCTTTATTAATAACAATATTTGTATAATTGAAAATATTGTATTCCCCCAAACTAAAGTGCACGTCATTGTGCTTCAAAATGTTCTGTCCAATCTCCTTCCCAGTGGTCTTGAACTGACATGCTGTTGTCTCTCTTTCTGTTCTCTCCACTTGTGGGTACTTGTGCTCTTCCATCCTTCTTGGTCCCACAGTGTTTCTCCCTCTTCTAAAAAATTCTCTTTCCTATTCTGATGCCTATTGAATTTAGTGTTAGTATATGTATGTTTATGGTGAACAAGCTGTTTTCCATAATTTTCATCCTCATGTGACTTGTTCCCATTCCTACCGGTCCTATTACTTTTAAAAGAAGCTTTGGTATTCCTGTGTTCCCACTTGTAAGCTTCTTTATTAGCATATTGGTCCCTGTCTCTCCTCATTTTCTTACTTTTTCTATCAAACTGCTTGTCATTGATTTTTTCTACCCATTCAAACTGGCTATTGTATAATGTCTCCATTTCATCAAACAATACATCACTAATAATCTTCTCATTAAGCATTTCCACTTCTGTTAACAATTTACATACTTTTTTATCATTACAAGAGATGATAAACTTCATAAATTCCATACCAAAATTGTTAAACATACTATTGCATTCATCAATAATTTCATCATTTAAATCAATACCTATGGGAATTTTAAAGAAACGGAGTCCCATAGGCACAATATGAGTGTCCATACAATGTTTTAAATAACTGTTGTCCAATTGAATGCTTTTTAGCAACTTTAATTTATTGCCAAAACTCATAATGCTTTCCTTTAGAGTTGCATCTGAACTTCTGTTGGGTTTAAACTTGAAGTGGTTGTTGTTGGTACTAAAATCCACTTCATTTAATAAATATTTGTGAATGTCTCTCCCCACTTTACGTTTAGAGCCATTATGATTGTTAACAGTACCTGTAATAGCTCCGTTGGAAGCCATAGCATAAGTTCTTTTAGGCACCATGCATTTTGGTTTGGCTCCTAGTTCCTGATACATGACCTCCGATCCTGCAGTTCCTCGACTAGTGTTAATGTCGACACAATTAGATACCTTATCTCCGGATCCATAAGAGGCTCGTCGGCACATATCTCTATCATGACTGTTAGCCCTGGCTTCCCCCAAATTCGTGCGCTTCTCCTCTCTCATCACTGCGCGCGATGATGTCAAGACGTGACCAGCACCATAGGGAGGCTCCACTTGAGTCAACAGTTCAATCAATCGCGTAAGTTCACCCTTTACTATCGCCATCTCGGACTATAGTTTGTATATCTCATCCCGTCTGGGTGAGAAAAGAGATGGCATTTCATCCAACGAATCCATACTGCCAGCAAATCAGCAACTCAATAAGTGAAAAAACGAAAACTGGAACGGCAACACCAAAGTCAAAAACACAGAATTCAGTTCCAATAAGGCAGTATGCCGAAACAGTGGTGCCTGGTGTATTACACCACTGAATAATACACTCGTCAGTCCTCAAAGGTAGCAGCAAAAACCGTTTTAATAAAACAAGTAATAAAACAAGTTTAAAAATACACGTTGAGCGCTTTCATCTATGATAAATAGACTTCCTCAGAACACCATACATTTGAAATAAGCCTCTTTTATATTCACACATACATTGATCTAATTGCATAATTGAGTTCAATTACTAAAGAAGAAACTTTAACTCTTTGACTGCTACCTCTAAAGTACCAACCCAGTTAGACTCTAACCCCATTAGTCTTCCTCTAATATACATAATGTACAGATACATAATAATAAATGCTTGAATCATAAAACTTGTTGACATGGTATATTACAGAAGTATATGCTGAATTTATTTACACAATTGGCCGTGTAAAATCTACTATAACACCACAAATCTGTGTAATGTTAGAAGTAATAAAAATGAAACATAATCCAAAGTTAACTATGTCTCCAAAACTAGTTGGAAATTAGATTCTGTTATCATCCAACATAGGCTTAATAGAAATGTATTCATTTAAACCAGGGGGGGCGATGGCATTGAGTTTGATTTGCCACCAATCCTCTCTCTCACCTATTTTTCTTCTCTATGTTCCCCCCTCTGGCATTGGTTTGTACAATTTCTAATATACCAAATATGAACTTGTCACATGCCTTGCTGGTCATCAGATGCTTGCTTAAAGCATTTTTCTCATCTCCCTTCCTAATACAGTAATAGTGGTCATAAATTCTATTACGGAGACATCTCTCCGTTTTTCCTACATAATAACAAGTGCAGTTTGTACAGGTTGCTAGGTATACTAATTGTGTTGTTCTACAGTTTCCTTTCTTAAATTTAATATTTGTAGAGTTAGTATCCTGTAAGATGAATGAAATTCTACCATCAATGTACTTGCACTGGTTGCAATTACCACATTTTACTGTACCTTTCATCCCATCCTTGCATTCTACTTTGCTAATTTTCCTTTCTAATTCCGTCTTCAAATTACTTGCATTACAATATACAAACCTTGGTCTGTCACCCATTACTTTTGAAATGTCCTTATCCACACTAAATACGTTCCAATGTCTTTCCATGATAGTCTTAATGTCTTTTACATTGTACCCATACTCCAATATACATGCTCCTGTGTATTCTTTTTCTTCAGCATGATTCATCTTGGACTGGCCTATAAGAACATTCTCATTGTTACCTAAAATGGCCTGATATCTGATATTTCTATTGCTAATCACATATTGTCTTACATCAGCAATCAAACTGTCTGGGTACCCCCTTCCTCTAAACATATTTCCTATAAAATCCAATTCCTTTTCTAAATCAGATATTTCAGAGGTCATTCTGGCCGCTCTTATGAATTGGCCTTTTAAGATGCTTTTTTTCTGTTTGTAGGAGTGGCAACTGTTAAAATGTAGATATGAGTTACTAAAAGTCTCTTTTCTATGTATTTTAGATGTGAATCCCTCATTCCTTACATTAATCTCAGTGTCTTAATAAGATATAGTTTTCTTACTCATATTAATGGTAAATTTCAAATATTCACATCTGCTGTTCAAATAAGCTGTAAATTCACATAGTTTATCTACACTCCCATTCCAAATCAAAAACAGGTCGTCCAAGAATCTGGTGTATAGGTCAATGTATTTCCACCAGTCACTGTTAAAAATATATTCTTTCTCCCAATCAAGCAAAAATAAATTGGCAAAATGGGGCAGGCCACTTCCCCATCGCATTACCTGTGATATTCCCTTCAAAGTACACATAGTTGTATTTTAACACTATGTCTACAAATTCCAAAATTAAATTTTTTCTATCATTGTCAGTGACACTTAATTCATCCATGCTATTACTAAATCTTCTTAAACCTTCTTCTATGGGAATGCTGGAAAAAAGATCTACCACGTCAATGGTCACCATAATAATGTCAGCTCCACATAAATTGGGTGTTAGTCTTCTCAAAAAATCCCATGAGTCCTTTAATAGGTGATGGACCTTGTCATAACTGGATTTTAACCATTTGCCCACTACCTTTCCGAACAAAAAAGTTTTGGACTTATTCCCTGAAATAATGGGACGAAACGGGGGATCCAGAACATTTTTATGCACTTTTGGTATGCCTACGATAGTGGCAATGATGGGGTTTGTTACTCTTAAATAATTATACAAATCTACTTCTATTCTTTCTTCTATATATAAGTCTTCTAGGACTAAATCGATTTTATGATATCCTATATTGACTTCATTAATAGAAGAAATGTCATAATTACCTGAACAAATAAGCATCATATTAATCTTATTGTTGTACTCATTAGTGCTGTATAATACCGTTCCCCCACCCTTGTCTGGCTTCATAATTCGTATTTTATTGTTACTCTTCAAATCATTCAATAACCTATACTGCTCATAGTTGAGATTGTATGTGATCTTATTCTTAGTACTATTATGAGAATACATATACAAATCATCTATGACCAGTTTTTCATAAATAGCCAATAAACTGTTGAGAGGGGGAGTATAGGTGCTTCTTATCCTATATTCACTGTTTTTATGACTCCTATTCCTGTATAACAATTCCAAGTTCAATTTCCTAATGTATTTTTTGAAGTTAATGATGCTTCTGACTACATTAAATTTTTTATATGGGATGAACTTCGTCCCTATCGCAAACAACTCAAAATGTTCTTTATTAATAACAATATTTGTATAATTGAAAATATTGTATTCCCCCAAACTAAAGTGCACATCATTGTGCTTCAAAATGTTCTGTCCAATCTCCTTTCCAGTGGTCTTGAACTGACATGCTGTTGTCTCTCTTTCTGTTCTCTCCACTTGTGGGTACTTGTGCTCTTCCATCCTTCTTGGTCCCACAGTGTTTCTCCCTCTTCTAAAAAATTCTCTTTCCTATTCTGATGCCTATTGAATTTTGTGTTAGTATATGTATGTTTATGGTGAACAAGCTGTTTTCCATAATTTTCATCCTCATGTGACTTGTTCCCATTCCTACCGGTCCTATTACTTTTAAAAGAAGCTTTGGTATTCCTGTGTTCCCACTTGTAAGCTTCTTTATTAGCATATTGGTCCCTGTCTCTCCTCATTTTCTTACTTTTTCTATCAAATTGCTTGTCAATGATTTTTTCTACCCATTCAAACTGGCTATTGTATAATGTCTCCATTTCATCAAACAATACATCACTAATAATCTTCTCATTAAGCATTTCCACTTCTGTTAACAATTTACATACTTTTTTATCATTACAAGAGATGATAAACTTCATAAATTCCATACCAAAATTGTTAAACATACTATTGCATTCATCAATAATTTCATCATTTAAATCAATACCTATGGGAATTTTAAAGAAACGGAGTCCCATAGGCACAATATGAGTGTCCATACAATGTTTTAAATAACTGTTGTAAATGTATGTAAATTGTTAACAAAAGTGGAAATGCTTAATGAGAAGATTATTAGTGATGTATTGTTTGATGAAATGGAGACATTATACAATAGCCAGTTTGAATGGATAGAAAAAATCATTGACAAGCAGTTTGATAGAAAAAGTAAGAAAATGAGGAGAGACAGGGACCAATATGCTAATAAAGAAGCTTACAAGTGGGAACACAGGAATACCAAAGCTTCTTTTAAAAGTAATAGGACCGGTAGGAATGGGAACAAGTCACATGAGGATGAAAATTATGGAAAACAGCTTGTTCACCATAAACATACATATACTAACACTAAATTCAATAGGCATCAGAATAGGAAAGAGAATTTTTTAGAAGAGGGAGAAACACTGTGGGACCAAGAAGGATGGAAGAGCACAAGTACCCACAAGTGGAGGGAACAGAAAGAGAGACAACAGCATGTCAGTTCAAGACCACTGGGAAGGAGATTGGACAGAACATTTTGAAGCACAATGACGTGCACTTTAGTTTGGGGGAATATAATATTTTCAATTATACAAATATTGTTATTAATAAAGAACATTTTGAGTTGTTTGCGAAAGGGACGAAGTTTATCCCATATAAAAATTGTAATGTAGTTAGAAGCATCATTAACTTCAAAAAATATATTAGGAAATTGAACTTGGAATTGTTATACAGGAATAGGAGTCATAAAAACAGTGAATTTAGGATAAGAAGCACCTATACTCCCCCTCTCAACAGGTTATTGGCTATTTATGAAAAACTGGTCATAGATGATATGTATATGTATTCCCATAATAGTACCAAGAATAAGATTACATACAATCTCAACTACGAGCAGTATAGGTTATTGAATGATTTGAAGAGTAACAATAAAATACGAATTATGAAGCCAGACAAGGGCGGGGGAACGGTATTATACAGCACTAATGAGTACAACAATAAGATTAATATGATGCTTATTAGTTCAGGTAATTATGACATTTCTTCTATTAATGAAGTCAATATAGGATATCATAAAATCGATTTAGTCCTAGAAGACTAATATATAGAAGAAAGAATAGAAGTAGATTTGTATAATTATTTAAGAGTAACAAACCCCATCATTGCCACTATCGTAGGCATACCAAAAGTGCATAAAAATGTTCTGGATCCCCCGTTTCGTCCCATTATTTCAGGGAATAAGTCCAAAACGTTTTTGTTCGGAAAGGTAGTGGACAAATGGTTAAAATCCAGTTATGACAAGGTCCATCACCTATTAAAGGACTCATGGGATTTTTTGAGAAGACTAACACCCAATTTATGTGGAGCTGACATTATTATGGTGACCATTGACATGGTAGATCTTTTTTCCAGCATTCCCATAGAAGAAGGTTTAAGAAGATTTTGTAATAGCATGGATGAATTAAGTGTCACTGACAATGACAGAAAAAATTTAATTTTGGAATTTGTAGACATAGTGTTAAAATACAACTATGTGTACTTTGAAGGGGAATATTACAGGCAATGTAAAGGTAGCGATGTGCCTGCCATTTTTGCCAATTTATTTTTGCTTGATTGGGAGAAAGAATATATTTTTAACAGTGACTGGTGGAAATACTTTGACCTATACACCAGATTCTTGGACGACCTGTTTTTGATTTGGAATGGGAGTGTAGATAAACTATGTGAATGTACAGCTTATTTGAACAGCAGATGTGAATATTTGAAATTTACCATTAATATGAGTAAGAAAACTATATTTTATTTAGACACTGAGATTAATGTAAGGAATGAGGGATTCACATCTAAAATACATAGAAAAGAGACTTTTAGTAACTCATATCTACATTTTAACAGTTGCCACTCCTACAAACAGAAAAAAAGCATCTTAAAAGGCCAATTCATAAGAGCGGCCAGAATGACCTCTGAAATATCTGATTTAGAAAAGGAATTGGATTTTATAGGAAATATGTTTAGAGGAAGGGGGTACCCAGACAGTTTGATTGCTGATGTAAGACAATATGTGATTAGCAATAGAAATATCAGATATCAGGCCATTTTAGGTAACAATGAGAATGTTCTTATAGGCCAGTCCAAGATGAATCATGCTGAAGAAAAAGAATACACAGGAGCATGTATATTGGAGTATGGGTACAATGTAAAAGACATTAAGACTATCATGGAAAGACATTGGAACGTATTTAGTGTGGATAAGGACATTTCAAAAGTAATGGGTGACAGACCAAGGTTTGTATATTGTAATGCAAGTAATTTGAAGACGGAATTAGAAAGGAAAAACAGCAAAGTAGAATGCAAGGACGGGATGAAAGGTACAGTAAAATGGGGTAATTGCAACCAGTGCAAGTACATTGATGGTAGAATTTAATTCGTCTTACAGGATACTAACTCTACAAATATTAAATTTAAGAAAGGAAACTGTAGAACAACACAATTAGTATACCTAGCAACCTGTACAAAATGCACTTGTTATTATGTAGGAAAAACGGAGAGATGTCTCCGTAATAGAATTTATGACCCCTATTACTGTATTAGGAAGGGAGACGAGAAAAATGCTTTAAGCAAGCATCTGATGACCAGCAAGGCGTGTGACAAGTTCATATTTGGTATATTAGAAATTGTACAAACCAATGCCAGAGGGGGGAACATAAAGAAAAAAATAGGTGAGAGAGAGGTTTGGTGGCAAATCAAACTCAATGCCACCGCCCCCCCTGGTTTAAATGAATACATTTCTATTAAGCCTATGTTGGATGATAACAGAATCTAATTTCCAACTAGTTTTGGAGACATAGTTAACTTTGGATTATGTTTCATTTTTATTACTTCTAACATTACACAGATTTGTGGTGTTATAGTAGATTTTACACGGCCGATTGTGTAAATAAATTCAGCATATACTTCTGTAATATACCATGTCAACAAGTTTTATGATTCAAGCATTTATTATTAGGTATCTGTACATTATGTATATTAGAGGAAGACTAATGGGGTTAGAGTCTAACTGGGTTGGTACTTTAGAGGTAGCAGTCAAAGAGTTAAAGTTTCTTCTTTAGTAATTGAACTCAATTATGCAATTAGATCAATGTATGTGTGAATATAAAAGAGGCTTATTTCAAATGTATGGTGTTCTGAGGAAGTCTATTTATCATAGATGAAAGCGCTCAACGTATACTTTTAAATTTGTTTTTAATACTTGTTTTATTAAAATGGTGTTTGCTGCTACCTTTGAGGACTGACGAGTGTATTATTCAGTGGTGTAATACACCAGGCACCACTGTTTCGTCATACTGCCTTATTGGAACTGAATTCTGTGTTTTTGACTTTGGTGTTGCCGTTCCAGTTTTCATTTTTTCACTTGTACAGTCATGTTACACAGTTATCACAAGCACCACAGACACTATAGTGCTAAGACATACCAGAGGCAAATGTCTACAGTGATTGACATGCACACCATGTGGTTTTTAATCAATTGGATGTGAGCTGGAAGAGACAGGCCTCTTGATGGGAGGCTCTTTGTCACTGTCTGTCACTCTCTTCTACACATCTATGTCTGTGTAAGTTTGGCCTATTATAGTGTGTTGTCATTGGATATATGTGTGTATTCCTATCCAATGTGTGTGCAAAGCATGACTGGTGTGCAATATGGAGTGTGTGCACAAACATCTGCGACTGTCAGATATGTATAGTCCACTGTTGATGCCAGACATGGGCTTCATTTTTCTAAGTGAGGGAGCATGCCCAGTATAACCTTTCGTTATTTTGTTGACAGACATGGACTTCATTTCTCTAAGTGTGGGAGCATGCCCAGTATGACCTTCTGTACTGAATGTGTGAACCATTCCAGGTAGGTTGTACTCCAGTGCAAGCTTTTGTGTTCTACACCTACAGTTAGCAACCTGTTTCTGTAGGATATCTGTAGATCAGTTGACAATATGAGGTCAAAACGGGCAAAAGATAGTGGGTGACTGTAGGTAATTGTGTCTGTGTTGCTTCTGCTACATGGTTTTGGTGTTAGTGGAGATATTCAGACATATGTACTGTTTTACACTGTGATGTTTTATGTCATCAACTACTGTCAGGTATACCTATTTGCTTGCAGTAATTTCCTGGGGAACACAGGGTGAATGAAGCTGTGTCCAGTATTTTGGTCTGTAGCCTACATATTCTTGCACAATCATGCCATTCTGGAGGGGAAGCTGCAGACACTTGCTGATGGGTCTGTGTAAATGTTTCAGCACCTTGGTACAGTGGTGGCTAAGGATGCTATACTTGTACATCCATTCACGTCACAGTATGATGATATCTTGCTGTGGCCATACCTCACAGCTTTACAGATTCACACAGGTTTCTTATTTCTGGTCATTACCCCTTCACATTGTGGTTGACAATCAGGTTTATAGCCACCCAGTTCTGTGTTTGCAGGCAGGGATAGCATGTGCACACGGCTGAGTTTCAGACTTCACACATTCCATGGCATACATGTTCCTACCCTTTGCCTGTTATTCTATCCTCTTCATAACATTATGCAAACATTATCTGATATGTTCCCTATAGTTATCACTTCATCCCAGCAGTATTTTGGGGTTGGTCCACAGTTCATGCAGTAGAACATGGTGGACATGCTACTGAGATTTGTCGACATGGCCCTGCATTTAGGTTCTGTGGACTGTGTTATGTTGTTATTTGGGAGTCCATGGGATAACATACACTGGCAGTACAGGTGAGATACAGGCCTTTGACAGAGGACTGTAGGGCATATGGCAGTGATGCAGGCCATCTGTAGCAGGCTGTTGCATTGTGTCACTCCTACACTCCCAGGCAGAAAGCCGCTATATTCTCCTGGGGTGACATGGTAGGTGTGCAAGGTGTTAATGTCAATAGTTTCTGTCCTTAGTGATCCAGTGGTATGGATGCTGGCAGAGTGCTGCTTACAGCTAGGGACATGCCTGCATGGGACACCTCTTCAGCATGCTGCATTCTATGTCTATTTCCATACAGAGGTGGGGGTCATATTGTACTCATTCCCAACAGTAGGGATAAGACCTGTGAGGTAACTGTGGCTGATAGTGGGGTGAGCTGGGTGCATATGTCCTATGGAAGCTACTTGCAGCTGACTCATAGATATACGTGGGGCATTCCACTTATGCTGGCTTGTGCAGAGACATCAGCAGTTTCTCAGTACTTCATACCTGTGACTTTTGTGGTCTGCCAGTGTTTGGCCAGACAACATCAGTATTCTATACTACAAACCCAACTAATGTGCTGCTAACCTATATGTACAATTCCAAAGGTGTGTCCATTTGACAGTAACATTTTATACACTCTCTGTCTAGGGTACTTCCACCTGTGTACTGTTTGTATGTCTGGGCCCACATTAATGCTATGTCCATCTTTCAGATGGTGACAGATATTACATCCGAGAAATTACTATGGCTTACTGCTGGTGTCTTACTGGGATGCATTGTGTTTGGCACTGCAGTTGTGAGAACTTGGCCCTGTCATCAGCACTACTGGCCAATGGCCACCAGGACACAACCCACCATGCCTACATGCTGACCACTGTTACACAATATACAACACACACCGACCTAACACACAGCCCTGCATATTGTACATGTGCTACAATCTATCTGTTTCTATCTGTGTATCTATGTGTTTTTTTATAATCTTTATAATATATATTTACCATCTCAAAAGTGCTTACTCCTCTCTGTACTCTTCTTTTCTAGACCTAACACCACTCTTAAGTACTCCACTGCGGTACCACCTTTAACATTCTTATAAGAAAAGCGCAGTCCAGGTCTGAACTGTCTGCAAACAGCTACAGTTAACTTTGAGTATGTGTCTACCTGTTTGAGCCAATATTCATTTTCCCCTGGAGAGCACTCTGCTTTGGCTGTAAGCAGCCCCCCCACCACCACATACACACACACACACACACACACACACACACACACACACACACACACACACACACACACACACACACACACAAATCTTCCACTTTCTCTTATTCCCTTCTGTTAGCAAATAGTATCCATAACTGATCAATACTGTGTGTTTGTTAATTTAAACTATGACCACAGTAGCCTACTGATACAAGGTTATCCTGTTTTTCCACCTGAGAAATTAAGAAATGACTGACAGTTTCAGAGCAGTCCTTGGTCAATTGTGATTGTTTCCAGCCCCTCATACAAGAACCTAACAGGGTCTCTACCCGCTTTGCTCCCCACCCTGCCCCCTATTCCCTCCCGCCCCCAGTGGTCCCACCTTTATTGCACTCAAACCCCTCCCATCTTTCCAATAGCCAACCACAGTGCTAACCCAACACTACCTCCTCCATCTTCCCTCTACTATCACACCTCCTCAACTAACATGTACAAGCATACCTTTCCTTTGCTCACTGCATGCACTCTCCTTGCATATCTTACATCCTACCAAAGCTCCATCATTCCCCCACTCAACCACTACCACTGTACTACTACTCACACCACCACTCATGTCTCACCCATACTCAGCTCCCCTCCCACCAGCTCAAGAACCATCACTATGCACCCCCCACATATTCTACCAACTATATTACTCAAACGTAAAGCATCCCTACAACTTAACATAGCAACCCTCCCACCATACCTATTACCCACAGAGCACAATCATAAAGTTTCCCTTATAAACAAACACATTCAAAACTGAGAAAACTAATTATCTCATGCATATCAAAACTAGCCCTAAGTGGTGACATCCACCCCAACTCTGGCCCCACCATCTCCAACCCCAATCCTCATAATCAGACTAGAAACCACCACTTTTCCCATATTACAGCCAATAGAAAGCCAAGTGACTACATTCTACTAAGCCTAAATATTAGAAGTATATCCAACAAAGTCCATGAACTCCATGCCACCGTAGACTTGTACTCCCCAGATATAGTCATCCTGACAGAAACCTGGCTAAAACCTCACATTACCAGTGAGCAAATACTCCCTACCGGTTACAGCATACTAAGAGTAGACCGGCTAAACATAAAAGGAGGTGGTGTAGCTATAATATTTAAACAGCGTCTAAGCATCCAGATCTTAAAATCATCAGCTCCACAAATAGGCAATGAAGAAATAATATATACCAACCTCAAAATTAACCAAAACAAAACCATCAACATAATTGGATGCTACTTCCCACCTGTCCAAAACATCCCTCCACTAGAAAACCTCCTCAGCTGGTCTACCCACCATCTCCCCCAAGAAACTATCATCTTAGGTGATTTCAATATTGACTGGCAATCCTGTTCTGGCAACAATCCAACCCATCATGTACACCTTCATGGCTTCACCCAACTAGTCCAGTCACCAACAAGGATAAATAAAAACTCCAGCAAGCACACTACCCTGGATTGGATACTAGTCAGTAAGAGCCCCTAGTCATATATAACAGGCTGCTTATCAGATAGCCTCAGTGATCACTCCCCAACATTCCTACTAAAAAAATACCTATACCAAGCTAAACCTGTCATCTATCGTCAAATACGTAAAAAAATAAACTTTAACCCACTCACATTCATCTCCTCCCTCAAAGAATGTAACTGGCATGCTCTAAAGTACCTCAGTCTAGATGATGCAGTTGGATTTTTTAATACTACCTTCCTGAACATACTTAATTACCATGCCCCCATAAGATTTTCCAGAACCAAAGCACAACCCTCCCCATGGCTACAGAAAACCACTAAGTCAGAAATGAAAAACAGGGATAAAGCCTGGGAGCACTGGCGCAAAACCAAAACCCCCTCAGCTAGACAGAAATTCCTAGAACTACGCAATAGAGTCAAAAAGCTAATAAAACAGGACAAATTCCAATACTACCAGTCTGCCCTAGACTCCTCACAACACAGCCCCAAACAATTCTGGTCCTCCATAAACTCCATCCTCCACCCAAGTAAAGTCAGTACCCCTCCTCCTAACATCCCTCACTCAGAAAATATTGCTACCTCATTCAACACACACTTCACCCAAACCATACTATCACTAGCTAAACAACACAACCCCCCTCCCCTCCAAACCACACCTTCAACTAGTAATCTCCCCACTGCCTTCTCTTTTTCTCCTGTACCTACCTCCAACATAAAAAAACTCTTAACTAAACTTAAACCCACCAAATTAGCAGCAGACAACCTCCCAACTGAATACCTACAAATTGCAGCTGATGCTCTGGCCTACCCAGTATCCATCTTGATTAACCGATCTCTGTCAGAAAGTTACGTTCCCACACTGTGGAAAGTCTCACATATAATTCCCCTCCACAAAGGTGGACCCTCTGTAGAACTAACCAATTACTGCCCCATAGCTATTCTCTCTCTACTCTCGAAAATACTAGAGAGATGCATACACTCTCAGGTCTCAGACTACCTCCTTACTAACAACCTCCTTTCCAGTACTCAGCATGGTTTCCGACCAAACCATAGCACCACCACTGCCTTACTCTCCTTTACTAACACTATCCTTCAGCATAAAAACAATGGCTATCTCTCCTCTGCTACTTTCCTAGACCTATCTAAAGCATTTGACATGGTCCCACACAAACAACTTATCTCTGTCCTCAATAACCCATCCTTCTCACAATCAGTCACCAACGGGTTTCAGAGTTACCTGTCTGACCGCCAACAATCCGTTGTATGGCAGAATTACATATCTCCCCAACTACCTGTCTCCATAGGGGTTCCCCAAGGATCCATCCTTGGACCCCTACTCTTCTCTGTTTACACCAATAATCTAGCCTCTGCCACCAAACATGGCACACTCATCCAATACGCAGATGACTCGACCATCATCTGCTCAGCCCAGTCCCTACCCAAACTGCAAAAAGTCACACAGGAAGCCTTTTCCTCTGTTGAAACATGGTTATCCAATGCCCAATTAATACTCAACCCAAACAAAACTAAACTACTCATCTTCCAACCCACCAAACATACTCAAAACAACTCTCACTTTAACATCACAGCAAAAGACAACACCACTATATACCCAACTGAACACACCAAATTGCTAGGAGTGGAAATAGACAATAAACTAAAATTTGACATTCACATATCCATGACCATAAAAAGTCCACAAAAACTAGGAGCATTATACAGAAATAAACAATTTCTCACCAAAGCAGCAAAGATTTCAATAGCAAATTCCCACCTTATCTCCACCCTACTTTATGCCTCTCCAATATATACCAACCTAAGGCAATGTGATCTAAACAAGCTAGAGACCTGCTACAACAAAATCGCCAAATTCCACAGGGCATCCTACCGTAGTCACCACTGTCTCTCACTTGCTGAACTGGGCTGGCTTGAACTCCCTCACCTCCTTCAGTGGTATCAACTCTCACTTGCCCACAAACTAGTAAACCATCCACTAAATGTCCCATCCCTCCAGAATCTACTCCAACCCTATCGCACCACCAGACCACTAAGATCCAGCAACAAAATCACTTGCAGATCACTAAAGCCAATAACTCTGCTGGTGAAGCACTATTCTCTTGTGCCATAGCCAAATTATGGAACTCACTCCCACCCACAATTACCTCCGTACCATCATGCACCCACTTCAAAACTTTACTAAAAGCGCACCTAAAAACATGCTGGCTATGCCCTTGCAACTCCCACTCTAATATCATCCACCCCATCAAACTACTACCTTTCTTTCCACTCCACTAACTACCTTGATTATAGCAAGCTCAGATGCTCATAAGCCTAGTACTTATTATACAGCAGGAACTTCTCATTGTTACATTTGTTAATGCCTGTTATGTACTTCACAGATAAAGATTCTAGTTGTCTACTGATGTACTATGTTCTTCATCTGTAAATACGTTGTAAGTAATTTCTATGTTAAATTGTTAATCGCTATGTAATCCAATGTAACTACTGTCTGTTTATTTTATTGTGGACCTTTTCTCCCCAGGCCTCCGCTGAAAATGGACCCACGTCCAGTCGGACACTCCCAGTCAACAAATTTAAATAAATAAATAAATAAATAAATAAAATCTTGCTACTTTGGCTGACCCAGGTAATCTGTGCTCCACTGTTATTATACCTACACATACATGTTACTACATTTCTACATAGGATTGTGGTGGTGGTGGGGGGGCACACCTGACAACTGTACACATTTGCTATGACTGTACTTGTATTTCAGTACTGCATTTCATTCTGTATTCTGACCTATCATGCAGACTACAAGCATATCAGTGTACTACAGTTCTTAGGTTTTATTGACCAACATTTCAGTTTCAGACTTCTTACCCTTCTGAACTAACATCCCACTGCCTGACCTGTTGTAGTCTGTCTGTGTAGGTCTGGAGGGGGGCTGTTCTCCATAGCCATCAATTAGAGGCCTTAGCACAGCCTTTTTTTGTGTTTGTCTATGCCTGTCCTGCTGGCTGAGACTGTTGCTGGGTATGTGAGCCTCACTGACTTGCATGAGTGTGTCCTACACATTTTGCCCACCACATTTCCTGCATTGGGTATTGTCACCTTGTCTAGTACTGGCTACTATGGTGACACCAGTATTTGTTACAGATTTTATGCTGCCAATATAGGTGTCTACTATCTGCTGGCATCCCATTCAGCCACCAGTTTATTACTTGGCAGTTGATGGAGGGGAAGCCCTTGCAGTTGATTTAGACCATACCCTGCTCACCAGGTAGTTCTTTGATGCATATGTGCGTGCAGTCTATTACACCCACTACCTCAGGGTATTCTGCTATTTGGTGGAAGAGATGCACATTGCTGGCTAATGCCTCATGGGTGTTGGGGAAATATATGTGCTCACCAACATGTGCTGACATGGCATCCAGGAACTGGTGGAGTATCCTGGATGCTGATGCCTGTGAAATCCCCATCATATCCCCAGTTGGCCTTTGGAAGGTACCTGTAGCTAGTATTCTTAGGCCTACACATACCTTGGTATCCACTGGGATGGGTTCCCCTCTGTTAGTTATGTGTGTCAGGCATGGTTGACACAGCTCAAGAACTTGCTGTAGGAGGTCCCTGTCCACCCTATAGCACTCCAATATCTCCAGCTCATGTAGCCCCTGGTAGGTTACCCTGGGTCTGTACAGTCTTCTCCGTCTCCTCACTGTGGGCTGGTCAGCAGCATTCACATCCTTACCACCCTCAGCCTCTTCCACAAGTTGTATGATAGCTATTGCAGCCCCTAACATTTTGCTGTTGTGAGTGTTAAAAGTTCCCCGCTTGTTTACACCAGTGGCGTAGAGTGTGGGAAAAAACAGAGGGGAAGGTGTTTGCTTAGTTTATAGTAGTGTTTTGGGCTGGGCTGGGCTGCTGCCTGTGTAATTGGATGATTCTGATACATTTCAGCTGCCAGCTATGTTAGTTCTCCTAGATTACCTTTCTACTGCTGCTTTCCCTTCCCATTGCCTTCCTGTTTAAGCCCATGTGTGCTCCGCGCAAACAGAGTACTCAAATGTGCACACTGCTGCTATTTCCAGGTTTAACCTCTTTTTTTCTTCCTGTAAAGTCCAATGCACAGAGCACACGCCCGCTTAGGCTCTGTAAAAAGTGCTATGCAGGTTTAGACACACACCTTAGCTAAGCTCTACTAAGCTAGGAGCAAGCCCGAGCCACAGGGCTCCAATCCGCTTACAGTATGCCTGACACCCCCCTCCCCATGATGTCACCTAACTCCTAGGCTTGCACCAGGCTGTTCCTACTCTTACACTGTTGGGACCTGACTCACATGCTGGGGAAAACTGGGATTCACTATCATTCCCCTCATTTGCATAGGATTGCCTGCTAATGCATAGTTACATGTCTCACACTGAGCCTCCCCCCTTTAGCAACCACTACTCACTGGCCAGATTGTCTTCTGCCTGCCATTGACCTGCATGGCAGAATACTGATTTTTACTTAGAATGCTTATTTTAGGTTTATTTTATTATTTTCCCCCCTGATCCCATTTGTGTGCCGCTGCCCTAGGCTTAAACAGCCGAGATCGGCTAAAAAAAAATTAAAAGTTGATTTTTTTATTTTTTGTTTTGTTTGCAATGCACATGGCCTTATACTTGGCCATTGGCATACTTCCTCAATGATATGCAGCCTTTATTTGGAGCTGTCAGAACTCTATTTTGGATTTTGCAGCAATGCACTTGGTTACTAACTGAGTACATTTCTGCAGATTACACTAGTCCTGCATGGACGGTCACAAGCTTCCTGAATCACAAAATCACCTCATTGCATGGATTTCTCCTGGAAATGGTGTGATTTGCATACAAGGGTTTAGTCTGTGCAGGATTAGTGCAGGAGCTCTCTTGCATGCCCCTGCAGGCTGTTCCTGGATCACACAGCAGACATATTGCCTGCTAGAGCACCTGCACTGATCCTGCACGCCATGCAGGGCATAGTGAATCCTATTTAATTGCCATATTATAATCACTGCATTTAATTCAGAATGGGAGACGTATAGTTTGCCTAGTCTATTATTAAATTTTATGGTTATAGAAATAACATGAAGAATGGCATTTGGCTACAGCATTTTCTTCCCATGTCTATGAGTTTAAGCTGGGGCATTTGAAAAAATAGCAAAAATAATGTAGTTGACAAATGCAATAGGAGTATCTGTTTTGGGAATAGTGAAATCTTAGAAGCAAGGCAAGTATTACAATCACAGCAAAAGTGATATCTTCCAGGGTGCAATCACATTGCTTTTTTAAGTCTCAGGCACTGAAATAAATAGCATTAACTATTGTGAGCCTATTTGTATCATGTAATAAGAATTTCTGAGCTGCTAGATGTCCAAAATCAAGCAGGAAAATAATCCACATCACCTTAAAATCTCTAGATGTTATTTCAGTGATTAATTCTAAATTATAATGATGGAATGTACACAAAATAAAAACCTCCTACACTTAAGCGCACTGTGTTTTGAGAGAGAAAAACATCAAAACATCCTAATACACAAGTATTTGAAATTGTAATTTCCCTTAGCAACTAATTATCTTCAGCTGCAGACAATTGCAATGAATACAAACCTTAATTTAAAAAGAAAGTGAAAATGTTGTCTTCTTTAATATTATACACTTTTAAAACTGTAGAAATGAAATTGCAAGTAATATGCTTTTGGAAATTGACTGAATGAAATTACAAAAAAATTGTAATAATAGAAAAACCCATTTGTTAACCAATGAGACTCACTGGACATATAGTTCCCTTTCAAGGACAACCCAGGAACAATTTCTGGTTAAGTGACTTGATCCTGGTTATGCATTAAGCAAACGAGGGGGGGGGGGAATCTTTACCCTCCGCACCAAATGTCAGATAGCTAATCATATTTGTTAATGAGATAGGCCCACTGGACAAATACTCCTTTTCAGGAGAAATCTAGGACCAATGTCTGATTAACTAACTTGCTCAAGGTCCTACAGTAGGCAGGTGAGGACTGAGAGACTCATACCCCGTGTCACAGGAACTACAGCTTGTAACTTTAACCTTTTTGCTATATGCCAAGTAAATAAAAAATGCTTCTAAATAAACCATCCTTTCAGTAATGTGTGCATTCTCCTGTACATCAGTCTGACTTCAAATACAAAACCTTTAAAAGTAATTCTAAGTATCAGCCTGAACGAGACTAAAAGTTACTACATGAATAGTCATTATTAATTTTAATAAGATCCTGCCTATCCTCTTTGTGATCCTTCACAAATATTTTAAAATTTGTATCAGGCAGTGTAACAAAAATCATAGGGTCAAAATACACAATAAATTGCATTTTTGTACTGCATTCAAAGACAACTTGAAATATAAATAACCTAGTAATTATAAACGATGATAAGCTGTCTCAACTTATTTACACATAATGCAGTGACTGAAAGCAAACTTTCTATTTCTTCTCTGCAACTTCAGACTCATATATCCTTCCTCTGCCGCTTACAGTATGCCTGGCACACACCCCCCATTATGTCACCTAATGCCTAGGCTTGCACCAGGCTGTTCCTACTCTTACACTGTTGGAACCTGACTCACATGCTGGGGAAAACTGGGATTCACTATCATTCCACTCATTTGCATAGGATTGCCTGCTAATGCATAGTTACATGTCTCACACTGAGCCTCCCCCCTTAGCAACCACTACTCACTGACCGGATTGTCTTCTGCCTGCCATTGACTTGCACGGCAGAATACTGATTTTTAGTTAGAATGCTTATTTTAGGTTTATTTTATTATTTTCTCCTGATTCCATTTGCATGCCGCTGCCCTAGGCTTAAACAGCCGAGATCGGCTAAAAAATTAAAAGTTGATTTTCTTATTTTTTGTTTTGTTTGCAATGCCAGTGGCCTTATACTTGGCCATTGGCATACTTCCTCAATGATATGCAGCCTTTATTTGGAGCTGTCAGAGCTCCGTTTTGGATTTTGCAGCAATGTACTCAGTTACTAACCGAGTACATTTCTGCAGATTGCACTACTCCTGCATGGACGGTCGCAAGCTTCCTGGATCGCAAAATCACCTCATTTGCATGGATTTCTCCTGCAAATGGTGTGATTTGCATACAAGGGCTTAGTCTGTGCAGGATTAGTGCAAGAGCCCTCTTGCTTGCCCCTGCAGGCTGTTCCTGGATCACACAGCAGACATATTGCCTGCTAGAGCTCCTGCACTGATCCTACAAGCCATGCAGGGCATAGTGAATCCTGTTTTATTGCCATATTATAATCACTGCATTTAATTCAGAATGGGAGAGGTATAGTTTGCCTAGTCTATTATTAAATTTTATGGTTATAGAAATAACATGAAAAATGGCATTTGGCTACAGCATTTTCTTCCCATGTCTATGAGTTTAAGCTGGGGCATTTGAAAAAATAGCAAAAATAATGTAGTTGACAAATGCAATAGGAGTATCTGTTTTGGGAATAGTGAAGTCTTAGAAGCAAGGCAAGTATTACAATCACAGCAAAAGTGGTATCTTCCAGGGTGCAATCACATTGCTTTTTTAAGTCTCAGGCACTGAAATAAATAGCATTAACTATTGTGAGCCTATTTTTATCATGTAATAAGAATTTCTGAGCTGCTAGATGTCCAAAATCGAGGGAAAATAGTCCACATCACATTATAAATCTCTAGATGTTATTTCAGTGATTAATTATAAATTATAATGATGGAATATACACATAATAAAAACCTCCTACATTTAAGCGCACTGTGTTTTGAGAGAGAAAACATCAAAACATCCTAATACATGAGTGTTTGAAATTGTAAGTTCCCTTAGCAACAAATTATCTTCAGCTGCAGACAATTGCAATGAATACAAGCCTTAATTTAAAAAGAAAGTGAAAATGTCGAGCCGGATTTATGAAAGCTTGCATGGAGGTGTAGAGTAGAGTAAGATGTCAGACAGCCAATATGTCTGCCGAGCGATCGAGCAACAGCCGGCAGGGGCATGCATGAGAGCATCTAAAGCTACTCTTGTACGGACAGCGTCATGGTATGCAAATTACCTCATTTGCTGCTGAAAGCTATACAAATGAGGTAAATTTGCAATCCAGGAAAAACTAACCTGTCCGTGGAAGAGTAGTGTTATTTGCAGAAATGTACTCCGTTCGTAACGGAGTACCGTTCTGCAAATTGCTAAACGGAGCTATGACAGCTCCAAATAAAGGATGCATCCAGTTGAGGAAGCATGCCAATGGCCAAATATAAGGCCATTGGCATTTTTAAATGTTTAAAATTATTAAAATCTAATTTTTTTCCCCTGATCTCCGATGTTTAAGCATAGCACAGCACCGCGCAAATGTACAGCGCTTAAAAAAAACAATAAAATAATTTCAAAATAGCCAAAATAGGCATTTTCACTAAAAAGCTTATCCTGCCATGCAGGTGAATGGCAGGCAGAAGACAACATGGCCACTGAGTACTAGTTGCTAAGGGGGAAGCTCAGTGTGAGAGATGTAACCAAGAATTAGTAGGCAATCCTATGCAAATGAGGATAAGGATAGTGAATCCCAATTTTCCCCAGCATGTGAGCCATGTCCCAAGAGTGTAAGTGTAGGAGTAGGTGAGTAGTGGAGTAGAAGATAGGTGACATCATAAGGGGGTATGTCAGAAAGGCTGTATGCTTATTGGAGCACAGTGTCCTGTGTTTGCCTTGAGTTGCTCAGGATTGCAAGAGGTGTGTCTATAGTTGTCCTTTTTGAAAACTAGAAACCAAAGGTGTACGCCGTGAAAATATCTGAAATTTCTTGCAAATGGGCACACAGCGTGTGCGCGTGTTTGCGCTTGTTTGCGCGGCGCTTCCCCGGGCGGAAACAGAAAGGGAAAAGGAAGGAAAATAAGTAGTAGGAAGTTAACCAAGGAGAACTAGCAGAGCTGCCAGGTGAAATATATCAGAATCAGCCAATTACACAGGCAGCAGACTAGCCCAGCCCAGCACTTTAAACTCTGCAAACAGCATTCTTCCCTGTTTTTTCCCAAGAACCCTGCAACACTGCAGGCATGAGTGCCCTATTTTAAGCAATATAAAGCATTGCTAAGCACATTTTACCAGTATTGAGCATATTTAAATACAATTGCGTGTAGCTGCACACCGCGCTAACCAGCGCAACATCAGGCAATATTAAGCAATTTTGGGCAATGTTGGACAAAGTCGGGCAAAGTCGGGCAGATTTGAGCAAAGTCGGACAAACACGCTCACACCTGCTTTACTGTTCCTTAAGCAGTCTGGTCTGCCCAGCAGGAAAATAAAAAGCTGTGACAGGACTCGAACTCAGGATACTGTGCACTATAGTCACAGTACTGAACCACTAAGCCATGACAGCATTTCACTGGCACAGACACAACTTAACTCACTTACATATACCAGTTGGGGGGGTCACATACCTAACAGTCACAGCCAGCAGGACAAATGTGGACAAACGCAAACACAAACAAATGCTGTATCATGCCCTCTGAAGAGGCATATGAATAACCTCTCCCCAGGCCTATGCAAACAGATAACAGCAGGCCAGGCAGTGTGATGTGGGTTGGGTAGGCTATGAAGTCATAAACTAATATGCATGTAATTGGAAGCTAAGGTCTGTAGTGCAGTGGTATGCCTCAAGTCAGTACGATAGGCAACAGTACAGACTGAAATGGAGTACCTGACATAGCAGTGCAGGCCTAGCAAATGTGTATAAGTGCCAGGTGAACCCTTCATCCCATGTACACCCACAGTAACAATCAGGTGTGCCCCCCGGGTAGAAATGTACAAATAATAGCCGTTCCCACTGTATGTAGAATGACTCATGGAAGTCCTGCAGGTGCACTATGCTTCCTGTCGATGTACAACACAAAGGTGAGCCCTGAATTAAAAAACAACTTGATTTTCACACACATATAGTATATATGCTCATACTGGGCATGCTCACACACTTAAACAAATTTAGCAAATTTCAGTCAGCAACGTACTGAAAGGTCATACTGGGCATGCTCACACACTTAGGCCATGTCTGAGCACAGCAGTGGACCACACATATCTGGCAGTTGCAGTTCTTACTCCAGACACTTGTCACTATTCACCAATCCTGCCTTGTGCACACTCTGATATGAAAACAGACCCATATAATATATTAGGCACCTGTCATAATCAAACTATGTACTCCAATTACTTAAGTTGTTCAAAGAAAGTGAAAAACCAAAGAAGATTAATAATTCTCCGATCAGTATCATCAAGAAACAATGAACACTCCTAACATTATCCAAGCCATGGTCAAAGAGTCCATAGAGAACCATGAAGCTTTATTTCGCTATGTCATAAATATCAGTGTAAACTCATATATGTTCTGAGTCAGTGCAAACTGTAAATGAATACATGTACATGACTGACATTGCCAACATCTTGTCAGACAGGTTCATACATATTTACCCCCTTCTCACTGACAAAAGGGCCCATTATCATACCTGGAGATTGTGAAAACCCAAAAATCACATATACAATGGTTAAACAGCTCTTTCCAAACCTAAAAACATGGAACTTATAAACAAAGACATTGGCAATCTTCAAACTCTGGACCACAACCATGTTGGGTTTGTAAAAGGCATACCATGTCTCCTAAACCTGATAGACTTCTTTGAAGCAGTCACCAAAGCCGTAGACAAGGGTAAGGTGGTTCACACAGCCTATCTAGATCTTGCCACGGCTTTCAACACCATCCCCCACTCTGGAATTACGGATAAACCCACTAAACTAGGTATAAATCCCTATGTCACAAGATGGGTTGCCAACTGGCTGACTGACAACCCACACTGTGAAAGCAGCAGACTCCAAGTCCAACTTCAGACCAGTGACAAGTGGAGTACCACAAGGTTCAGTCCTGGGTCCTGTCCTGTTTGGTATCTACTTCCCCTGAAGTACAGGTTAACATGGAAGGTCTCTGGCTAATGAAGTCCCCAGATGACTGCAAACTATGAGCTGTAATTGAGACTACTAACGATGTGGACATCCTACAAAAGGGCCTCATTGAGACAGATGCCTGGTGTCAAAGCCATGGCCTCAAGCTCAATGCCAAAAAGTGCATTGTCATCCCTTTTGGTAAAAACACTGTACCCATGAACTACAACATAGGTGGTAGTATACTTAACACCGAAAGTGTGATAAGATACCTTGGGACACAGGTGGACAGTAGATTCTCCTTTGATAATCACATTGCCACAGTAGTCAGGAAATCCTTCTACATGGCACACCTCATCACAAAAGGTGTCTCATGCAGAATAAAAGAGGTCATTGTTCCCCTCTACTCATCACTCATTAGATCCATTATAGAGTACAATGCCCCTTTTGCTATGTACCTCACAAGACATCTACAACAACTGGAAAGTCTGCAGAAATACCTCACAAAGAAGATTAGCAGCCTCAAATACATGCCATACACAGACCGTCTCAAAACACTACAGCTTTACTCTGTCGCATATCGCCTACTCAGAGGTGATCTCTACCTAACATACAAAGCTATGTCAAACACAGAGCTGTTGGAATGCTCCACTTAAAGAAATCCCAATCCCTCCAAGCTTCGGCCCCAAAACCCAGACTGAAATACTAAAGGAGGGAGTGTATCCATTTTCATAAAGGATACCCACACCTCCAGGTTAGTGGCACAGCATGAGGCCTTGGAGATCATGCAAGTGCAACTAACATTGGGCAAAGCTGCTTATCAGATCGTAGCCTGCTATAGATCACATATCTTGTCTCGGGACCCTCACTCAGTATTCCTGAGAACACTGGGAAATATAAAGGTCCTACCAAACACCATGATATGAGGAGATTTCAACTACCCAAACACTGACTGGGAGAATTACTCCAGTACAAAGTCCTTTGCCCAATGCTTCCTAGAGTTTATAAACTTAAATGGCCTGGAACAGCTGGTCACCACACCCACTAGAGGTGACAACATACTGGACCTGATCATCACCAACATGGAGGATCAGTGTTCCACACCAGAGGTAAACCTCTCGCTGGTAATATCAGATTATGAAGTAATCACACTGGACATCCACATCCCGACCCCCCCAGTCAACAAAACCACTGTGAAAAACTTTTCAAAAGCAAACTTCACACTTCTCAAGACTGAAGTGGAAAGTTTCAAAGCCCCCTTGCTACAGGATAATGCTATCCAATCTGCAGAATCCTTTACAAGTGCATTCTATGAGCATCTACAGGGATGCATGGATCGAGCCATCCCAATTAAAACCAAGACTCACTCCTCCAAAAAGAAGAAACCAATCTGGAAGTCCTTGCCCATAAATAAGCTATACAACAGAAGGAGGGAACTAACACATGATAGAGCAAAATTCCAAAAAGGAAAGGCATCACTGATCATTATTAGCAAGAAATTAAGATCACTCATAAAATAATCCAAGTCCAGTTTCTAAAGAAAAATTGCCAAGGAATCTAAAGATAACCACATAGCCTACTTTAGCTATATCAAACATTTAGGTGGCAACTCTCAGATATGCGTTCAGCTACTGCAAAATGGCAAAAAATACACTGAACCAACTGACATTGTCAACATCCTGGTGGACAAGTTCAGTGCAAACTCCACCCCACCTCACCCCCAAAAGGGTCCATGTCCATCCTAGAAGAATGCAGAGCCCCAGACTTCATGGACATACAGGTAAAAACAGCCCTCTCCAAAGCTAAGAATGCAGCATCAATGGGACTGGATGGTGTCCCAGGCTGCGTCTTACACAAGCTCCAAAAGGAACTAAACCCTCACCTACATTCACTGTTCAGACTCTACCTTACCACAGGCTATGTACCCAAAGAATGGCATACAGCAACAGTCATCCCACTCCACAAAGGTGGTGCCACAACAGAACCTGGGAACTATCGCCCTATAAGCCTGACCAGCCTGGTCTGCAAAGCTATGGAGCAACTTATCATGAAACTCATAAACAGAGACATTGGGAACCTCCACATACTGGACCCTACCCAATTTGGCTTTGTTCAAGGCAGATCCTGCCTCCTAAACCTAGTTGACTTCTTTGAAACAGTCACCAAGACCATAGATGAAGGGAAGGTAGTACACACAGCTTACCTGGACCTCATTAAGGCCTTTGACACAATTCCCCACTCTGGCATTATAGACAAGCTAACCAGCTTGAACATTAACCCCTATGTCATGAGATGGGTGGCCAACTGGCTCATGGATAGAACACACATGGTCAGAGTTGCAGGTGCCATGTCCGACTCTAAACCAGTCACAAGTGGCATCCCACAGGTCTCGGTCCTGGGACCCCTCCTGTTCAGTATATACATCTCTGAGGTACAGGCAAGCATGGGAGGACTATGGCTGACCAAGTTCCCAGATGACTGTAAACTGGGGGTCATAATCGACTCTCTGGCTGACACAGACATCCTCCAGAAAGATCTTCCAGAGACAGATACCTGGTGTCAAAACCATGGCCTCAAGCTGAATGGCAAAAAATGCATAGTCATCCCCTTTGGAAAAAACAAAGTGCCCACAAATTACCACATAGGTGGTAATCCACTAGGTACTGAAAATGTAATTAGGGATCTGGGGACCCAGGTAGATAGTAACCTCTCCTTTGATAATCACATTAGCAAAGTGGTTAGTTATTCCTTCTATGTAGCCCACCTAATCATGAAAGGATTCATCTCTAGATCAAGAGAGGTCATTGTGCCCCTCTACTCATCACTCATTAGGCCCATAATAGAGTACAATGCCCCATTTGATATATACCTTAATTGGCACATGCAACAGCTGGTAAGACCACAGAAGCACTTCACCAAGGGGATCATGGGCCTCAAAGAGATGCCCTATGCAGCTCGACTAAAGAAACTCCAGCTCTACTCAGTTGCTTACTGCCTGCTCAGAGGTGATCTATGCCTGACGTATAAGGCCATGTCCAACCCCGAATTAATGGACATGCTCCACCTCAAGAAAAACAAATCTCTTAGAGCCACACGCTCCAGTGAATTAAACCTCAGCAAAGCAATAAACAGGACATGCTAGAGGCATATATTCCTGTCCCAGAGACTTCCCTCACTCTGGAATAGAATCTCAGTTGATGTTAGGCAGAGCCTCTTGCAGACTCTCTTCAAGAGGAATCTTGATGAGTGGATAGGAAATTGTAAATTTACCCCTGGGATCACTTCAGTGGCCCTGCTAGACAGAGGCCCAGGAAACTAATTTAAAAGGGAGGTGAAAGCCAACACATTCTGGCTAGGCTTATAAATGCCCTTGGGCAGATAGCCTAGTACCTACCTATGAACCTATGAACCTACACACACTAGGGACCTAAACCTTGTCATCACAATAAACAGAACATGCCAGAGGGATAGATTCCTGTCCCACAGACTTCACATACTCCAGGATAAACTACCTATCTATATCAAACAAAGCTCCTCATTAGCACTCTTCAAGGAAAATCTTGATTATTGGATGGGAAATAGGAAATTCACCCTGGGGATCGATCACTTCTGTGTCTCTGCATGACAGTGGCACAGGAAAATAAATTTATTGGGTGGCAAAAGCCAGGGTACCTTTTTGGCTGGCCTTGTATAGGCCCCAGGGCTGACAGACTAGTACCTACCTATGAACCTTTGAGCCTTGCCTAAAAAAGGTAATATGGGGACAGCACGAGCCTTGGCCAGTATTCAGATGTATAGGGGTGACAGGTGCAAACCATCTGTAGTGAAGCAACAAGGCTTGTCTATCATGTCATCACAGGCAGACAGAGACTGGATCCCCTTTGAATGACACCAGAAGCTCAGCCAATTGTTGAAGTTTATCATCTTTCTGTTATATTGCAGTATCATGTAGGTGAAGGTAAGATGCTACTCAAGGTTTGACCCTGTGTGTGCCAGCATGTGGTGCATCAACCCGTATATGATATGGTCATGGCCTATGCATGCAATATACTCACAATACACCTAGTATGATAAGCCTGCTGAGGTTAGCAAATGTGAAAAAAACCTTTGTGCAAACTGTCAGCAAGTAATGTCTGTATTGCACCCTGTAACTCCATATTGCTTGCTGAAGTGTAAAGACATACTTAGTTTGGATTAAGAACACCACACTTGCCAACTGCGTGTGTCTCCCTGGGGAGAAGTAAACTTTTTGGAGACTACTCAAACACCTTAAAAGTGGTATACTCATCTTTGTCAAGTCTGATGATGTCACCATCCTACAAATATACCTGTGGAAAGGTGAAATCCCAGTAATGTGTATAGCGTGTCATGTAAATGCATACTGCTGTAGTATCATAATGTAGTTAGGAAAGAGTTTGAATCTTGCACTTGCTGACTGTGTGTCTGTGCTCCAGGTGTGTAACACCATTGGCCAATGTGGAGTGGGTTTTGATTTTTATAGTGTATGACATATCACAATGACAACTGTATGTGCATTACACATGTAAGGTAGTTGTGGGGCAAATCCATATACATACATGTGACCTCAAGTATTTCATAGGTGGGTACTCTGCTTTCTCCATGAATGCATGTGTTATCTTTTCCAGAGCGTGCTGGCACCTTCCAGACCTTAGGTCACTTCTGTATGCTTGTGACAAGCTTAGCCACTGCAGTGACCCTGGGCTATGGCTTCCATTTCACATCCACTCATCACGGTTTCTATTGAAGAGTGTGAGTGAGGGTTTATGCTTGAGGTATATTTGAAACCTGTCCCAAAACAAGCAAAGTCTGGCAAAGATGACTAATCATTATAGGTGTGTAACAATCTCTGTGGATCTGCATACAAACCCTTTATTGTTTATGTGCTCCACAGAGGGATTTCCAAAACCCTTTGGTAATGTGATTATCAAAGGAGAGATGACTTAACACATGGCTCTATGTATACATTAGTACCTGTTCCACATTTTGGGGGCTACTACATATGTAGTACTCTGGGGATACTTTGTTTTCTAAAAGTGGATAACTATGCTTTCTTAGGCTTATTGCTTTACAGCATGAGTTTGACACCAGATATATATCTATATGATACCCTTTTGGAGGATGTGTGTGTCATCTGGAGAATAAAGTATAGCCCACAATATGCATTTTAATCAAATGTGGTCAGACATATCCCTACTGTGTTTGCTTGTACCTAAGAAAGCTATATGCCAAACAGGAGTGGTCTCAGGACTGAGTGCAGGTGAATACCACTTGTTACTGGCATAGAATAGTACATGGAGGCTGCAAATGTTACTGTGTGTCCTACATCTGTGTGTCAGTTGTCAAGCCATCATCTAACAATTGTTTATGGTCAGTCTGTTGAGGTTATGTCTAATACCAGTATGTGGGATGGGTATGATTTGCTGGTGAGCTATAGCTTGGCTGTGTTGACCTCCTCTCCCTCACCTATAGCCTTGTTGACTGGCTTGAAGTCTACTAGGTGTAGGAGCCATGATCTGGCCTTTAGAGAACCTAAGTGGGTATGGTGCAGTGTTTGCAGGTTCATAATGTCTCTGTTAATGAGTTCCATAATGCTGTGCTCCATAGACTTCCAGATAACATTGGTCTGGCTTACAGGGTGAGAGTTTCCAGAACCTGTTGTAGTTCTACCTTTAATGAATTTATGTTAACATTTGCACTGGGTGTGACAAGAGTGGACAGGTTTAAGAATAAGTATATTAGAGGGTCAAGCCAGGTTTGAAGGTTCGTAGACCATGCCAGATAGGCAGGATTAAGTTGGTTTGTACATGTGCTGAGGAGGGATGCAGAGTATATTGTGAAACAGATGCTAAGGATGAAGCCGCCAGGTAACAGGAAAAGAGGAATGCCTAAAATGAGGTTTATGGCTGTGGTGAGAGAGGACATGCAGAAGGATGGTGTGACAGCGCAAGATGCAGAGGGCAGGAAGACATGGAAACAGATGATGTACTGCGGTGACCCCTAATGGGAGCATCTGAAAGAAGAAGATGTTGTAGCTCAACCCTTGTGGACTGTGAACACCATTACCGTATGTCATTTCACATGTATGTAACCTGTATAGAGGCTCCATCTGGACAGAGCATTTAGGTGAGTGGTGACTTCATATGTCAGCTTGTGTATGACACAGCCAGGGACACTGTCCAGTACCATTGCCACTGTGGTGTGGACCTTGTTAAAGAGATGTTTTAACTAGAGTGTCTGTGAATCATCAGGTATTACGTTCTGCAGGTCTGGAAATGTGGCCCTTGTATAGCGACAGGGTGGTGAAATCAGCATTCAAACTGTCTGACAAGGAATTGGTAATGTCAGTCAGATAAGTGTACTTTGTGACCATTTACATTAACTGTGACCCAATCTGAGATTTCCCCTGTAGATTATGAACAACAGTAAAGGCAGCTTTAGTGTTGTCTTTGGAATCATTGCCATTTTGTATTTTGAAGCTTGCCTTGTATGTTTATTGAGGGATTGCATTTTCCAAATGATACTGACCAGAGAGGTTATCCCTTCTTGGTATGCAACTCTTTTTTGGTATAATATCACACCTTCTGTTATATGTTTAGTTTATGGCAGGGGTACATGAGACTAATGCACTTTTACTGTATAAGTAAGAATTTCTTGTGATTGTGATAGCACAGTCCATGCAACCCTGTAGGTGAACAGTGTGCATTAATACAGGATTATGCAGCTGGGACACTGTTAACCTTAGTAATGCAAACGAATGGCAGATAGGAACAACAGCATCACCCACAGCACAGTGTCAACCCGTGTCATACACACACATGCATACTCAAGTTCCAAAACATGTGTAGTACAATGCATACCGGCCACCAATAAAAACTATGGAGTGTTAACACTGGCCAATACAGGGCATGTGACTCTGCCCATGTGTCCAATATGCACGTGCATGCAGACAGTGCACCTCCACCATGTTCACAAATGTACACCTGTAAACCTGTGCTGCACACACCCCACACTTACTGTCCACAGTATAACACATGCTGACACAACTACACACATCAGCCAAGTGGCACATGGGCAAACAAAATACAATTGGAATAAACACTAGTGGAAA
This sequence comes from Protopterus annectens, assembly GCF_019279795.1. Taxonomy (NCBI): domain Eukaryota; kingdom Metazoa; phylum Chordata; order Ceratodontiformes; family Protopteridae; genus Protopterus; species Protopterus annectens. The sequence goes on along the minus strand of NC_056725.1, from coordinate 1,102,227,396 downwards.
AAATACAACATTGCTAATTACAACTTTAATGCATCATGTCTGCTCAGCTACACCTTCAAGGATAGCATTACACTTTACTGCTGACAACATGCTACACATTCAACCATTGCTATACTTTATCAAAGTCACACTGTGCATCAGCACCATGTTAGCCTGTTCCTGCATCAATGTTACAGATGACAGGAGGTGGCACAGGTTTCATCATATGCACAGGGTGTGTTGTTGGTTTGCCAGAGGCCTACACTGAGCCATACAATCGACATGTGTGTGTGAGGGCCATGAGTACTGTTATGGGCCAATGTTGATGTAATATTTGTGGATATGTGTTTGCCTTAGGTTTCTGGTTTATGTGTGTGTGTCTGCATGCACACAGTTCCACCATGTGGCTGCCATATACAGGGATTTGTGGGACAGCTACAGACTGTACCTGGCAGGCTTTACAGATCACCGTCTCTGGCCACGGATATGGAACCTGTGCCTGGCAGGGGTGCTACAGACAGTATCAGGTACAAATCCAGACTGGGTAATATCTTAAGAGGTTTACATATGTCCACTGGATCCAGGTCCCTGCTGGGACTGGCCAGAGCCATGTGCATGTGGTCTTCTAGGACGGTCTATGGACAGACCCCCCAACATTGCTGGGGCTGGTACTGGCACTACAGGAGTGGCTGAGACTTGCTGGACATCCATGGCGAACTCCAGCTGCTGATGTTGCTGGCATACGTTCACGTCAACATCTCAACCGTCCCGCACTGTCCTGACACATGGACATGACATTGTGTAGGACATCCAATGTCTCACCCCAACGTCTATCAATGACCTCAGTGTAATTACATATGGCACCTGCTAGGCCATGGATACTGTCATTTTCAGAGGTGTTATGAGCCCTCTGTGCCCTTAGTCCCTGTCTGGTGTACTGCTCCATTCATGCCTGTGCCTCCATGACAGCCTGGAACATGCGTGTGGTTGAAAGAGTTGTGGCATGTCTGCCAGGGGCATGATGACCAGCAGTGCTCTGACGAGAATCCCTGGGCATCTGCCTATGTGGTACCATTCCAGACATCTGCTATGGTTGCTGTGTCCTGATACATGTGCCATAGATACCACACTGTCCTGGCCAGTGCCAACCGTACACTGTCCCTCAGCTAAGGGCAATAGTGATGATGGATGTACAGGCAGTATGACTGTGTGCATGAATTGGGTGGAGACTTGTGTACTGTCAATTGGTGGCCCAACAACAGACCCTGACAAACCTGCCTGTGCTTCAGCACACCTATCCTCATGATCACTGTCTCAGTGGCATCAGGTTCCCTGCTGTACTGAACCAGCCCCACCTCAGCACCTGTAAGAGGAAAACAGGAAACACATTTTAAGACCTGAACATGATGACAGACCACATGCACACATGCACACATGCACAAGCGCACATGCACACATGCACACATGCACACATACACACATGTGCACATGTGCACATGCACACATACACACATGCACGCATGTGAACATGCACATGCGCACATGCACACATGCACATGTGCACATGCACACATGCACACATGCACACACACAGATACACTCCTCCCTAAAGCAGACGCACACACACACAAAACACCAACAATCTCAGAACATACACAATAGCAGGTGATGATGGGGTACAGTATCCCAAGCAAAACAGTCATATCACTTATGTCAGCATGCAGGACATGTGTTGCTCAACAGCATGCAGTGCAAGTGTAGACAGTCCTTGTTACTAACACTATACATGGCTTTGATGCATGTGTTTTGTTATTAGGTGATTGGCCTCCCCCTGGAACACAATGCATACATGGTCACAACATTGCTGTGCAAGTATTCAAAACTCTGTAATGTACTGTGCACCATAACTCACAGGTCTACATACCATGGCCGGATGTGTATCTGTGTGTCAGATAGGTATCCAATGCTGATTATAGCCTCTGTCTCTTTAGCAAATAATTGTGGACACAGTTTTAGCACATGCATGATGAGTATTTACACAACATCATCAGTGGTGCATGTATAATTGATGGAATACCATTTGTCCACATACCCAATGTACAGTAGTTATGGTGAGTGTAGATCATATTGTGGACATGCCAGTGTCATCCATGACATGGCATGCTAAACACAACTGCATATCTAAACATCACACATAGCCAATGTGTGTTATATGACCTAGCCACTAAATAGCATCACAAGACATATATATGTCAGTTGTGCAAATGGTGATTGGTATGCATATTGTTTAGAAGTGCATATGTTTGCACACACACACAACATTGAGGTGTATAGCAATGAAAGCTATGTGTAGTACTGTGGTTACAATAACTGGATGGGGAATAGTACCATAGGCCATCATCATGAAGCATCATGTGGTCACTCAAGGCTACAAATGTTTCCCAAACCAGCACTAATCATGCTGTACTGGAACTGTACTACCTTGGCTACATTCACCATTTCACAACCAGTTGTTACATGTGTTTGTAAGGAGGCCAATAAGGAGCATTTCCTGACTTGAATGTGCAGTGTGTTGCAGAGTGTTTAAATGCCCCATGATAGGCCTCTACCCCTCAGGTATATTATGTGTAATGTGTGGATGAGATTTTGGATACTGGAGTGTGTCTTTACAGAGGGTTTGTGAATCCTTTATGTGTAGCATGTTAAAATGCTCTGTGTATGACATAGTTGTGTATGTTATGTGCATGTTGAGTATCAACTTTGCCTATCCAATGGTCACTACAGTGTAGCCACATTTGTTTGAGATGATCTGGGTATTGCATGTGTTTGAGGCAGCTACTCACTTTAGTGGGATGTGCGTGGTCTTACACCAAACATGCACACCATGCATTATGGGTAGGTGTGTTACATGTGTATATGGCCTACACCTTAACTATGACATGCACTTTTTATTTACAATAATAAATGTAGAACACATTCACCAGCATCAGTCCACTGTCTTGATGTCACCCCAGAGGGACGTACATAGAGATGAGACACTTTGTCAGTGACCACAACTGTGGCATTGCTACTGTGTGCTTGCAATCTTACAGTAGAACAACAGTTTACATTCACAGGCCTACAGATTATGTTCCAAATGATCAGTATTGCACAACAACAGGAAACACATCTTCTAACTACACACTCCACATCTCACATATGCATGATCTACCAATACAGATAACAGTAGTCTACAGATATGCCATGTTACCTGCATGCTCCATGTGTGGTTGTGGGTGGCTCCAACCTCCATCATGGTGTATGTCTGCTGCTGTTGTTGTTGGGCAGGTGCCACGAGGCTCAGGAGCAGCTCCTTCACTCTGGTGAGGGGGGATGGTTATTAACACCACCTCCTGTTGCAAGCTGTTGTCTCTGCACATCAGAAGCACGCTGAAGGGCATGTCTGAGTAGATCACTGCAGTGGTGGCGTACTTGCTCATATGTCCGGTTATGCAGGCCTACCTCATTTACCCTCCAGACAACATCTTGCCACATTGCAGTATGCTCCTGGTGGTTCTGGCTGGTTTGTGAGAACATTAGACTGTAGTGCTGAATCATACAGCTAGCAATGATCTCATCTTCAGCACTACTATAGCTGGGATTTCTGTGATGTGCCATTATCCCTGGAAGACATAAAGAAAAAATATGTCTGAGCAAGTCATATGGTACATTTAACATTATACAGTACAGCTATCACTGAACTGCCATATATAGCAACCTATCAGCTAACTGAGAGTGAAACACTTTAACTATCACTTATCACTACTCACCCCACAACTGCTTGAAAGTGCCTGGCTCACTCTATCTAATAAACCATGTTCTGCATAGCAACAAAATAAAATCACTATATAAGACTATACAAGAGTACCTGGCACACTGTATGCAACACAATGCACCACCTAGCCACAGCAGGTATACATCAAGCTGATGTGTAAAGAAATATGTCATCCATCACAATGAGTGTAAGGTCCAGTAAATGTATTACTATTGTACCACACAACTTGTTAATGGCAAACCCGTGGTCAAAATATGTGCACAATTGGGAATATAGGTTGCATACTACTGTAGTCCACTATAAATGTTGATAGATATGCAGTTATATGTTTTACCACACATATGACAGAGGACATGTTACAGACATATCCACACACACATCAGACATAATTACAGGACACAAAGGTATGGCAACCCAGATAAGCTTTACGTGTGTACTATACAGTACTGTGTGTCAGTACTTACAAAACATTAATCTTGGGGAATGTAATCGGTGATGAATATCGGGACCACACAAAACAGTGAATGCAAGCAATGTGGACATACACCATACTTTGCTGTACAGGCCCAGAGCTTCAAGTAGTACTACAGTACACACAGGATTTGGATTCAACATCAGTACCAATCAATAACCATAGATGTAGTGCTTTAGCCTCCAATGACACACCCCAGTTAAAACCAAGGGACTTCACACTGTATGCCATAGCACTTTTTCTGCCTAGCAACAGAATATACAGCTTTTGCTGGGATCAAAGCAAGGACCCATAATACCATGACATAAACAGTTTCCCACTAAGCTATCCCACAAATACATGTCTTTGACGTATTCACAAACACATTGACCATCACAGTCAGTCAACAGTACAGAGAATCTTTTGCAACAAGTAGATGTAGGTGTGCATGAGTATATATGACTCTCTCTCTCTCTCTCTCTCTATATATATATATATATATATATATATATATATATATATACATAAACACATCCACGGTGTAGTCACATATACATTTCATCTTTCATAGTGGGAATATCAATTATACAAAGGATGTGAGGTGTACAGTAATGTAATAATATTGCAGTCTTGTGATAAATGTATTGAAAGTGTTCACAGCCCAGGTAGCTTTAGCAGGCCTCACTGGCTTCAACATTGCAAACTGAACATACCACCCACACTGATTAACCACCACATGTCATATACCAGCACTGTATGCTGTCTTGTTCGTCACACACTAAAACCTACATACAAATATGTGCATACTAACCTTCACCAACATATATATCTCCACCCTTCACAAACAGTTGCAATATGTCCCCTGCTCTATGCACATATACAGATGTGAATATATATGACACATATATATTTCTCTGTATTTGTGTGGCATACACACACAAGGTCCACACTATTGTAAATACCTGGACCTCACAGCTGAACTGTTGGGCCTTGCTGCAACACAAACAGGTGTCACATGTGAACACACACTAACATTAGAGGGGGTATATATAGGTACAAATGCTAGATAAGCATACTAGACTGCTACAGCAGTTGCCAATGCTAAGCTACACTTTAATATGACTATCATGCATGTGTTGCTCTGTTACACCCATGTTTATATAATGGCAGCACTAATCCCCAACAGCCATTGGCCACACTACTGTACAGAAGACAGATAACATGGATCAGATTTTTAACATTTAATGCTGAGCTACACATTTCACAGGTATGTCCCACTGCCCACAGGTACACACTGTATTGTCCATAGCAGTAATTAAGCAGGACATCTGTGCATAGATAAGTACTGCTGCCACATATGAATGGCTCACATTATGTAGACTACTCTTCAAAAACATCTACTACATGCCAGTAAATACATATGTGTCACATACCTTTCCTTTGTATGATTTGGTATTATTTATTTTTCTTTTTCATTTTCTCTGTCTCTCTCTGTCTCTCTCTCTGTCAGTCTCTGCAATAGAGCAATTGAGTTTGTTGGCAGCGATTGCAGCCTGCTTTTGTATGTATTTGCACATGAGCATGTGATGGCCTCTGCACCAATTAGTGGCCACCATTTGCTAATTGCATGCAGCCTGCTGTGTAGTAATTGTAGTAATCACTGTCATAGCAACCCAGTACTATAAATTGCTAACTCAGGTAGGCGTGGCCCTTTCAGCTTTCCAAGATGGAGATCATCCTTGTTTGCTGTGGACATCATTGTTTAAGACAGAAGGTTGGTATAGTTCTTATATCAGAGCCAGAGGTGTAGCCAGTGATTTACATTTTGTACTCAGACCTAAATGTTGCTTGTCAGTGTAGAAATGTACTCACCCCTCAAAATGCTAACCCAAGATACATGGGAGGATGTACTTTCTTTTCAAATTTTACAATTAATTGCCATACAAAGCTAGATATTGAGATGTATTCCTTTGGCACAAGAATTGTTTGTGAACTGCTATACTGTGAATATTCATTTACTCAGTTCTAAACAGTTTGTGCGTTTTTAGTGTTGACATTAGCACAAGCTGCTCAAGAAAACTGGACACATTTCAGTACTGTGAGTATGCTTACCTACATCCTTGGTAGACCCTGCACACACAGGTATATTCTACATTTGGGTAGGGGTGCAAAAGTACAGGGAGCATGCGTATTATTGTGTGAATTTTATCTTGCCGGACTTACAGGGTTGCTGTGTACATGTTAGTATATCAAGGCAAGTAGTCTGTCTGTGTAACTCCCAACTGTGGACCTATTCACATGGTAGCCAGAAATTAGCCTGTTATTCTTTGTCTGTGCACCACACAGGTCTTTTCAGCACTAGAACAATGGCATTGTTACAGTTGGTTGCTACCAGTACATGGCTACATCCTTTTGTATTTCAGTGTTGTATTCCTACATAAGGGTATGCTTCTGGAACTCATTCCAAAGCTATTTGCACAGTGTGTAACAGCAGAAAGGCTGATATGCCTCTGTGTGTCTGCCTCTGCCAGACCTCTCAAACATATTAAAGTGTAGCTTAGCATTGGCAACTGCTGTAGCAGTCTAGTATGCTTATCTAGAAAAAAAGTCAGGGACACCTTTAAAATATTAGGGACTACTTTACAATATTAGTGCCATTAAGTTAAGACTTTACGAGAACCAGAGTATATGGGTTAATGCACCTTCTCTGAAGTAAAAGAAGTGTCTAACTCTTAATTATTGTCATTACTCATTACATGTAATTCACCACATTTCTGGCCAAAGTCAGTAGTTTTCAAAAGGATTCAGAGGGACAGAGCTAAATTTTGTTTCAAAATCAGGGACATCCCTGAAAATTAGGGACAGTTGGGAGGTATGGCCTCTGCCCTAAACAGATATGCCAGTGTTTGTCCTGCTGTGATACTGTGTGGGGTTTGCAAAGTGATGGTGTAACATTGTTACCTGCTAGAATGGCTGCTTCTCTTATCACAGTCATGTAATATAATCCCACAACAACTGTTGGTAAAGATCCACAGAACAAGTTGTGTGGTATGGCACTCCTATTTTTCCTTTACATTCACTCATTCTGATGCATGATATATTTATTTCAGCACCAACTTGTTGTATATCTACCGTGGCTTAGTGGTACTTCATGCAGTGTAGTGTGTACAAGGTCCCGGGTTCAAGACTGACAGAGGTGTTTTATTTTGCTGCTGAGCAGAACAAGGGCCCTCACATACAGAGTGACTAAGGCACTTTTAAGCAGTTATAAGTGGGTTTGTGTGGGTTTGCACGATGCTTAGCAATGCTTTGCTAAGCGCAAACATGCGTACACTCGCGCAGACTCGCTAACTACTGCTTAATAAAGCTTACTCCTGCTAACCCCCTGCTCATTTCTTTGAAAGAAAAGAAAATGGGGAGATAGGAAAGTGGTGAAAAAGGGGCACAAAGAGGGAAAGACAGTAGGGAAAATAGCTTGGCATGTGCAGGACGGGTGTAGGGAAGGTCCATAGCTGCCCATTTCTTTAACAGCAACAGCTGTGCATATGGAATAAATTTGGAGGTAAATATGAAACTTTCAACCCCTGAGAGAGGGGTGAGAACAACAAAGTATGTTGTAATGCCAATTAAATTACATTTTATGTGTCCAGGGGGCGTGTGCAAAATGGGCAGCTATGTATGGGGCGTAATTTGTTTTTGGGAGCAGATTGCCCTTTTTTTTTCAGGTGAGAGTGGAATGTGGGGTAGGGGAAGTAGGTATATTTGTGGAGGTAGGTTGGGGAGGAAAACAGACAAGACAAACAAGATGCATACAGAGGCGGAATATGACACATGTGGTGGGTGAACACCATTGATGGGGAGGGATGCTTGAAAATCGCAAGCCCGTGAGCCCACAGATGGCAACAGTGGAACTGAGATCCCCACCCATGGGCAGTCACCACTGCACCTTCACAGCCCAGAGGGTGGCTATGCTGGTGGCTGTGTAGGAGGGGCAGGCTGACCCGGGAGTTGCGCCACTCATGCCTCAAGCTGGTGTAGAGGTTCTGCAACAGAACACTCGATCTCTCTATGCACACAGCCCAGACCGTTTGAAGGGTGATAGGTGGCCCTCCTCCGCCCACGCTTGCACGGGGGGGGGGCTGAGCCCCATCCCCTGCAGCGCTTCCACCCGAAGGTGGCACAGGGCCAATGGAGGAGGAGGTCCCAGGCTGGGCACCGGACCTGCTGGTGCCAGGTGCCATGGCCAGCTGAGGTGGGACAGGTGGGTCCGCTGGGACCGGCCTTCCCATACGAACTATATTTTTGAGAATTTAATAAAGGTATGGGTTAGTAACAATCAACAGCATTCCCAGTTAGTTATAACAGCATGCAGAAGTATTCACATTAACCCAACATACCAGAGTTTCAACAGTTGAAAAGCAAGCATAACACATGCATATATAGAACAATAGTGGACATTACAACAGTATGCAGGTTTAATTGATGGCAACAGGCCACCAATATTGTGGTATTTTAACAGGGCACATGCTTAGAAATAAATGCACATATTTAAAAACCAATAGGACATATGTTCCAACAAATGTTTTGAGATTAGACATACCGATTGAGGTGTGGAATTGGATTTTTTATACACATACAGTAGGGTGTAAAAAGATAGCTCAATTAACAACTTATATATCCTTCTAGTTTTCACTACATTCCTATTAACTGCAGTTATATGTCCCTTACATGTATTATTACAATACCCAATGTCCTTATATTGTGCAATTGGATTTTGCTAGATCATTATATACATGAGCTGTATCTTACATACAAACTGTCCAAAATGCAGATGTTACTGCAACATATTTTGAGAGTTGCTCACACACACTACTGCTAAGATGGTACATTGACAGCTCTACTTTCATATAATTATTTAGATATGTTCAGGTGAAATTATCAGTTATATGTTAACAGCTCCCTACATTTCGGGCAGCACACTGACATTTCTGGAGAACACAATACCGAGTTACTCATTTGCCAGATTAACCTGTACATGCTGGGCATGAACCAACAGTTAAGGGCTATAAATATGCATAAAAGCTACTGGCACTCCCTTCATCCACTTTATATGGGCCTACCCAAGTGTGGGTTAACTAACACTGCTTAATACAACAGTACTATTTCTAAAATGCAACAGTACAACATATCAAAGAAAATCACACAGACGCACTCCAGGAATTATACCTTTATTAAAGAATTATTACACCTTTATTTATTAGGTTAAACCACTTTTTTGAAGGCTCTCTCATTTATTTTATATAACAGTACATGCAGAATAATTACTAACCTGCCTGGTGATGCAGCCTTTGCAGCCTATCTTCATGGGCTTGCTGATTCATAGCCTGGACACCTGCAGCTGTGAAGTAAATGCAGTGATAATGAGACATACCTATCCACAGTATAGACAAGAATAGCAATTCTTAAATACTTAATACAATGGCTACTTACTCAGTACTGGGGCATTAGGCATCACACAGGCCTCCTGGATCCACGGGTCCAGTTGATCCTTCTTGCGTCACTTCAGGTCAGAGTAATGGTGCCTGACCTGCTCACCAGTTTGAGGAACGTGAGTGGCACTGGTGAGATCATGAGCTAGACAGTTCCAGGCCTCCGTTTTGTATTGGATGCCCTGGTACTGGCCCTGCAGGAGTCTTTCCTCATGACTGTGGACAAGGGGACAAACCATTACTTTGGTCTCCTCAATGCCCCAACGTTGCACTCTAAATTATGTGCCTTCTCCAACACCGGCCATGCTGACTGCAGAAGAGAGCTACAACCAGTTATGGCAAGTATTCCCGCCTGTGGAGCTTAAATATGCCTCATTTCCTGCACTTATTTGTGATTGGCCAGTTTTGAAAAACTCAGCTGTGGGCACACCTGCTTAGCTGATGTTAGCAATTTTTAATATTCCTTTGATAGATATGTGTCTGTTGAAAGGCATGGTTATGAAATGCTGTCATGGCTTAGTGGTTATGTAGTGTGACTATAGTGCACAGTATCCCGAGTATCCCGAGTTCGATCCCTGTCACTGTTTTTTATTTTCCTACTGACCAGACCTGAATGGTTAAGGTACAGTGAAGGAGGTGTGGCCGTGTTTAGCCGACTTTGCTCAACTTTGCCCGACATTGCTCAGCATTGCTCGATGTTGCCTGACGCTGCCCCACGTTGTTCAACATTGGACGACGTGCTGGTTAGTGCAGTCCGCAGCTACATGCAGACATGTTCTGTTTGCGCTAGTTTGCATGATGCACAGCTCCACACAAAAACATTGCGCTAGTTAACGCAGTGCTCAGCTATCAGCAATTAAATATAAATATGCTCAATACTGGTAAAATGTGCTTAGCAGTGCTTTACATTGCTTAAAATAATTTACTCATGCATCAGTATGCATAACCATTTCACCTTTCTATGTATATATATATATATATATATATATATATATATATATATATATATATATATAAATTCGTTCACTACTACATATAACATTTCAATGCTTTTTACAAAACTTTAAATAATACATGTCAGGAAATATTTTTGTATACAGATAGTGGTGGGACTCGAACCGGGAATGCCTCCTCTTTGTGTGAAGGCTCTAACCACTACGATATCGCTATTTCGCTTAATTTGCATATATTCTTCTTATTATCCTCTTCGGTGTCTAAACTGCTAACTGTAGCTAAGCAATGGGCAAACCCACACAAAAGCGCAAATACGGGCAGCTATATCGGCAATGAAAAAAAAAAAAACATTTCTTTTACTTTGTATATTTGTACGGAGTTTACTATATGGGGGAGTTTAGTGTTAGAATGTACACATGTGAGCAGACTCGCTCATGTAACTAGACATTTCCCAAGTTTCAAACTTGCAGGGGCGTGGATTTTTGGACTGATCGGCAGTCCGACATGCCACCTACACTTGTCCACGCTCCGTGTTAGTTTTAGAGTTGAGGCAGTGTGCCCTCATTCATATGCATGGCGCGCTGCCATCTTACTTTTAGACTGGCTCTTCCATGTAAGACTAATTTAGTCTTGATTAGTGAATCCTGGGGGTTATCTTCTTTAATATTATACACTTATAAAACTGTAGAAATTAAATTGCAAGTAATATGCTTTTGGAAACTGACTGAATGAAATTCCAAAAAATTAGTAATAATAGAAAAAAACATTTGTTAACCAATGAGACTCACTGGACACATAGTTCCCTTTCAAGGACAACCCAGGAGCAATTTCTGGTTAAGTGACTTGATCCTGGTCATGCATTAAGCAAACAAGGGGGGGGAGGGAACCTTTACCCTCCGCACCAAATATCAGATAACTAATCATATTTGTTAATGAGATAGGCCCACTGGACAAATACTCCTTTTCAGGAGAAATCTAGGACCAATGTCTGATTAACTAACTTGCTCTAGGTCCTACAGTATGCAAGTCAGGACTGAGAGACTCATACCCTGTGTCACAGGAACTAGAGCTTGTAACTTTAACCTCTTTGCCATATGCCAAGTAAATAAAAAATGCTTCTAAATAAACCATCCTTTCAGTAATGTGTGCATTCTCCTGTACATCAGTCTGACTTCAAATACAAAAACTTTAAAAGTAATTCTAAGTATCAGCCTGAACCAGACTAAAAGTCACTACATGAATAGTCATTATTAATTTTAATAAGATCCTGCCTATCCCCTTTGTGATCCTTCACAAATATTTTAAAATTTGTATCAAGCAGTGTAACAAAAATCATAGGGTCAAAATACACATGTTTGTATTGCATCCAAAGACAACTTGAAATATAAATAACCTAGTAATTATAACCGATAATAAGCTGTCTCAACTTATTTACACATAATGCAGTGACTGAAAGCAAACTTTCTATTTCTTCTCTGCAACTGCAGACTCATATATCCTTCCTCTTCCCTACTGAGTTGTGAAATCAAAATGCAACTCAAATGCAGTTATTACTGAAAGACCCAGTGGGTGTGCAAGCTACTGTGTCCCCCATGAGATCATGTGGCATTAATACTTGTCAATATGAATTTAAGCTACATGAAAGCTTTGCAGGTGCTATGATATATTTCAAGATGCAAAAAAAATGTTTTTTTACTATAACTAATGTTATTACTAATACACACCACTGATGTCTCTTTCTGTCCTTCTTCTTCCCATATTACATTTTATAATCAAACATTTATTCTCTGTTCAGGTCATTTTTCAAACTCCATGCTCAATTACGAATGTTTAGCCAAAATCAGACTTCTGTGTAAAAACAGTAACTTGCACCCTCTCTGTAAAACATAGTATGTAATTTTATAACATCCTGTATGGTGTGTGTCTGTATGTTAAAATAAGAAATAAGTAAATGTTGCATTTTGTGCGAAGAGTTAATGAAGTGGGGCAGGGAAAATAAAAACAAATAATGTTTCCATGCAATAAATAAAACAAAAGGGAGGAGGAGGTGGTGTTTTAAATTTGGAAAATTAGTGTACTGGAATAATGAGATATTTGGCCACCCCCACCCCTCCATTACCATCAGACCCTTGCTGTCATATGGTTTATTATTTCCTTCTAACTCCCCTGCATCCGATGGCAGTGGGAGTAGGAGGAAAGAGACAATGGTCATGGATACCATCCATCAGAGGTGCATAATGCCTGCTATGATGGACCCGGTATGAGTGAATGCATTTCCAGTTTGCATGCATCATCATACACACTCCTTGGTGATTTTATGCTATGCAGCTTTCCCACTTATAAGTCCTGAACATTTCCAAGAGAGAACTCTTCCAACAAAATTCCTACAGTACATTACCCCCCCCCCCTCCCGAGGATGAGTAAACCAGCATCAGCCACTCACTCCTACCCACCATATCTGACTCCTATAGTAGAATGTCCATTACTGGAATTCCTAGTCAGGTCTAAAACCTTTGTGCAACGACATTGGGGACCTACAGACACTCGATCCCACCCAGTTAGGCTTTGTAAAGGGCAGATCCTGCCTTTTGAACCTGGTTGACTTTTTCGAAACAGTCACTAGAGCCATTGATGAGGGCAAGGCAGTCCATACAGCCTACCTGGACTTGGCTAAAGCCTTCGACACAATACCCCACTTTGGCATCATAGACAAGCTAAACAGCTTAAATGTAAATCCATATGTCACAAGATGGGTTGCAAACTGGCTAAAGAACAGAACCCATAAAGTCATGTCAGACTCAAAGCCAGTCACAAGTGGTGTCCCACAGGGCTCTGTCCTGGGACCCCTCTTGTTTGGCATTTACTTCTCAGATGTGAAAGCAAACATGGGAGGGTTGTGGCTGACAAAGTTAGCAGATGACTGCAAACTAGGCGCCATAGTCGATACACCAGCTGACACATACATCCTACAGAAAGGCCTCACTGAAATGGACAACTGGTGCTGGAATCACGGCCTTAAACTGAATGCCAAGAAATGTATAGTCATCCCCTTTGGGAAAAACAAAGTACCCACAAATTATCACATAGACAGTAACCCACTGAGTATGGAAAAAGTAATCAGAGACCTGGGGACCCAAGTTGATAGTGACCTCTCATTTGACACCCACATTGCCAAAGTGGTTAGAAAGACTTTCTACCTTGCCCACCTTATCATGAAGGGGTTCACATCCAGATCAAAGGAGGTCATCGTACCCCTATACTCCTCCCTTATCAGGCCCATGATTGAGTACAATGCCCCATTTGGTATGTACCTCACCCGGCACTTGCAGCAGCTGGAGAGACCCCAGAAGTACCTCACCAAGAGGATCAAGGGTCTCCAACATATGTCATATGATACCAGGCTAAAGAAACTCCAGCTCTATTCAGTAGCATACCGCCTGCTCAGAGGTGATCTGTGCCTGACATACAAGGCTATGTCCAACCAGGAATTGATGGACATGCTCCACCTCAAAAAATCCAAATCCATTAGAACCACGAGAGCCAAAGATTTAAACCTCAGTACAAATATGAATAGAACATGCTGGAGGGACAGATTCATAACTCAGAGGCTTCCCATACTCTGGAACAGAATCCCAGTTAATGTTAGGCAGAGCCCCTCACTGACTCTCTTCAAGAGAAATCTTGACGAGTGGATGGGAGATCGTAGGTTTACCCCGGGGGTCACCCCTGTGTCGCTACTTGACAGAGGCACAGTAAACTAATTTTAATAAGTAAGGGAGTCTTCAATGTGTCACTACTAGACAAAGGCACAGTATTCTAAATTTATTCTGTATACCTTAGTACCACTACATGGGGTGGCGAAAGCCACATCTCTAGGGCTAGGCTTACAAATGCCCCAGGGCAGATAGCCTAGTACTAAACTATGAAACTATGAAACTATGATATATGCTTGTAATAAGCTAAGGAATGGCTTCAAAAGTGTCAGGAAAAGATAAGTAACAACTGGTGACACACCATACATGAAAGGCATAATATGTCATCCCTGGTATGTACTACTAACTGTTGATTGTACTTGCAATGAAAGGCATTACACTATTTCAAGCACATCAGTAGTAAAGCAGATTAAAAATGCATTTGATCGCAATACAAACTGAAACAGTCTTAAACAATTAACTTGCTATCTTGTTAATATCTATCTAATTTCCTGCATAATGGTACTCTTTGGGAAAGGGTGCTTTGTACCCTAATGTATAGGGTTAGGGTTATGGGTAGGAGTTATGATTAGCTAGCAGGAGTAAGGTTAAGGCAGGGGTGTTACCTGCCTAACTCCAACCCTAAACATCTGAATACAAAACACCCTATCCTACATGTATTGTAAACAAGATGCGCACACACACACACACACACACACACACACACACACACACACACACACACACACACACACACACACACACACACACACACACACACACACACACACACACACACACACACACACACACACACACACACACACACACACACACACACACACACACACACAAAACCAGTTACCTAATATTCAATGTTACATAAGTCAAGTCTTCCGAAATTTGGCAAGTGATACATTTGACTACTTCTAACACCAGAAACTCATTTCAACAAACTGAACTCTTGATATTAATACCCCACTGTTGACCTTGGTAAAGCAATGAACCATATGGAAAGTAAACAGGATTTTATATACATCTAATAAATGTTTGATTACTTACCTGCTTGCATCGGACCCCTTTTACAGGTTTGGGTTCAGAAGTTCTTTGATCCAGTTTTATACGTTATCCTGCCATTATCCTGAGAAGTGACAGGCAGCATTGGCCTCAGCAAAAATTGATGTGATGTCTATTAGAGCATAGGTAAGAGGGTCAGCAATACAAATTCCTGATAAACAATGGGACATCGATGTCTGTTATAAAGTTACCTGTTTCTACCATTAATAAGACTTTGGTTTATTAGGGTAAGAAGAAAATATGTTTCCAGAACAAGGTGAGTCAAAGATTTTGGAAGCAGAAGGAATAGTTTTACAAACATTGTTATTGACTTGTCTCATTAATGAAGGACCATTTCAAAGATGGACATCTTAAAAATTGGAAAGAGTAATAAATCTGAAATTAAATGATTTGATTTGACACCAAATACAGAAAACAGAACTGCATGATGTCTTTTTGAGAAGCTCGCATAGCAGAAGCAATTGTGTTGCAATAGGACTGGGCAGCAACAGGTGATTTAAAGATAATGTGTGACCATATTATGAGTAAAGGCTACAAACTAACACTGTGGAAAAGTTCAGATTTCTATGACTGTAGGAGAAAGAAAATCACACCTTCTTCACAAACAGCATTTATTTCAACTTGAAGTATTAGAAGACACCAAAAGAAAATTTCAGTACATAGACTGGAAGAAACATACTAAAATATTGAATAAACAGAAAATGTTTAAGGGAAGTCATAACTATAATTATGAAGTATTATATGGGGCTCTAGTAGCACATTTGGTTATTATGCTGCAATCAGAAATCAACCCTATAGAAAGACAAAGCTCCTTTTTGGATAAATCAAGGAACGCTGGTGATTTTGTACTCTGAAAGAGGGAGAGATCATTCTATTGTGAGATTGTTTATGCAATATACTTTCATAAGTAGATACATCAAAACTGCACTCTGATGAATTCCTGGTGTTATATGAGCACTGATTTCCTATTGCAGAGTTGGCCTGGCCTGGAAAGTTAATAAATTAGTTATCCTATGGAAGGAGCATTTAAAGTAGATATAAGAAGTGATATGATTATCTTTGTAGGTGTGTCTTTAGATAACTTTGTAATGGATACAATCCAGTGTATTTATGATGCTGAAACCCACTGTAATGGTTAAACTCCTACTCAAATGTGGAATCCAACTGAATTGCACATCATCTTTTAGAATAGAGAGATATGCCCTAGGATATCTCTTATAAGAATAAAAGGTGTATTCTGAAATGGCTGTCACTGGTATGCAAATATGGACTGGAATACAATAATCTAATATTATACCAAAGAACTGTGTTACATGGCACATGTTTCTGTTCTATTATTTATCTGAAGGAAAAGGAGTGAAAAGACTCTTGTAGCTCTGAAACCTATTGTTGTTTGCCTGTTGCTAAGTCATTTAGCAACAGGTCATTGCACTTGATACAGAAAAACAGACCCAACTCCTTCTGCAGCTTTTTCATTGGGCTCCTGGGTTTGCAGCCTTACAGAAGGGGACCACATTGGTGTTAGCTTTGTATCTGTGATCACGTACTTCATGAAAATAACAGTGAACCAGCTATACAAATATGTGGGATTACCAAAAACAGATCCACCACATCAACAGTGATGTAAATATTGCCACTACCATATAAATCATTTGTAAAGCTAACAAATCAAAAAAAATCTTTTATCAGATTTTTGAAATAAAGCACTAAATTATTTTAAGCGATCATCAATATATACTGCTAACGTCTTGATCTTCAAACCTGCAGTGACCACTATAGGGTATAATGATGGAGCTATAATATTTTCAGTAATCCCACATGTTGAGAGAGTTACAATGGTTTCATGCCACTACTTTAGAATGCAAATATTTAAAGAAGCAAAAAGGAATTACAATATTAACATTTATTGAAATGGTTGTTGTTATATCTTTCGGCTTTTCCCGGTTAGGGGTTGCCACAGCGGAACTCCGGTCCGCTAATGATTGGCAGTAAATTTTTATGTACTGAGTTGCCAGCCCTAACATACAACCTTCAACGACGGTATGCCCATTCATACATGTCTCCACACAGAAGACGCTTTAGCTGAGAATCGAACAGGACAGCGTCTTACTGTGAGGCGACAACACTACCGCAGCACCACCACCGCAGCTATTCCACCACCTTGGTTTACTTTGAAGGGGGGGTATTTTTGACAAATTAGTAGCATTGCCTTGAGGGCAGCATTTGCTCCACTCTATACAAATTTAGTGATATGCTATTTGGAAAAGCACTGCATTTTCAAATACCCGTATAAAATGCATTTTAAAATTTCCAACTGTTTGTTGACAACATTTTTATGCTATGGAGTGGAATTACTGAAAAGTTTGATTAATTGTTTGGGATATATTCAGAATACAGTACTTTTTCACAAGATTCACTGGTGGAATTGATAGAAGACTAACAGTGTCATTCATTTTAGTAGATTTCCTGACATACCCCAAGGAAAACAAATGCAGTCATCCATAAGAACATAGAGACTGGTTTAAAAGATTGCTATTGAAGTACTCTGTTGGATATATATATATATATATATATATATATATATATATATATATATATATATATATATACACACACACACACTCATAAGGGCAGTCTGACAGTACTAGCACATGCAATATTATTACTACATAAAAGGAAAAGGAGTGATAGAAATATATATATATATATATATATATATATATATATATATATATATATATATTTTTTTTTATATATATATATATATATATATATATATATATATATATATATATATAAAATATATATGCTGGCTTAGTACATAATGTCTTTTTGTTTATGTTTACCATATTGTTTGCATGGTGGAAAAGAACTGTCATTTATTTACTCTAGTTGTTGCCAAAATACAACAATCTATAAACTTCATTTCATGTGTACTCTACTCTGTATTCCTTCCAGATCTGGAATGTAGTTGTCATTTCTGGTTATAATCTCTGCTCCAAAGCTACCTTAATGCCAATCATGTCCTACTCTGTTAAATTTTAACAACCTCAGGAGATTATATGAATTTAAAGCTAAAAATTATTTCTTTATTTTACAAACTTACAGGACTGTACTTTCTTTCTAGTTAATATTTTGTTATGCTTCAGAAGTGTACTGTTTATTTAGTGCCACTGTGTTTGCTAAGTTGTTTACTAACATGAGACTTACTGGTATTATAGAGGCAACCATGAAAACTCACTGGTGTACAACTAATTTGAAGTAGTGAGACAAACAATGTAGCTTATTAACTCACATTTATTCCATAGAATATGACAAACATTTTCTCCAAGCAAAGTGTGCACATCTACATATTTAAGCAATAATCCACACCTGGGTGTGGATATCTCAGGATTTACCCATGGGTAGCATGGTTTGATCACAAGCTGAAGCCCGAGTGAGCAAACAAAACCAGCTGTGGGTAAATCCAAATATACTCATACCCATGAGTGGATTTTTACTATTATACAATGACATTATTTAAGAAAGAAATTGCTTACTCTCCTTAAATAATGTCTTTGTAAAAGGACACTTAAGTGTTCCTCTGCACTTTTACTTCTTTGCTGATGTACTGAAATGTGTATGGGACATGCACAACATATGCTTCCACAGTACATTAGTACAGTGCAGTTGAAGCAAGAGAGAAAAGACAATCTCCATTGCTTTTTTTTCTGTCGAGATTTTACAAGAGATAACACAGAAGTAGAGGTAAAATCAGATACATCTTTGTTTCTTTATATTTGAAAATGTACCTGATTTTTGTTCTATTTTGCTCTATATGTCAACATATTTCAATAAAAAGTCCAGCTGCTCAGTGGTATTTCAGTGGCCTGACTTTATTCTATGGGTATATGCTTAATTTACAATGGGCATGCTGATTGGGCTGTCCAATTAGCATGCTCGTTTTTGAATATAAATTAGCCGTCATTGTATAATTAGTGCTTATACATAGTGCCAGTGAAAATGTATAGTCTTTGTGGCTTTATGATGACATTAGGAGAGAGTGAGAGAGAGAGAGAGAAAACTGCCAAGAATCTGATCATTCTGAAATGAAATGGAATTTGTAGTCAGTTTCTAGCTCTGATTTTAAACTGAAGTGGAAAAATGTTTTAATATTTTAAGAGATTAATTTAAACAGGACATGTTTATGACTGGAATGAAGGACAAGTGTGCTGCAATGAATTCGATGTACACTCACCTTATTATATGCAATGTATTTCTATCTGTAGCTTAAAGTTTTATAACTTCTACAGATAATGTTCTGACAGTTTTTTTTTTCAAAATCAGTACAAGTGTCTAAAAGTCTTTAACATGTTTATATGTTTAAATGAATAGATTTTGTTTTTATAGGACATCATATATTAAATATAGCTAGATAATATATATCATAATAAATAGCTAGGTATATAGATACACACACATATACACATATGGATATGTATATATGTATACAGATAGATAAATAGACAGAGATATAGATATAGAAACAGATATAGATATAGATATGTATGTTTGTGTCTGTGTATTTGTGTGTGTGCAGAGATTAATACAAAATTCTCCACTGCTCATTTCCCTAATTTTTAGTTCAGATTTTGATAGAATGCCTAATATATTTTCCTTAAATTATTCTTTTAGGTTTGGATAAACTATTTCATTTTGATGTATTACATTGGGTCTGTCTTCAAATAAACAAGGGATACTTTGAGGCATCAAATAGATACAGAATTAACATGATCTAAAACAAATTTTCCACACAGGAAAACTGACTTTCCCACAAATTCTGACTAACATTATTTGAATGGTAATTATTCTGTTGGGATTTCTGTTTTATAATATACAGACAGCATAGGTTTAGCTGCAATGTTAGTGCTAATTCAGCATGCCCGATCAATGTAACCAATGAATACTGATTTGTCCCAGTAGCATTTGCTGTACCTTCTGAAAGAACACCACAAGGAAGAAACATTTGATTACTAGCCTTTAGGGACAGCAACCACTTTCAGAAGGTGGAACCTGCTTGTAAAGGATGATACACTCAATTACTTCCATGATAGAATGACAGGTGGTAATTGCTTACTGGACTTAGGCTATTTAAAGAAAGGGTAGAAATGAATCCATTTTATGGCTTACTCATTTAAAATGTAGGGTCATACTTAAATCAAGTGTTAACTAAATTCTACTAACAGCTTAAAAAAAAAACAAAAAAAAAAAATCAGTGGTGAAAATAAAAGTATGTAACAGTGTTAAGCTGTCTTCTGTATGCACAGCCTCACTTGAAATGGATACATTTGCTTCCAGCATATTACACAGTCAAGACTGCTTTAACAATTACATGTTTATATTAGCAATTTCCACAGCTTGCTGGTAATGGCTGAGTGCAAAGTGTAGACTCATAATTTCTTCATTATTGCAGAAAGTGTCAACTGTGCTAGCAGCAAGTGATGGGTATTGTCAGAGGCAGTTCACATTTTCATGAATGATGTGTGTGTGTGTGTGTGTGTGTGTGTGTGTGTGTGTGTGTGTGTGTGTGTGTGTGTGTGTGTGTGTGTGTGTGTGTGCCTGTCTGTGTGGGTTTTTTGGAATTTAAGGTAGAAACAATCCTACTGATACTGTCTATGTAAGATTAGATTACAACAATGTACACAAAACACTTTATATACTCTAATGTCTAAAACAGTAATCCCTTTAGTCAATATAATATTATTGTTTCACTTCCTTTTATTATGAAAAAAGGAAAATTGCTTGTCCCATATTTCCTGAAGAAACAGCGCCGATAATTCATTTGGTTTACTATTCAATACCTTATCATCACCTCTTCCCAAGATTTATCTGGGTTACGCACAGCCTGCTGAAAATAGAAACTATTCTTTCTCCAGTGCAAAAGAACTGCACATATTCACTGCAGGCATGTTTTGTATATTGGCTGGGTATAAGTAATTGTAAAACTTGACTTGAGTCATGACATATGCATTGTTAAAATGTGTTGACAGCATGCACTGTGCATCCCTAATGTAGCCAGAGAAAAATTGAAGGATCAGCATATACTTGTGAAGATGGTAGGAATGGAGGAGTATAGACAAGTCCATCCAAGTGCTGCGACCAAACCCTGTACAGCTGTCCCACTTCTTTAACTGTCCTCTTCACTCACAGAGCTTCGATTTGTCCTAGGCAGCCTGAAAGCCTTCTGTTAACTTCTATTCCACAGATTATCATGGGAATGCATTACATTGCCACACCCATTTTTTCATTAAATGGCATTTCTTGTCTTAAATCATGTTTTGTGACTGTTTGCTATCACATGCACCACAGACATCATCATCAGCCCATCTACTTACCATGCAATCCTTCCTGCTATACCTGTATCAATTCTTCTTCTCCTTTTTATTCATCCACCTTGTAATACATCAAATCCTTTGTGTCTTTCTTTGTAAGTTTTGCCCCCCTTCTCTCCTAAATGTTGGTAGCTTTCATTTCTGCACTCTCTCACACCTTAATCCTACTTTTTAAAAACAGACAATATAACTAGATACAGAACTTTTGTTTCAAGTTAGTATATTTATTTGTTCTAGCTGAAAATACTATTTGTAATGAACAGGCCATGATCCACAGATTTATTAAATAACAGACTGCTGCTGGATCTTGTTTTGTTTTTTTTTTCATATGTCATCCTTCCTAATTATGCCTTTCCATACATCTGAAATTAAATCAATTGTAGCAGAGAGAAACTATGTATGATACTGTCTTCCTTTAAGGGGCTAGTTACTGTTAGCACAGAACTTCTCCTTGACATATTCATCAGCATTAAGCCTTGGGGCACCTGAGGACAGTAAAATGCCGACTATTGCTAAGATTGAGGCAGAGGGTCTAGATATGTTTATTTCTGTCAGCAGGGGGGTTGTAAATTGATTAGCAAGTTTGTTATTGATGGCATATCTGTCTCCATGGATGTGTTTGAAATCAACAAACTTATTTTTTTAGGAGAATGTAAAATGTATTTGAACTTTCCTCATTTAACCTTTGCCTAGGCAATTTGTCTTGCTAGAGTAAGCCATATGAATGATGCTTCTTATAATTTCTGCAGTGAAGCTGGCAATCATTTCCATGAGCACAAGTAGTCCACATTGCAAAAATCATAATCTGTTTCTTGTTTTAACTGCAAAAGAGTGATCCAGTTGGACGTGATTATCCAGCTTGGAAAAAAGTGAGAACACCTCAGTTTAAACAAACCTATTTGTCCCTATTCATGGAAGGTAACAGAAGGGATACTAAAATGACTGCTTACTGAAGCATTAGCTGCTGAACTGAGCTTTTATTTCAGTCATAATGTTACACTGTAAAATTTGCATCACCTGCATGGAGATTCATGTGCACAGACTGATGGGTTCAGTGCTCTGGACTACTTACTTCAGTTTGTCAGCACACCTTCTGGGCTGGATATACTTCTTTGTCACAGGGCTTTTATATGAACTTGACTAGTGAATGCCGCCATTGTTAGTCAGAACTATCAGGAATATTCAGCTCATTTGCTAAATCTTAGATCAACCAAATGAGCTTGTAGGACTTTCACTATCGGACAGATAATTCATTAGAGGCCAGCACTTGTAATGATGGCCAGATGAGTGCTCAGAGGTCTGAGAAGCAAAGAAAAGGTGCTCAGATTTAACAATGTCTTGGCAAGGACTCAGCATAAGTTTTATTTTCATAGTTACAATCACTGCAGCAGCTTGTCGATTCAATGTAGGCAGCAGCATCCCAGATGTGCACACATGGCAAAAAATCTGAAGCAAAATCAGAGGCATTCGACCATATCAAGGACAGTGCTACTCAGTATATTTCTTTCTTTGCTCAACAAGATTGGAATTTCCACAAAAAATAATGGGAAAACAAAACTGAAAACATTTTTTAATCCTAATTCATTTAAAATGTTAATAGAACAACAAATTTTACATCAACATGCATGTTCTGTATTACAACAGATATGAATCTCTTATGTCATTATTGATTTCTATAAGCCTCAATAATTTACCAAAACATTAGGGACAGGCTAAGATATGAGGAAAAATCAGAAAAAAAGTTGAGAAATATAGTTCCTTGCATACATTTTAACTTCTTTGCTGAAGAATTCTGCTCATAACAAAAATAATGGGGGACAAAGGCCCAAAATCAGGGGAAATTATAAATTTTACATAGCTGTTCATCAGGTAAGCCAATTGTGCAAATTGTATTTTTGTAAGGTGACCTGGGAGCACTGTCTGGTTACATGATGTGCTCAGAGTTACATAGTACAGAAATGAAGGTGGAAGGAATCAAACCCCAAACTTTGAGCACAAGAAGCATCTCATTAACAGCTGGGGGTTTTGCATCAATATGCATTTTCTGAATGATAAAAAAGTGAAACTCTAATTTCTTGCATTATAGACTTGTTTGTAGTCTGCATTGATTTACCATAAAATTAGGCGCCCAGCAAACATTATAAGGCAAAATCAGATAGTTTATGCAAACTCAAGGACAACTGAGGCTTAACCAGTTAAGTAATAATATTAAAAATGTTACTCATTAGGAGAAAGGTTACCCCAAGATTCATAAAGCTGATTTTCCATGCAGGAACAGTGTAGCAGCTCCTGCATGGAAAATGGCTGCCGAGCGATTCAGGATAGTGCAGTTTTCACATGCACGAGCGGCCCTACACTGTTCTAGCAGGAAAAACTGTTCGGCATGCAAATCACCTCATTTGCTGGTGAAAACCATGCAAATGAAGTGATTTAGTGATTCATAGAACAGTGTCAGTGCAGAAATGTAGTTAGTTAATAACTGAATACATTTCTGCAAACGGAGGCATGATAGCTTGTGAAAAAGCATGTATTATGTTAATTATTCATGCCAATGGTGAAATATAAGGCCATTGGCATGAAAAATTGTTTAATTTTTATGAAAATTAAACCTTTTTGTTTTGCCGATCTCGGCCGTTTAAGCATATGGCAACACGATCATGCCAAAAATAAAAAAAAAATGGGAAAACTCAATTTTAAGGTAAATCTGCATTTTGCCATTATAGTCTGTGGCATGCAGAATGTAAACAATATCAGGGAGCACTGGTTATCAAGGGGAAAGGGTCTGTTTTAGTGCAGTAGCTAATGATCTACACACTGGGGTATGCAAATGAGGGGAATGTTATTGAATCACAAAATATTCTAAGTCCACACACTGCACCTATCCGTGTAGGTACCAGAACAAGATCATGTAATCAGGAGGAGCAACTAAGCTCATTGGAGCTCAGTGGCCTGTGTTTGCCCTTAGCAAAGCACAGCTAAGGAAGAGGATGTGTTAGCACTGTTTACATTGCTTAAACGAGTGTGCATGGTGCGCACCGAGTTTTAAGCTAAAAAAAAAAAAAAAAAAAAAAAAAGAAAAACAGAAACAGCAGCAGTGTTTACATTTGAGCACTGTGAATGCATGGCATGCCTCAGGGCTTAAACTAGGAGGAAACTGGTAAGGGGAAATAGTAATAGGAAAGCAATCAAGGAGAAATAGCATAGCTGGCAGGGGGAAAGTATCAGAATCAGGCAATTACACAGTCAACAGCCCAGAACATCACTGTAAACTATGCAAACAACTTTCAGACTGTTTTTTCCCACAAACTCTACACCACCTGTGTATACAGTTGGGGGATTTTTAACTGGCAAAACCAGCTAAAAATGTTAGAGTCTGCTGGTGCTTTAATCTATCAATATGTGCTAGAGGCTGAGGGTGGTGAGGAGAAGAATGCTGACAACTGACCCACAGTGAGGAGGAGGAGAAGAGTGTACAGACCCTGGGTAACCTACCAGGGCCTACATGAGCTGGAGATAGTGGAGTGTTATAGGGTGGACAGGGACATTGTACAGCAAATCATTGAGCTGTGCCGGCCACGCCTCACACGCAGAACTAACAGAGGGGAACCCATCCCAGTGAATACCAAGGTATATGTAGGCTTAAGAATACTAGCCACAGGTACCTTCCAAAGACCAACATTTACTCCATAGCATATCACCTACTCTGAGGTGATCTCTGCCTAACGTATAAAGCTATGTCATACCCAGAGTTGCTGGACATGCTACACCTAAAGAAATCCCAATCCCTCTGAGCTACATGGTCTAGGGACCTAAACCTTGTCACCATAAATAACAGGACGTGCTGGAGGGATTGATTCCTGTCCCAGAGACTTCCCATACTCTGGAACAGGCTACCCATCTATGTCAAGCAAAGTTCTTCATTAGCACTCTTCAAGAAAAATCTTGATGAGTGGATGGGAAATAGGAAATACACCCTGGGGATCACTTCTTTGTCTCTGCTCAACAGTGGCACAGGAAAATAACTTTCTTGGGTGGCATAAGCCATGGAACCTTGTTGGCTAGGCTTACCTAGGCTCTTGGGCCAATAGCCTAGTACCTATCTATGAACCTATGAACCTATGAAGATATCATGGGGGTCTCACAGGCATCAGCATCCAGGGTACTCCACCAGTTCCTAGATGCCATGACACCACATGCCAATGAACACATATATTTTCCCAACAGCCGTGAGGCATTGATCAGAAGTATGTGTTTCTTCCACAGTATAGCAGAATACCCTGAGGTAGTTGGCGCTATAGACTGCATGCACATCTGCATCAAAGCACCACCTGGTGAGTGTGGTAGGGTGTACATAAACTGCAAGGGCTTCCCCTTCATCAACTGCAAGGTTATGTAGGATGCCAGGGCATTATCATGCAAGTGTGTGCTGGCAGCCCTGGAAGCTATCACAACTCCCACATCTGGCATTCCTTACCACTTTATCAGAGGTTTGCCAGGGTGGACATCCCATATAACCATCTAGTGGGGGATTCTGGCTATGCACTGGAGCTGTGGCTGATGGCACCCATCAGAAATGCACACGCACCCGAACAAGAATGCCATAATGAGGCACAAGCACAAACCAGGATCATTGTAGAGCTTGTGTTTGGGATGCTCAAGTCATGGTCCCACTGCCTTGACATATCTGGTGGAGTCTTGCAGTACTCCCCAGTTACATGTGGACAAATGTTTGTAGAATGTGCCACGCTACACAATATGATACTGCGGAAACAGCTGCAGCAGGAACAGCACAGGAAGGGGCCACACAACCCCACCACCACCATTGCCAAGGCCACCACAGGCACAGAGGGACTCAGAGGAGGAACTTCCTGAGCCTGCCACTGTAGGCAGATGGAGGCATGGCCAGTATGTCCTGTTCTTGGCAAAGAGGCAATGCATAGCACACACACTGACACTGTAGGAATCCAGGGACTGATAGCTCTCTCTGACTCACACGTACAGTAAATGGATGCCAAACATGACACTACCTGTGCTTTACCATGTATAGGTAGTGTACTACGTGCATCCGACATAGTCAGCCCTCCAGCACCATCCTCAGTATTGGCCCAGCAACAAGGTAAGTCACTATTCCTATCAATTAGTGAATGGAGTAGTATATGTTCTGATAGTTGTATGTATGGTATGGATGCAGGCATGCAAGGGAATTGGGTGGCTGAATGCGATATCAGCAGACAGCTGAAAGCTATATGGGAAAGCAGGAAATCCATAACAAATACTAGTGTCAACATACTAGGCAGTACTACACAAGGTGACAACTCCCACCGCAGTACATGTTGTGGCCCAAATAACTGTGGGTGTCCATAGGTCACACACATGGATGTCAATGAGGGTCACATATCTACCACCAGCCTCACCTAGCAGGACAGGTGTAGATGACCATAAAGAAAGGCTGGGCTAAGGCCTCCAAATGATGGCAATGGTGAACAGCCCCCCTCCAGACCTACACAGACATACTACAACAGGTCTGGCAGTTGCATTTTAGTTCTGAAGGGTAATAAGTCTGAAACTGAAATTAATGCTATTAAAATCTAACATGTGTACTCTACTGATATACTTTCTTTCTGCATGATAGGTCACAATACAATATGAAATGAAAGCCAGCAGAGTAACTGAAACCGTACAGTCATTGCAAATGTTTAAAGTCTTCACGTGTGTACCCCGCCCCTACAATCCCATGTAGAAATGCAGTAACATGTAAGTTTGAGGACTTATATCACTGTAGCACAGATTGCCAGAGCTGTCTCAATCTACATGATAGATTGTTGCATGTGTACAATATGCAGGGATCAGTGTGGTAAGTTTGTTGTGTGTTTAATATTGTATGAAAGTGGTCAGCATGTAGGCCTAGATGGTTGTGTGTCAGTGGCCTAGGTACATTACTGTGGTCAACAGGGCCATGTTCCAACAACTGCCATGCGAACCACACTGCTTCTCAGCTACATCCATGTCAGCAGTTGTACATACTCACTGTCCAGATGTCAATATCTATCATCGTTGGAAAGCTGGACATGCCATGAATGGAGGCCCATACATAGAAACAGTACACAGGTGAAAGCACCCTACAGAGAGTGCATATAAAATAACTGTCAGCTGCACACAACTTTGGAGTTATACATTGAGGTTAGCGTCACATTAGTTGTCCCTCTAGTATGGAATACTGGTAGTCTGGCCATTCACTGGCAGACCACAAAAGGCACAGTTATTAAGTAATGACAGGCTGCCCATGTCCACACACATGGCAGCATAAGGGGAATGTCCCAGGTATATCTGTGGGTCAGGTGCCAGTAGCTTCCATATCACACATGCTCTAAGCTCACCCTACCATCAGCCACAGGTTTATCACAGGACATATCCTTGCTGTAGGGAATGAGTACAGCATGACCCCATCTCTGTATGGGAAGACATACATGATGCTGCATGCTGAATAGGTGTCCCATGCAGGTGTGACCCTAGTTGTAAGCAGCAACCTGACCACATCCAGACTCATGGATCAGTATGAGGAGGAAGGCTTGACAGGAACACCTCAACCACTTACCACTGTCACCCAGGGTAATCCACTGCTTGCAGCCTGGGAACGTATGAGTGACAGAAAGCACTAGCCTGCTACAGATGGCCTGCAGCACTCTCAAATGGTCTACAGTCCTTTGGCAAAGGCCCGTGCTTCACCCATAGTGCCAATGTACGGAATGTCAGAGGGTCCTAACTAACAACCTAACATAGTAAACAGAAAACAAATGCAAGGCCATGTTGACAAATCCCAGTAGCATGCCTCCCCATGTCCTACTGCAAGAACTGTGGACCAGGCCATAAATACTACTGGGATAAAGGCCCAACTATAGGGATACTCCTGAGATATTGCTGTCATAATATTAGGAAGAGGAGAGAATAACAGAGGGGTTGGGGTGTAGAAGTATGGATGTTATGGAGTGTGTGAAGTCTGAAACTCTGTCTGCCCATACTACCCCTTGACTGCAAACACATGAATGAATACCCACAAAATGGTTTGTAAACCACAATGTGAAGGTAAACTGAGCAGATATAAGACTCCTACCTCTGGATAACCTAGGTGTATCTGTGCAGGTGAGAGGCATGGCCCCAGCAGGATATGGCCATTCTGTTAAGTTGAGAAAAGCACAAGAAGGGGATCCTCAGCCAGCATACTACCTAGGTGCTGGAACATTTACACAGACCCATCAGCAAGTGTCTGTAGCTACCCCTCCAGAATGGCAGGAGTGTGCAAGAATGTGTAGGCTGCGGACCACAATACTGGACTCAGCTGAATTCATCTTGTATTTCCTGGTAAATAACTCTGAGCAATTAATCTAATCTATCAGTAGTTGATTACATAATACATCACAGTGTAAAACAGTACATATGTCTTAATATCTCTGTTAACACCAACCATGTAACACAAGCAGCACAGACAGTAGAACTTACAGTATACCCCTATCTTTCGTCCATTGTGACTCCATATTGTCAACCTATCTACAGATATCCTGCAGAAGCAGGCTGCTAGGTGTAGCTGCAGCACACAAAACCCTTGACTGGAGTACAACTCTCCCTGGAATGGATTTGCACACTCAATATAGAAGGTCATACTGGGCATGGTCCTACACTTAGAGAAATGAAGCCCATGTCTGACAACACAGTGGACTATAAATATCCACCAAATTGTACACCATTTATACTTCACACATACACACACACACACACACACACACACACACACACACACGCACACACACACACACGCGCACACGCACACACACACATTGGATAGGAATACTCAAACATATCAAAGGCCAACATAATATAATATGTCAAACATACACACACAGAGATGTGGGGAAGAGAGAAACAGACAGCGACAGAGAGAATCCCATTACAAGGCCTTTCCCAAGTACATATCCCATTGGCTTATATCAGATGATGTGCTGATGTCATTCTCTGTAGAAATTCCTTTGGTTAGCCCTCAGCCCTATAGTCTCAGTGGTGCTTGTAATAACTGTGTTAACACTATAGTACAAATAAGTATTCATGTCGCATTTGTAATCTCAGTCCTGTCAAATGTAAAGTTGTGTGGGAGTGTGTGTGTGCGTGTGTGTGTGTGTGTGTGTGTGTGTGTGTGTGTGTGTGTGTGTGTGTGTGTGTGTGCGTGTGTGTGTGTGTATGTGTGTGTGTTTCTAAATGAATTAGTTTGAGGCCAGTCACACTCATTACACTTCCCAATGCCTTACTTTAGTACTCCTGCTGATGTCAGTCAGCTTGAAATAACCATTTAGGCAGCTTACAGCCGTATAAGTTCTGTGGCACTTGTGATAACTGCTTCATGCTATAGTATAGCAAACTAGCTGGATAGGAGTGCTATTCCCAGTCCTAGCAACTGTGAAAATGTTTGTGTGAGAGAGTGTGTGTGTCTTTGTAGAGACATGATTTTGAGGCCATTCTTACTCACTACACTTCCCATACCCTTCCTTTAGCACTGCTGCTGATGTCACTCACCTTTAAAGATACCTTTGGACAGCTCTCCAACATATAACCTTTGTGGCGCTTGTGGTAACTGTGTGATAGTATAGTGCAAAGTGCTAGCTTAGGTAGGAGTTCTAATCTCAGTTCTGGCAATTGTAAAAGTGTGTGTATATCTGTAGGCTGAAGTATTTTGTGTCAATACACAGTACATTTCAAAGTGTAATGCTTTACAATGGCTGCTGATGTCATTCACCTTAGAGGTATGTTTGGACGCTTCTCTACTTATAAACTCTGTGGCGCGTGTGATAAATGCGTAACAATGTAGTAGCAATACCTACATAGGTAGGGGGTTTGAATCTTGTTCCTGGCAAGTGTGTTTGTGTAGGTGTGTATCTATATATGTGTTTGCAAAGATTTTGACCCCATTTACACCCAGTACACTTCTCAGTGCCCTGCTTTAAGAGTCCTGCAGATATCATTCACCTTTGAAGTACCTGTTGACAACCCTAAACCATATAAGCTTAGTGGTGTGTGCGGTAAATGCATAACATAAAGATCTGAAACCATGGGTAGATAGAGGTTCGAACCTCACTCCTGGCAAATGTTAATGTGTATGAAGGGTAAAGTATTTTATGAAATCTCTTACCTACTACATCACCCAATGCCATAATTTACAAGAGCCGGTGATGTTCCTCACCTTACAAGTACCTTGGGACAACTTCCATCCTATAATCTCTGTGGTGTGTGTGATAAATGTGTAATACTATAGTAGCAATACATAGACAGGTTGGGGGTTGAAACTCAGTACTGCCAAGTGTGTGTGTGCGTGTGTGTGTGTGTTTGTGTGTGTATCTCTGTCTGACATCAGTATCCTGTCTTGGGGGGGTGTGACTGTGTAATAACAGCATCCATTAGGGATGGGCTTTACTAAATTATTAAATTGATGACCTAGTATATGTCCCAATGTCCACATTACAAGGCCAACAGTTGTCAAACACCTTAGACATTGGTGTAGACAATTTACAGCCCTAAATGTGTAGTGCCATGTGCAATGACTATGTGACAGTATGGAATAGTTAACAATAGAGGCAATCTTTCTAATACTCAGAGACCACTTTCCACCCAGGAATCATACACAAACACACTTGGCTAGGCATCAACCACTATATCAGTAGTTCTCTTGCAAACTGCCTCACAGATAGTACCCATGATGTGATTACAGTGGACTCCATGTCAAACCGATGAACAAACATGACTGGTGTCACACAGGGTACGGACCCATGTCCTCTCATGTTTGGGATCTACCCTTTTGAGGTGCAGGAGAACACAAAGGCACCCTGGCTGAAAATGTTTGTGTATAACAGTAAGGTGGGTGGTAGCATTCCCAATCAATGTGATGTTGACATCATACACAAAGGCCACTCTGACACCTATGACTGTTGTCAGAACCCTGGACATTTCCTCAATGCCAAGAGATGTGCTGCCATTACCTTTGGCAACACCATGGCTCACTGGAGTCCTGACAGTCACTGGGTGCATGCTTTTTGGTTACTGGTGTTATTTTTGCATCCTAGAGCTATTGGTGGATACATTGGTGGTAGTCGACTGAACAGTAACATTCTTATAACAGAATGGGGAACACAGGTTGACAGTCAGTTGTCTGTTGACCACAACAGTGCCACTGACATCAGAAAGTACTTTGGTGTGTTACATCTCCTGACTAGGTGTCTGTTATCCAGCAAGTAAAAAGGACATGGTCACCCTGTACCCTGCCCTCAGTAGCCTAATCAATGTGTACAGTGGTCCTTTTGCCATGTATCCCACTGGACACCTGCCACAACTGTAGAGTCTGCAAACATACCCCACAAAGTGAATACCATACCTTATACACATGCCCTGTATGGAAGCCTCCCAACAACTCCAATGAATCCCAATATCATACTATTCATGTAGGTGCAATCACTATCTCAGTTGCATAGCCATGTCTCACCAAACTAGGTCAGGAATGCTACATATGAATATACCAATCTGTCCACACAACATGCCCCAGAGACCTCAAGCACACTTCAGCACTTCAAAGGACATGCTTGTGGGACAGGTTCACAACCCAGATACTGTCCATGTTATGGAATATAAATCACATACATGTGAAGCAGTGCACATCACTGTCCACCCACAATAGAAATCTGGATGAGTGGATGGGGAATACAAAACCCACCCCTGGGGACCACTCCAGTGACTGTACTCATGAGCCATACTTGGGATTATTGTCACGTGGCCTGATGCCAGGTTATTTCCTTGGCTTAGCCTTGTAGAGAATTCAGGCCCATTCACCTACTACACACCTATGAAGCAATAAACCTATGGATCTCAATACTGGCATGTGTGTTTGTGTGTGTGTGTGAGTGTGTGTGTGTGTGTGTGTGTGTGTGTGTGTGTGTGTGTGTGTGTGTGTGTGTGTGTGTGTGTGTGTGTGTGTGTGTGTGTGTGTGAAAATAGTAATCTCAGTGTGTTTATTTAATGACTATCTCCTGTGGCTGTGGTTATTAGCAATTGGAGGTGTGTCCAGACCATAACACATACCATTCTCCACTCTAGAACAGTTGTTGTAAATCAACATATACCAATGTACAGCCCTCAGCCCTATAATCTGTGAGGCATGTGCAATCACTGTGTTACAGACCTGGGAAATCCATTCAGATACAGCTGTAACCTGCCTAAGACATGGTTGATGTGTTTCCACACTGTCATACCCCTTGGTGTTGCTGCAGGGCCACATCCTGGTGACACACAGAGGCCTAAAACAGACGCAGGTACAGCATATGACAGCACATTCACTCAGCATTAATAATAACAATAATGTATCATGGCTAACACTGTGCACACACAGATGACAGCAACTTACATAGCATTACATATCGACAATTTAGTAAGTTCACCCTGTGCATCAGACCCATATATGCATATCCCTGCATCAATGGTTTTGATGGCAGGGATCTGGCACAGGTTTCATCATATGCGCAGGGTGTGGTGTGGTTCTGTCAGAGGCCTAGGGTGTGCCATTTGGTTGACAGTATGGGTGTATGCTTGGGGTGTGGGAATGGCATGGCCTGTGCAGGTGTTGTGCATGTGTGTGGAGGTGACCTTTTACTGATTGTGTGTGTATGTGTGTGTGTGTGTGTGTGTGTGTGTGTGTGTGTGTGTGTGTGTGTGTGTGTGTGTGTGTGTGTGTGTGTGTGTGTGTGTGTGTGTGTGTGTGTGTGTGCACGTGTGTGTGCATGCACGCATGTGTGTGTGTGTGTGTGTGTGTGTGTGTGTGTGTGTGTGTGTGTGTGTGTGTCTGCATGCACACAGACATGCCATGTGGCTGCTCTACACTGATGTTTTTCGGACAGCTATGGCCTGTACATGGCAGGGTGTGCAGTTCACCATCTCCGGCCATGGACATGGGAAAAGGACCTGCCAGGGGTATCATGGGCACTACCAGGGACAAGGCTGGACATAGTACTGCTCCCAGATGGTGATCCACATCCTTGTTAGGACAGGCCAGGACTGCGTGCCGATGGCATGCCACGTCTTGGCATGGACATCACACCACCCTCAGTATTGCTGGTGTTGCTGCCCATACGGGAGTGTGATGGTGCATGGTGACGTGCACACCCAGCTTATCATGGTGCTGAGCTACCTCCACGTGGCTGCTGCTTCCTCTCCCCAAACATTCAAGCACAGATACTCTGCAATGGAGGAGTGCCATGTCCTGACCCCACCATCTATCAGTAATCTCATTGCCCTCACACAGGACCCCAATGACTTCACAAAAATTGTCACGTGCACCAGGGAGATGTTCTTCAACCAGCCTGTGCATTTGTCTGGTGTTATGTTCATTACATGTCTGTGCATCCATTACAGACCAAGACATGTGCCTGGTTACTGCAGCAGTGGCACTCTCAACATGGGCTGGATGGGCAGCCATTCTCCTCTGAGCACCCCTGCCCACAGATTTGGTCCATGGTCACTTTGTATGTCATGTAGAACACAGCCATGGATATGTTGGTGTCCTGTGGAAGCTGTATTCTTGCCTGTGGACAATGCAGTTCTAACCTGGCCTGCAGTACTGCTGGGTGCCTGCCATTCATCTGCCATTGTGATTGTACACTTGTGTGTGTGGGGGGGGGGGTAAAGCTGGCACTGAATGTGTTGCCAAGACTGTGGCCAATATCTGTTGTCTCAGGATAGGTATTAACATTGTGCAGTAACTCACACCACTTGTGTTCAATGCTGTGAAGTTTGTTTATGTAACTATCAAAGGCTTTTGTGATTGTCATCAGTGTCTGCTGCATGTCTGCCTTCATAGATGCCTCTAGGGGATTCTATGAGGGATCCAAAGTTGTGTTTGAGGCTAATAAGGGAGTTCAACAGTCATGGCACACCACCTTTCTCTGCAACAGTGTTGTCCTTCTGTTGTACACTTTAGTAATGGCAGGGGACCATCACATTGTCTCTCAGTGTTTGGAGGACACTGTCTGGATTCTGTCAGCTATGGCTAGTAACATGCATTCATGTACCTGTTTGTACAGTGCATATGTGCATGATTTGACAGTCATGCAGCTATTTCCCAATGCCATGGGTGCAGTGAAGTCATCCACCCCTGTTTTTATGGCTGCAAAGTCAGCTTTGGAAAGGTTTTGCAGGGTGGTTATCTTTGTGGGGGGTGTGGCTGACATGTTGAGTTCCATGTTGATTACAGCCTGTGTAGATCTCACCAGGTAGAGATTGACAACTGTGGATGAGCAACAGTCTCATATTTAAGTAGTCAATACAGGTCAAGGTTGTTGCATCCCCAACAAGGGGTCAGTATGAGCCAGTCCAGGGCATTGGAAATGTTGAATCCCAGAAAGTGTTGGGCCACTGTACTGGTGCCTGGCTACTTTCCCCAGATGATGGAAGGGTAGTTGAAGTCTCATACTATGTCAGTGTTGCGTTGGACTGTCATAGATGGCAGGGTGTTGAGAAATGTTCATTGACAGTCTAGGGACACAGATGTAGACCATAGCAGGCTATGGTCTGGATTGCACTATTACCCCAAGGCAGTTGCACCTGAAGTATCTCCAATGCATTATGCTCGAATACTAGTCTGGAGGTGTTCCTATCCATAATGTATATGGAGATGACACCACCTGTGGAGGTGTGGCGTGTTCCATGTTTGGGGGCTGACAGCTGTGGAATGCATTATAGCCTGATACTGCAGGGTTGCTGTCTCCTGCTGTGAACCACCTCTCCATTACAGCAGAAATGTTAATGTCCTCCACTCCGAGTGCTATGAGTGACTGCATCCTGACAGTTAGATGTCTGCTATTGAGCAGCATGACCCTCAGATTGCATACATGTCTAGCTGTTATGGTGGTAATTACATTAGGAATTCTGCCTAATAAGGCATTATAGGGGTGGCAAGACACTTAGCCAGTACCTGGAAACACAGCTCTGACAGATGTAGGACATCTGTGGCAAGTCATTGAGTTCTGTCAAGCATGTCATCCCAAGCAGAGAGATACTGGATGCCCTCAGAATTACACAAAACATGTAAGCCAATGTTGCAGTCAGTCATCTGTTGATAGTACCACAGCATCATTATGGGTGATGATGGTATACTGCTCAGGCCTACTGTCACATCTGCCTGGACCACATAATCAGAGAGTTCAACCATGTCTCCTGTCATGTAGTCCAGGGAGGTGTGTCCCAGGTCATTCACACCCACATGGATACAGAGTGATACTTGAAGTTGTTGTGGAGTGCCATGACTGGCTGTGTCATGTGTTGGATGCTGGTATGTGATAGATATTTGGCTGTTACCTGCTCCATATTCATCTTAGTGAGGTGGATATGTGTGTGCCTCACTATTGAGTTACCCATGATCACTGTATTGTGCAAGGTGGTTAGCCTTAGAAGCTTAGGTGGAGTGGCACACTGTGTAAGTTAAATATGTGTCCCTTGGCATGTGATATGTTGTGATGTCTGAGTGGGCGTCTGTCTTGCTGGTCTGTGCTGTTTGGGTAAATGTTCATTGAGTGCCTCTGTGAAGGTGGGTGTGTGGCTTTTCACTGTATGTCATGGCTGCCAAAGTGGGTGTCATGGTGAGCTATGTGTTCCAGATGGTGTGGTGCAGGTGTTGATCTTATCCTCTTGACCTGTTAGCCCAGTCGTTGCTGGAGAGTGCATATTTCCATATTGGGTGATATATGGGTAACTCTCACATGTCTGAGTGTTTGGAGTTTAGAGGGGAGAGTTGTCTGTGTACATGAGGCAGTTGCAACAGTGCCTCAGAATGGACAAGTGCACCAGGTTAATGGGTGAAAGCACAGAAAAATGTCCTTCAATCATGCCAGGAGGGGTGGCCATAACTACTAAATACTGGGGGTAATTCTGTGATGAACAAGTACTGCTGATGGCTCCCAGGTGTGCCACCCTTATTGATACAATAACCTGGTGAAGTGTGCCAAGCCATAATGTTATTTGAAGTGTAATACAGAAAAAAAAAACTAGCATGATATAAGGGTGGAACTGAAGGCAGAATTTCTGCCACCTTTAATACTTTACCTCAGCTGTGCAGTTATCAGCAGCTATGGCCATATGAAACTTCAGTAAGCTTTGTAGTGCATGCGGTAACTATGTAACACTATAATAGACATAACTAGATATGTAGGAGTTCTAATTCCAATACTGGCACATGTGTGTGTGAATCATGTACTGTCTGGCTTATACCATTTTTGACTTGTGTACTAACCTTCATACTTCCCCTCACCCCAATCTAGTAGTCCTGTTGATGTCATCCACCTTAGAAGTACCTTTGGACTAATTGAAAATGTATAAGCTCTGTGGCACATCTGATAACTGAGTAACACTGTAGTAGAAATGACTAGATAGGCAGGAGTTCAGTACTGGCAACTGTTGGGATGTGTGTTGGGGAGAGAATCATATAGTGTGTGGGTTACACCATTTTGGACCTGTGTACTACCTTTACACTTCCTCTCACTCCAGTTTAGTAGTCCTGTTTATATCATCCATGTTAGAAGAACATTTGGACGAGATGGAAATGTATAATCTCTGTGGCACATCTGATACCTCTGTAGCACTATAGTAGACGTAACTAGAGAGGCAGGAGTTCTAATATCCCTATTGGCAACTGTTTGGATGTGTTTGTGTGAAAATCCTGTAGTATGTGGGTTGCACCATTTGTGACCTGTGTGCTACCCTTTACACTTCCCCTCACTCCAATTTAGAAGTCCTGTTGATGTCATCCACCTTAGAAGTACCTTTGGACTAGGTGAAACTGTATAAGCTCTGTGGTGCATCTGATAACTGTGTAGCATTATAACAGAAATAACTAGATAGGCAGGAGTTCCAGTCCCAATAC
This sequence comes from Protopterus annectens, assembly GCF_019279795.1. Lineage (NCBI taxonomy): Eukaryota > Metazoa > Chordata > Ceratodontiformes > Protopteridae > Protopterus > Protopterus annectens. The sequence continues at coordinate 1,102,189,629 of NC_056725.1, read as the reverse complement.
CGATAACTGTTTGTGTGTGTGTGTGAGGATCATATCTTGTGTGGCTTATACGATTATGATGTGTGCACCATACACAGCTGGTGACTACCTCCCACTGCCATTATTTTATATAGTGTGGTAACAGCATCTGCCTCACATGCAGCAAGTTAAACCATTGTACAATCCTCTATACAGATGTGTCTGGAATATTCAGATATTTGTAACCTATACGTGGTCAGAAGTGGTCTGTGTGCCTTAACAATGGCCATGTATTTGATATTGTAGCCACATAGGCCATAGTGACACAGTAAGTGCGCTGACACATATGGGAACATGAGGTATCATACCTCACTGAAACATCATGCTGATATGACATCTGCCACACTCATAGGTGGCCAGCCTCATAGGTGCAATACATGAGTCCCGATGCTTGGTTTTACAAGTGAACTGTTTATGTTATGGGTCACATTAAAGCCTGGAAGAGGTGTGTACTGACATATTGTGGTCCTAATTTGTATGTAACAGGAACACCTTGCATCTTTACAAGGGTGTTTACAAGATTTATATACACTGTATACCACTAATGTGTCACACATGTCCCTACCTTAGGTCATTTGTTGAGCCCATTTTGCTGGCCTCTGTCCAGATTTCTTGGCAATGACAAGTTGTGAGGTATGCTACAAGAATTTTTAATTCATGTCAGATAGGCCCCAGTGGTGACCACTGTGATGGATTGCAGTTAACCCCAACACAAGTGAACATGCACATAAAGCAATATATCTATTACACAAAGCAATATAGCTATTACTGATAGTTGTGTGCATGGAAAATTGCATGCCCTTCACATGCCTGGAGTATTGCCAGGCAACAACAGAACAATATCATACTCACCTGCTTCAGACTGCTGTCCCATATGCAGACCAGAGGGTCCTAGGTAGTTATGAGAGGGAGGTATTGTCAGCAGACTCACATGTAGCCTTGGTACAGGATGAATGCAGCATGTCTGCATATTTACAGTACTAACACCAATAATACACAAAGGTCTGTCTTCACCATAGATGTGCACCTCTGTGCATTAGAAAACCCCATCCACAACTGCAATTGGACCTGACACATGGATGTAGATACAAAACAGATACAGGTATGTCTGATAATTAGTGTACTAATTCCCACTGGGCCCTTACCTGCACACTCCCTGTCCATTGTGTGGGGGCCACCCACCTCATGCATGTTGGCCTCTGTGCCCTGGTGTTGTACTGGGGTGTATGCCCCAAGATTTGCAGGGGTTTATATGCTACACAACTTAGTTGTGTGATTGATTACAAAGAGAAATGTGAAGTCACTTATATGATGTCATGATGACTGTACCCAAGAGTGACAGAGTGGTCATGGCAGCAGATGTCAATAGACATGTTGGTGAAGGGAACAGAGGTATATATATATATATATATATATATATATATATATATATATATATATATATATATTATATATATGTTCCTTTTCAGATATATATATATATATATATATATATATATATATATATATATATATATATATATATATAGATAGATAGATACCAATCCTTCCTAATTGCACAGTGTCTCTTCTCTAGTTGTAAACTGGCTGTAAAGTAGGGTATGTTTGACAAAACTTCCTAAAATCATACATCTGAGATGGCTTACTGGTAAATTGTTTGACTATGGTGTGCAGAGTCCTGGGTTCATGACCTGCAAGGGCTGTTTATTTTGTTGCTAGGCAGAGCAAGGACTGTTGGATACAGAGTGATTAAGGCAGTTTTTTGAGGCCTTAGTCTCTACACACACTGCACATTGCCATACTGCACAAGGGCTGATGATGTTGTCCACAGTACAGGAGCCATGGAACAGTCATCAACTTACAGTCTGTGTTGAATGCAGTAAAGGTGTGTCACTGTAGTAGCAACAACTATATAGCCAGGAGTTCTAATCTGAGGAAGCCCAAATCTGTGAACATTTGTGTGTCAGTACAGTATCCTGTGTTTGAGTGAGTACTATGTCCACTTGGAGGGTGGCTCTCACATTTTAGACAGTGGCGCTCCCACCACATGTCCCAAGATCAACTGTTTGTGGTCTGCTGTCTCCATCAACCTCACTATTATCTGACAACAATCTTCAGCCCAATAAGGTCTGTGCTGTATGCATGAACTATGTAAAAGTATGCTCTGACTTACAGGATAGTCAGGGCTGCTAAATACAGGTGTGTCAAATGTGTGCATGACTGTATGTGTTTGTCAATGTGTATATGTCAATATGTTATAGTATGTTGTGTCCATTCACACCCAGTACATCCTCCACTGCACTACTGAACAAGGCCAGGTGTAGTCCACTTTACAGGAACCTCAGAACACACCTCACCCTACAAACTCTGTGTGTGTGCAATTAAGACAGAACACATCACTAGCAATAACTACATAGGGGTTTGAATCTCAGTGTTGGCAAGTGTGTGTGTGTGTGTGTGTGTGTGTGTGTGTGTGTGTGTGTGTGTGTGTGTGTGTGTGTGTGTGTGTGTGTATGTGAAGGGATCTACTTCAGTTTGTAGTAAAAGCATTTCCCAGGTGTTCATTTCACTGAATCAGATTGGCAAAACTGAAATTGCAAATGAATCACCTTGCGGAATCTCATTTCACCAGAATTAGTAGTGTCAGTGAAAATGCCCTTTTCCCCACTGAACAGCTGTACAGCGATACTGGAGTTTGTATATATAGTTGGTGCTGGTCGTTGGGGGTACAGCCTCCCACATTGGGGGTAGTGTTGTACATATCCCCACATGTAGCGTGCTGTTATACTGTTGAGTCTATGTTAAGGGGATATGTAGTTGCTGATCCAACGATACGTGGGTCTACGCTACCGCACACCCTCCAATGTGGGTGGCTCTGCCCTCCACACTACCACAACTATTAATACCAACTCCAGGATTGCACTACAGTGGGGAACAGGACATATATCCTGCCACTACTATTTTCAGTGAAATTAAATTTGACAGACTGATTATTAAGTGACTTGAGGTTTTGGCAATTCGGTCTTGGTGGAATTACATTTGCAAAAATGAGTTGTCTGCAAAGTGAAGTACCTCCATGTGAACAGTACTTTGTGTGTTGCATCAACACAAAAGCCTCTGTGTGTGTGTTATTCACAAAATTTTGGTTTGTGCCACCCAGTACACTTACCATTATCCACTGTACAAGAGCCACTTACATCAGCCACCATGCACTTACCTGTATACACCCCTCAGACCTATCAGTCATGTGGCACATGCAATAACTGTTACACAGACCTGTTACTTGTGTTCACCTGTACACGGGATATGACACAGTCAATGTGTTACCACATTGCCACACCCCTTGTAAGAAGGGACAGCAGGCCAACATCCTCCTGACACACAGACACCTAGAACAAAAACAGAATACATTATGGAGATTACATTTGGTCAGTGTTAATAACAGCAATAATGCATCATGGCTGGACAGCTACACACCCTAACGTGTAAGCATAAAACATGCCAGCTGACACTTTAAACAGCATTACATTGCCAAACTGTAGTACATTCACCCTGTGCATCAGAACCATATTAGCATGTCCCTGCAGTGATGGTATGGATGACAGGGATGTGGCATGGGTATCATCATATGCACAGGGTGTGGTGTGAGTTTGTCAGAGGTCTAGGCTGAGGCATTTGGTTGACATCATGTGTGTGGGTTAGGGGGTTGTTTTTTAAATGGGCCATGCAGAGGTGGTGTATGGAGGTGCCCTAACTGTGATGGCGATGTGTGTGTGTGTATGGATGCACACAGTTCTGCCATGTGGCTGCCCTATACAGGGGCATGTTGGACAGCTGCGGATCATACATGGCAGAGTGCACAGTCCACTGTGTCTGGCGATGGACATAGGAACTGGGCCTGCCAAGGGTTGCAATGGCAGCACCAGGCAGAAGGCCAGATATGGTACTCTCCTCTGATGATGACAATTGTCTGCTGGATCTGCATCCCTGTTGGGACTGGCCAAGACCATGTACCCATTGCCTGCTGTGTTGTGGTGTGGACAGTACCCCCTGCAGTGGAATTGCTAGTACTGCCACTACAGGAGCGGGAGTGAGATGTTTCATGGCGACGTAGACCTTCTGTTGTTCATGCTGCTGTTCCACATCCACGTGGCTGATGCCCTACTCCCACTATATGCTCTAACACAGACATCACATGGTCAAGGATTGCCACCATCGCACCCAACCATATATCCATGACCACTGCATAATAACAGTGGGCATCTGCTAGATCAGGGATGTTGTCCCGTATAGCAGTTAGACTAGCCCTCTGCAGCCTCAGACCATCTCTCGTGTAATTTTACATATGTGTCTGTGCCTCCATGATGGTCCAAAACATGTATCTGGTGACACCTGCTGTGGCACTTGTGGCAGGGGCATGACAGGCAGCCTTCCTCCTATGAGAGCCCCTGACTATCCACCTTTGTGGAACCTCACCTGTTATCTGGCTATGGCTGGTGTCTACAGACACACTTGCCATAATCACCACACTTTCCCATCCCATGCCACCACCTGGCAACTGTTCTTCATCTATGGCCACTGGTGATGGCGTATGTGTGGGCATTGTGACTGTGTACGGGGATGGGGTGGAAAAAAGTGGGATGTTAACCAATGGCACAGTTTCAGCCCCTGTCAGCTCAGCCCTGCCTGCGCCTACTATGCCTATGGTTTACTTCCATATATACACACACACACACACACACACACACACACACACACACACACACACACACACACAGACACACATGCACATGCACACACGCACACACACACACACACACACACACACACACACACACACACACACACACACACACACACTTACAGGCAAGGTGACACAGAGATTACACAGACCTCACATTACCCAGCAGTTGACATGCATGACACGTGGCACTCAACATTATGCATTACAGCCATTCTTAATTCCTGTTACTAACAATATATATCTCTGGGATGCATGAGTCATATTAGTAGGTGATGCCCCTTCCCCTGGAACACACCGCACCCATGTACACATTATTGCTGTGCACCTGCATAGCACAATGGCATCTACTGTTGACCATAACTCACAACTGTACAAATCATTGTTGAATGTGTAGATGTCTGGCAGTTATGCTTGCTCTGTTCCTAGCAACCCCTATGTGTTTGTCTGGCACATAACTGGGATGATATGAGGACTGATGTTACTAATTAATGACTGACATTTGATTTGCAGATCTCATCAGCAGCAGCAGTGCATGTATGTGCAATACAATCCAGCTACACCAGCGACCTTCAAAGCTTAATGTGGATATGAGGAGAGTACACACACCTGTTGAAATTCCAGCCTCTTCTACAATATAAAATGGAGCCACAATACTGCATTTAAAAACATTACACATACCTGATATGTGACATATGATCTGTGCAATCCAATCAAGAATCAAACAAATGTGTTAGTCGTGAGGATACTGAATGAGATGGGTACAATATGGAGGTTGCATAAGTGTGAACACCCTCAAACCAATGGTTTGTTGAAGCACCTGTTACATGAATTACAGCAGTCATTATTCCTGGTAATGCGTATACTAGCATGGCATATCTTGACTTGTCATTATTTGGTCTGTCATCCCTACAAAGGTCCCCCAACTCTGCCTGATTGCAAGACCAGCTCATGTGCACAGGCCCTTGGAGGTCACACAGGGGCTTTATTATTGCTGTTGAGACTGGGTTATTTCTGGGCCAATTCATAACCTTGAATGTGTTCAGATACAGCCATTCTTAGCTAACTTTGGATGTATACTTCAGTTCACTGTTGTGTTTGAAGCTGAAACCCCTCACCACCCTCAGCCTTATTGCAGATGCTTGACAACTGTGGGCCACACATGAGTGTTATTTTGCAGTGTTTAAAATCCCCTCCTCCATGTCTACAGGCCTAGTTCCAGCTAATGAACAGCACCCTAAGGGTGTACACTGGCACCAGCAAGCTTCAAGTTAAGGATGGTGGCCCTAAGGTGAAGTGAAGTGTTGCTTGTGCACCACACATATCTCTATGAATACTGTCTGTAGGTTTGAACCTTGGTGTCATGACACCATTACACATTGCAACACATGCCTTTGGGAGACTTGTTGTTATGCTTTTTCTACCTGTACACAGCCCTGGATGGTGTTTCTTGTGGGGAATATCTTCCGTCTACTTACCCTACCCCATAGGCCATGCCTATGCAAAATCCAGGTGATTGTTGCCACCGGTACAACACAGGCAGTACTTGCTAGACATTCTGCAACTCCCTCAGTGTTGCTGCATGTCTCCTTGCAGCCTCCCTGACCAGTTTTCTACATGTCTTGTCATCTGTTTTGGATGGGCATCTGGTCCTTTTCAACATCACTGTTGTCTCATATTTAATACATCTATAGATCACTGTCTGCACTGTTTTCCATGGTATATGCAATGGTGAGGTAATGTTTTTTTTTCCCCTACTCCTGACTGCTAAATTTCAGATATGGGATGCCTTTGATGCTTTGTAAGATGTGTGCAAGCCATGGTGCTTCTGTTGCAGGCAACTGAGGAAATGTCATGAACATACTTCTCGGACAGCAGACCATTACTTGGTGTGACATTGAGGCCCTGTACTTGATGGCAGGTGTGTACTCAAGTAGAGTGAATGCTATCAGTACATCACAAGCTACCTCCACAATATGTTATTTTGAGTGTGTGCACACATATGCATCCAGTGTTTTGTAAGGTGTGTATACCCCATATTTGTTTCACTAACACATAATGCTATTTTACACATTAATTGTTAATGTTAGAATCACATTACAGGTTCTAAAAGGTGTGGAATGTATTACTGTGATCTGTCCTATATATCAGGACCAGTTACCATCTTAATAGTTGTGTGTACACTGTTGTATCCACTGTATAAGGGTAATGTTTCATACATGTCCCTACTGTAGGCCCTTTGTCCCACCATTTTGTTTGTCTCTGCCCACACATCTTGCACTGATAGGTTATGAGGTATACTGCAGGAATCTTACATACCCCTCAGATATGACAACATGGTGACCACTGTGATGCAGTGCAGTTAACAACAAAACTGAACATGTACATCATGCATTATGGGTAGGTGTGATAAATGTGTGTATGGCAAATAACATGGGATTAACATGGCCAGTGTATTGGCAAACCTCAACAAAACAATTCTATACTCACCAGCTACAGGCTGTTGTCCCAGTTGTATACCAGCGGGACCTGAATAATTGTGGGAGAGAGGTAATGTCAATAGCCATTGATGTGGCCTTGGTTCAGGGTGGAAGCAGCATTTCAGCACATTAACAGTACAACCCCCAACACTACAAAATTGGCTGCCCAACACCATAGATGTCCACATCTGTGCATTACTAAACACCAGCAAGATCTACTATTTCATCTGATATATTCATGCAGGTAGTGTACAGATAGAAATGGATAAGCAATAGTGTTCTATTAATGTACACTGGGGCATTACCTGCACACTCCTCATCCACTGTGTGGGTGTAACCCACCTCCACAATGCTTTCCTCAGCTTCATGGCATATGCATTGGTCAGGTGCCCCAAGGTTGGTGAGCAGCTCCTCGGTGGGTGTCAGTGGGGGGCTGGATGGTTGGGCTACAACCTGTGGCTAGGCGGTCCCTCGCTACAGCAGCAACCCATTGACAGGCATGGTGGATGAGTTCAGTGGCCCGATGCTGCACCTGCTCATACGTTCTGCTGTGCAGGCTAGCATAATTTACTCTGTGGACCAGATCATTCCACAGGGCATTCCTTTACCACACATCGTCCAAATAACAGGGCATAATGTTCGATCACATATTAGGTGATGATGTCAGTTTCCCCAACAGAGAAGTCAGGTAGGCGAGCCCTCTCTGCGTTACCTGGAAGACATAAACAGGAAAAAAGGTCACAGGACCTCATATAGTTGTCAAATTGCACATCAGCAGTGGATATTAATTGCAAATAATCCAAACTACACCATAACCCTCCAATCTATCATGGCTATGCAGCTTGCATTACATGCCTGGCCCTGAGCTATCTTATTCCCCCAGTGTTGGACACTTAATTGCATAATCCTCTATTCTCCATTCATTTCTGTGTAGAGGGATGACAGTGGCCATCTTCCATGTGGATGGTGTGTGGATGGTGGCAGGTCTGTGTTTGACTGTGGTGTGTGATGGAGCTATGAGCACATGCCTGAGTTCATGTAGGAGGCAGACAGTGATGTTATTGTGCCCCATGGAGATTTGTTGTTGTTGCCATCAGTAGGCAATATGTACATGCTCACCATTGCTGAGAGGGGTGTGGTTGATGCGCATATCCACTTATAAAATTGGGGTGTAAAGGGTGTCAATGTTCCCATATAACCTGACTGATGCAAGTTGCCTATATCCATGGCATGTGCGTATGAGGTTTGCCTAACCCCCAGTACAGGGTGAATTGTGTTGTTCTCTCTGAGACTGACAGCATATGTGAAGACTCTGTTGCAATTGTCCTTGGTGGTGTGGATATGTCTGATTTGTAGTCATAGTCATCCTTACAGGAAGTCACCCGTGAACTTGCATGCTTGCACAGATAGAGATGGACTTGCTTCCAAATTGTAGCCTGCACCTATGTGTCCCTGTACAGCCAATATAGCAACCTGTTATGTGGCTTGTGTATTGCTGCTGTTCACCAAAGGGGATTACTCTACCTTCCTGGAGACTGGTTATACAGATCAGGTACTGCTGAATCCATATAGCTACAGTGGATACAAAGTGTACACACCCCTGTTACAATGCCTAGTATTTGTGCAATTGAAACATGACACCACAATAACTCATTTCAACACAATTCCCACCTTTAATGTGACATATACCCTGTACAATTCAATTGAAAACATGACAATCTGGTCTGTGAAAATATATGGAAATAATAATCAGTACAACAAGCCAGCTGAATGAGTGTGCACACCCTTAAACTGTTATGTTGTGTATGCACCTCTTGAGATGGTTACAGCATTCATTCATCTTGGTTTGGACTCTAACATCATGGCACATCTTCACTTGGCAATAGTTGCTCACCTTCCTAGAAACACCTTTGTTTGTTTTTCAATGGAATTGTATGGGTTAGGGGTCATATTAAAGATAAGAAACATTATGAAATTATTTTCTGTTGTCTCATTGTCATACAGCACACAAACCTGGCATTCCAACAGTAGTGTGTACACTTGTGATATCCACTGTATATAGGTGTTGATATAACTGTTAGTGGTAGGCATAGACAGAAATTCATAACACAGTTGGACACTTCTCCGATTACTACCTGACAATCATGCCTACTCTAGTACCCATATCAGTGTCAGGGCAATGCAACAACCAGTAGCTGTACACATTTATGTCTGTTGTATGCTTGCACCTGTCTCCCTTAGGCTTTTGAGCACTGGCCAAGGCTCTTTCCACCTCCATAGTGCCTTTTTAAGCAAGGCTCAAAAGACAAACCCACCACCGTGAATAGAACAAGTAACGAAAAACTGAGGGTAATGCTACTCAATGCCAGAAGTCTAAACCTCAAAATGCATGCACTCGAGGCGCTCCTCAGTATGGAGAAAATCTATATATGTGCAGTAACAGAAACTTGGTTTAAGGCTCCAGAGAGCAACCCTGAACCCGGACTGAAATACAAATGGTGGGGGCATATTCATAGTCATCAAGGATACCCACACCTCTAGGTTAGTGGCACAGCACAATGCTTCAGAGATCATCCATGTGCAACTAACAATGGGCAAAACTGCAATTCAAATTGTAGCTTGCTACAGATTACCCACCATGTCCCAGGACCCCCATTCTGTGTTTCTGGAAACACTGGGAAACATAAAAATCCTACCAAATACCCTAATATTGGATGATTTCAATTACCCAAACATTAACTGGGAGAACTACTCAAGTACTAACTCCCTTGACCAACATTTCCTAGAATTTATAAACTCAAATGCCCTGGATCAACTGGGCAATACTCTCACCAGAGGTGATGACATATTGGACCTGGTCATCACCAACATGGGCAACCAGTGTTCCACACTGGAGGTAAACCCCTCGCTGGTTAGATCTGACCATAAACAAATCACTCTGGATATCCACATTCCACTCCCACCCCCGGACAAGGAAACCACCGTGAAAAACTTTTCAAAAGCAAACTTCACGTTACTTACGTCCGAGGTGGAAAGTTTCAAAGCCCCCATGCTAATGGATAACACTGTCCAACCTGCCAAATCCTTTGCTAATGCATTCTATGGGCACCAACAAGAATGCATGAATTGTGCTATCCCAAGCAAAACCAAGACTCACTCCTCCAAGAAAAGGAAACCAGTGTGGTGGACCCCTGCCATAAACAAGCTATACAATAGAAGGAGAAAACTAGTACAGAAAAGAGTAAAATCCCAAGAAGGGAAGACATCACTGATCAGTATCAGCAAGAAACTCTGATTCCACATAAAATCATCCAAGGCGAGCTTCGAAAGAAAAATTGGCAAGGACTCCAAAAATAACCACAAGGCATTCTTTAGCTATGTCAAGAATCTAAGTGGCAATGCTCAGATCTTCTTGGAGTTGGTGCAGAATGGCACAAAATACACTAAACTGACCAATATCGCCAACATCCTGGCAGACAGGTTCAGTGCAAACTTCACCCCCCTCTCAACCCCAAAATGGCCCATAACCATACCAGAAGAACGTAGAGCCCCTGAAATCACAGACACTCAGGTTAAAACAGCCCTCTTCAAAGCCAAAAACACAGCATCAATGGAACCGGACGGTATCCCAGGCTGCATCCTACATGACCTAACCCCTCACCAAAATAAACTGCTCAGACTCAGCCTCTCCACAGGCTACATACCCATAGAGTGGTGCACAGCAATGGTTATTCTGCTCTACAAAGGTGGAGCTACAACAGACCCCGGCAACTTTTGCCCTATAAGCCTGACTAGCTTGGTCTGCAAGGCTATGAAGCACATCATCATGGAACTCATTAACAGAGACATTGGAAACCTCCAAACACTGGACCCTACCCAGTTTGGCTTTGTTAAGGGCAGATCATGCCTCCTAAACATGGGGGACTTCTTTGAGACAGTTACCAAGGCTATAGATGGGAGAAAGGTGATACACACTGCCTACCTAGACCTTGCAAAGGCCTTTGACACCATTCCCCATTCTGGTATTATAGACAAGCTCACCAGCCTGGACATAAACCCCTATGTCACAAGATGGGCTGCCAACTGGCTCATGGACAGACCCCCACATGGTGAAGGTTACAGGAGCTAGGTCCGACTCTAAACCAGTTATAAGTGACGTTCCCCAGGGCTAAGTCCTAGGACCCGTCCTGTTCGGCATATACTTCTCAGAGGTATAGGCAAGCACAGGAGGACTATGGCTGACCAAGTTCGCAGACGACTGCAAACTAGGGGCTATAATTGACTCTCCGGCTGACACAGACATCCTTCAAAAGGGTCTAACTGAGACAGATACCTGGTGTCAAAATCATGGCCTCAAGCTAAATGCCAAAAAATGCATAGTCATCCCCTTTGGAAAACACAAAGTACCCACAAACTACCACATAGGTGGTAGTCCCCTAAATACAAAAGATGTAATAACGGATCTGGGGACCCGAGTAGATAGTAATCTCTCATTTGATAATCATATTGCCAAAGTGGTTAGAAAATCCTTCTATGTGGCCCACCTAATCACAAAAGGGTTCACATCCAGATCAAAAGAGGTCATTGTGCCCCTCTACTCATCACTCATCAGACCCATCACAGAGTACAACACCCCATTTGGGATGTACCTTACAAGACACCTGCAACAGCTGGAAAGTCCCCAGAAGTACCTCACCAAGAGGATCACTGGCCTCAAACAGATGCCCTATGCAGCTCGACTGAAGAAAATCCAGCTGCACTTGGTTGCATACTGCCTACGCAGAGGTGATCTCTGCCTGACATACAAGGCCATGTCCAACCCAGAATTGATGGACAAGCTCCACCTAAAGAAAACCATATCCCCTCGAGTCACACACTCTAGGGATCTAAACCTCACCACAACAATAAATAGGATGTGCTGGAGAGATAGATTCCTGTCCCAGAGATTTCCCATGCTTTGGAACAAGATTCAAGTCTACATTAGGCAGAGCTCCTCACTAACACTCTTCAAGAGAAACCGTGCTGAGTGGACGTGAAACAGAAAGTTTAACCCGGGATCACTTCAGTGGCTCTGCTGGACAGAGGCACAGGGAACTAATCTAAGAGGGCAGCGAAAGCCAACACATTCAGGCTAGGCTTATAAATGCCTTCGGGCAGATAGCCTAGTATCTACCTATAAACCTATGAACCTATTAATATAGCTGCACCATACATTAGTATGTTGATCGCACAGTAGGCTTTGACATCACTGTGATAACCTGGAAGATGTCCAAGAGTCATAAATTGGCTATTATGTTACATTGTCATTGGTCACAGACTTGGCGATGGTTTGGCTGACATAACACAGGTATATATGTATGTGACTACAGATATCAGTCACAAATGTGCTTATTGTCCAACAGAACACTGTACAGTTGAATGTTATTAATTCAATATATCACATGCAGATCAACACACGTCCGCAACAGTACTTTATAATGCACATGACCTATATAGGTCTCTTAGATTTACAAAAGAAACATGTATCATACTCATATTCACAGGTGACATATAAATATGGATAACATCCCATTAACTGGCCTAGCAGTGGCACAGTCACAACTGTTTGACAGACATCCCAGCGGTTATCATATGTGTGCTGTCCTTTCCCAGGGTGAGCTAGGCTCCTGAGCTGTGATCCTACCTCACAACCTCTTCGAGCATCACATCTGGACAAAGCCTAAATGATGGGGGGATAAATAGGGCCAGACTTTAAATATTCCTGTAATAAACTTAGGAAGTTTGTAGAATAATACATTTTGCATTACCGTGAATATTCTTAAGGATGTGTAGTCATAAACTCGTGTGTTTGTCATTGCTTGATGACTTGAATCCTCAGCTATTTGCCAGAAATGTACAGATTTCAGGAGGAACAGACAAAAAACTATGATGTGAAAATCTGAACATTCTGTGAAGATCTGTACAGTTGAGATGTATGGCTGTGATCTCTCCCTCTGCAGAGAGGACCATAGCAGCTGTTCAGCAGGACATTAGTACAGCAAGTCTTGTTGGGACATATATTCTTCCAAATTATATTTCCCATTATTACAGACCAAGTACTACATTCAGTTACATGCTTGCATGTTCCTCTTACCTTTTTTTTCCTTCTCTTTTCAGGTTTTTGTTTTTATTTGTTTTGTTTTGTTTTCTTTCTCTCTCTCTCTCTCTCTCTCTCTGTACTACAGGGATAGATATGATATGAATAGGTGGAAGCATGGCTTTTGTAGGTGATGTTCATGACCAGGTGATGGCCTCTGCACCAATTGGTGTTCCTCACTTGCTAATTGCATGCAGAGCAGCTGTGTAGTTCTTCCAATAGCCAATATCATGGCAACACACTCCTATAACTGAGTACTCCATGTGGGCATTGTCTCTTTCCCTTACCTGTGAAGAAGATATCCTGGAGGTGCGTGAGCTAATAGCTCTTACAAAAGGCCTTGTGGAGACAAGCCAAATAAATGGTGGAGAAAGATCAAGACTTAGGAGCAGAATGTGAGTATTGCTGTTATATGTTTGGAATATTGCTGGTTTAACAGGGTTTGTCTGAACAGGCTACATTTGCATGGCTTTCAGTCTGACAAAGTTATGTCTCTGCATAGCTCTCCACTGTAGGGCTATACACATAATGACCACAGATTAGCCTGTTATGTTTGGTCTGTTTCCCAGGCAGGTGTTGTCCTTGGCAAATCAGTAGCATACTCTGGTGATTGCAGTCATTAAATGCTAACATTCATTTGTTTTTCTGATTTTATTTATCCTCAGGAAAGATATGTTACAAAAAACCCTGTAACACCAACAACTGTCTCTGTATATAACGGCACTATTTCAAGTATGGCCATGTATTTGGGCCTCTGTCCACCAATTATGTCAGGCTTTATGGAGATGTCACACAGTATGAGGTTGATAGGTATAATGGTCTATCATTATTTAGTGCTGTCATTCCTGCTGAGGGGAAAGGCTGGAAACCATGCTGGAGTCTGTTCATTCAAGAGGATGGTGTATGGAGAATGCTTTTAGATGCCCTTGTAACATATGTTATGTGGGAGAGATTAATATGTGTTTTAAAACTAGACTGGTGGAACATATGAGATATATTACTGATAAGAAAGAAGGCAGTTCTATAGCTGTACATTTGAATAAATCTCACGGTGGGGACAGCAGTGGGTCCCAAGGTACTGCTTTTGAATAAGTTTGTTCCTCAGTTTGAAGAAACATTCATAAAATGACAATTATTATGTAGATAATTAATGTACTAATATTAAATGTGATACTTTATCCCTTAGGGTGTTAAATGAGGAGTGTAATTGGAAGCTGTGTATTTAATTAAGTAATTAAGTGTTAATTGCTTCTTGTGATTAAGGCAAGTATTTCCTGTAATCTTTTACTCCTTGAAGGTTTTGACCAAGACATCAGAGTATAATAAACATGTGTGGATTACTGGCTGGTTGTATTTCTCTTTGCTATGTTCAGTCATTTTAGTTGTTTTGCTAAGAAGTTGTTGTATGTCTGGCCATTGTGTATGGCCTATCATCATTTTGTAGCAGTGTACTGTCCACTTATTTATTAGGACTGTGTGGGGGGGGGGCAGATGTGAGTGTCATGGGTCCTTTTGTATTCAGCTGTGCATGCTAGCCCAGTTATGGGTGGTCTATCAGCAGCATATGTTTGTATGGGCATTTTGAGACATGTATGTACATATATATATATATATAAAACAGAAGCCTCCAAATCCCAAGTAAATAGATGTAAAAACCACGAAACCCAGAAAGGAAGCTGATGAACGTGCACTAATATGCGTAATTCTGTTCAAACAAACTGCCAGAGGTTGTGTACAATACCAAAATCAGTATCCGTAGCGCAAGTAGAGTTACCAAGCACTTACTGTAGATCCACAATCAAAGGTTTGTCTGAAGAAGCGGCTTGTTTTAGCCGTGAAAGCGCTCACTATTAAACGTCTTTGTTTTGTTTTGAACCGCATGGTTTCATCGTCCTAATTTTGGAATTACTGAAAGTGTTTACAAGTTCATTTTGAACCTCAGGACTTTATCGCTTTGATTGTGGATCTACAGTAAGTGCTTGGTAACTCTACTTGTGCTACGGATACTGATTTTGGTATTGTACACAACCTCTGGCAGTTTGTTTGAACAGAATTACGCATATTAGTGCACGTTCATCAGCTTCCTTTCTGGGTTTCGTGGTTTTTACATATATATATATATATATATATATATATATATATATATATATAAATATATATATATATGCACACACACACACACACACACACACACACACACACACACACACACATAAATATATATATATATATATATATATATATATATATATATATATATATACATATACACCAGTATTTATATTTATTTGTAATATATCTATATATTGTTATACACATATATGTATCTCCATATGCATCTCTTTCTCTCTCTCTCTCTATGTATATGTTTCTTTTCATATATATATATATATATATATATATATATATATATATATATATATATTTGTAGATACCAATCCTTCCTACTTGCACAGTGTCTCTTCCCTAGTGTAAAATGGCTGTAAAGAGCGGTATGTTTGAGAAAACATCCTACAGCCATACCTCTGTGGCTTATTGGTAAATTGTTTTCGGTATAGTGTTCAGGGGCCTGGGTTGAAGACCTGCAAGGGCTGATGATTTTGTTGCTAGGCAGAACAAGGATTGTTGGATACAGACTAAGGCAACTTTAAGTATGTTTGCGTGACGGTAAGCAGTGCTAATGAATAAGCACATAAAATGTGTAGGCTTCGCTTACCAGTGCGCAAATCTGCTTATCGTTTACATTTATGTAATGCTTAAACCTTCTAAGCATAGCTCAGCCCTGGTAACTATTGGCCACATTCCAGTCTGATAAAATAGCAGGGTAATGACATATTTAATAAGTGTATTTAACTTCCTGTACATAACATGGTTTATTGTGCTGTCATTACAGTAGCAAGGGGTGTGACTATACTGTATAGGATACGTGGATATACGTGGGTAGTACCACAATCTTTTTTCTTTGTATTTGTTTTATACATGGGTAGTATCCCAGGTTATATGCATTTTCACTTGCATGTTACACCAGCTACAGTGCACTGGTTGACAAAAATAGTTTAACACATATTGTATCATTATGTTAATACTTTTAACAGTGCTTTTCCAAGTAAAAGTAGATTGCAGATTGTAGTACTAGAACCATACACCCCTGCATGCAAAGCTGGGACTCTTGAGTACTGACTATCTTGTTCTTGGTGTTTGAGCTGTATATTTTTATCTATCTCCTATTGGATATTGGTCTGATATTATATTAACTGTAAACTACTATGTTTTTTGGACATGTCATTGAGGACTGCTGTCATGTAGTAATGGCATACCTTTCAGTTTCAGACTTCTATCTTTCAAAACATTCATCCAAATGCATAACCTGTTGGCTATCTACTTTCTGTCTGTCCTTTGTACAGATGTAGAGATGTCAGGCATTGCTAAGGTCATACCACTATGTAAGTGTCCACACAGTATTATGCTGTGAGCTTGGGCACTGCTGCTAGTTCCGCAATATGGAACATTCCTTGATGTGGGCCTTGCTGCTTTTCCTTGCTTGTGTGAGGGACATTACAGAGGTGGTGGGCTACAGATTCACATAGAGTAGGTGGTAAAACATCACAGGACAGGACATGTGGAGACAGCCAAACAACATGGGGGATATATCCCCAGATTTGTGAACAGATTCTATGTCATCAGTGCTGTTATACACATAGTGGATTGATAGATTGACAGGGTTTATGTAGACATGCATTTAGTGAGTGTCTTCATGACTGACAGTGATATATCTCTGACATACCTCTCCACTGGCATGCTGCCCACAGAATGGCCACATGTTTGCCTGTTATGTTTTGTCTGTTCCCCAGACAGTTGGTGTCCTTGGTAAATCAGTCGTGGACTCTGGGGAATGCAGTCAGTAAATACTCACATTTATTGGTGTTTCTGATGTCATATTCCTCATAAAGGATATGGTACAACAAACCCAGTAACATCTGCAACTGTCTCAATCTATGGCAGCAATATGTCCACTCTACCCATGTGTTTGCGCCTCTGTCCCCTAAATGATGTCAGGCTTTGTCCAGATGTTAATGAGGCTCAGATGCATTTATTATCATTATTTCTTGCCTTCATTCCTGCTGCCATCCCAGTGATGTAGTAGACCCACAGACATGTCAGGGAAGAGGCCATGGATATGAGTCCTGAGCCTGTACATTCTGAGGTGAACTGTACATGTGAGGGGCCTGTGTATGTCTGGCCATTGTTAATCGACTGTCATGATTGTGTATGCATGTCATGTGTACATGTTATTTGGGCTGTGTATGGAGGGGGGGTGCATTTAAGTGTTATGGCTCCTTCTTTATCTGACTCTGCATGCTGCTCCAGTTTCTGCTGATCTATTGGCTGTGTGTATTCATAGGGGCAGACTGAGCCATGTCCTGTAGTAAGGTCAGGATTCAGACTACACTGAGAATTGGGACTATATATGCAGGGCTAGTGTGTGAGCAGCAAACAATGATGTATTTGTTCACACATTCCATATACTCTACCCTTTATGACTTACTGGTATGTGACCGTGGTGATATTGGTCGTGGGTATCCGCTTTCACACTGATGTCTGTCAGTGCTGTTACATCCCTGAAGTGCCTGATATATTTGCAATTACATGTGTAATTACCCATAGCAGATTCCCTAATTCAATTACTTGTGATATTTTACTGAATATACGTTAGAGCACACAGGAGGGTGTTACTATAGCAACTGTGTTAGCTTATCTATGCCAGTACTTCAGATACATCCCCATTTTCATGGCTTTCACCCACCACTTTGTCAGAATTGGTCCAGATTCATTGCAGTAAGGGGTTCTGAGCATACCTGTCAACTGGCTGGAGTGTTTCAAGATGTCCAGGTCTATTGCTCATATTTCTGGTCTGTCTTACAGATTATTCTCATTTCTCTGGTAAGTCACTGTGATGATATCATTGTTGTCAGAAAATGAGGACATACATTTCATTTACATACCTCACATCCATCGGAATATGTATGCTGAAACAAACTGTGTCACTCTGTCAAGAAGAGTACAGGGGACAATGACCTCTTCCTTCCTGGATGCTAATGCATTAGTACTGAGATGTAACACATAGAAGGACTTTCTAACCACAGTGGCAATGTGGTGGTCAAAAGAGACATTGCTGTCAACCTGTGTACCCAGATCTCTTATAATACCTTCTTTGCTCTGGGGACTACCATCAATGTGGTAATTCATTGGAACAAGGTTTTCCCTAAAGGGGTTGACAAAACACTTTCTGACATTGAGCTTAAAGCCATGGCTATGACACCAGTCATTGGTCTCAGTGAGGCCTTCTAGTAGAAAGCCAACATTACTTGGGTACTTAATAATAGCTCCCAATTTGCAATTGTCTGCAATCGTTGTCAGCCAAAGTCCCTTCATGTTGGCATGGACTTCAGAGAAGTTGATACCAAACATGAGAGGACCCATGACAGAACCCTGTGGGACTGCACGTATGACTGCTCAGCAGTCTGACTTGTAGTCAGCTATTTCCACACTGTGAGTCCTATTTGTGACCCATTTTGCAACCCAGGTAGTGATATAGGGGTTGATGCCTAGCTTAGTGAGTTTTTGCATGATGCCTGAGTGGGGAAAATTATCAAAGACTTTGGCCAGATCAAGGTAGGCTGTATGTACCATCTTGCCTTCATCCACAGCTCAGGTGACTGACTCCAAGACATTGACTTGGTTGATGAGCAGGTATGACCTACCCTTCACAAAAGTAAACTGTATGAGAGCTTGAGTCTGCGGATTCCCATATCCCTGTTTATTAGGTGCACGATGATGCAGTCCATAGCTTTGTATAACAGACTTGTCTGGCAGTTGGGGCAGTAGTTCCCAGAGTCTGTAGTTGCACCTCATTTGTTGAGAGGGGTGACTGTAGCAGTGCACAATTCAGTAGAGACAAAGCTTGAGGTGAGGCTGTGATTGAACAGGGCACACAGGTGAGATGACAGGTCACTCTGTAGTTCATGTAGAACACACCCAGGGATATCGTCAGGTCCCATATAAGCTGTATTCCTGGCCTTGGACAGTGGTGTTTTAACCTTTGCAGCAGTAAAACTGTGTGCCTGGCAGTGTACTTGTATTGTGATTGGTCATTTGGCAGAGGAGAGGGGGGTAAAGTTTGCACTCAGTATGTCAGCCAGTATATTGCCAATATTTGTTGGCTCAGTCTAGGAGGTACCATTGTCTAGTAGCTCAGAGCAAATCTTGGTATTTCCATGGAGATTCTTTACTTCTTTCTTTATTTCCTTTTAGTATTTATTAAAGTATTAAGTGTTTTAAGTCCTAATAGCCTTATCAGCTCATTTGTGCACTAAGTTGGAGGTTAAATGTTTGGGTCATTATCTATCTATCTTTGTTCCTAGGTCCCTCACCACTTGGTCTACTTTTAGAGTGTGCTATCAGTGTCATAATTTGCAGGGATGTTTGATTTACCAAGGGGTATGATTACACGTTAGTTAGCATTTAGTCTCAGACGATGGTTTTGGAACCAGTCTTTTGTCATTTTTAGACCTATTTGTAGGGGGTCAACATAATTTGAGGATTCAATGATTGCTCCAGCTTACGGTTGTCATCAAACTTGGTGAGCCAGAATCCTCTGACATTGGCCCTCCCTTCAGAGATATATATTCCAAATAGTAGGGGTCCCAACACTGAGCCCTGTGGGACACTTCTAGTAGCAAGTTTCTTATTTGAAGTGAATTTACCTATATAGACAGCATGTGTTCTGTCATTGAATTAGTTGGCTATCCATCTGACGATGTAGAGGTTTATGCCTAACTCAGTAAGTTTATCTATGATCAGGATTGTATCAAAAGCTTTGTCCAGGTCTAGATAAGTGCTGTGACTGTTTTACCTTCATCCATTGTCCTGGTGACTGTCTCGAAGAAATCAACCAGACTGAGCAGGTAAGATCTCCTTTTGACAAAGCCAAATTTGATCTGGTCCAGTGTTTGGAGAGTTCCTATGTTGTTATTGATCAGGTCCATGATAATGCTCTCCATGGCCTTGCTAATTAGACTGGTCAGTCTTATGGGTCTTTAGTTCTATGAGTCAGTTGATGCGCCCCCACTTGTGTTCAAGGAAGACTCTTACAGTCCTCAATTCCTCTTGGAGAACAACTATCTGAAGGCTGTGGTTAAAGAGGGTTTCTAGTGGCCTTAATATATTCTGTTTTAAGCTATTTAAGAAGCATCCTGGAATGTTGTCAGGACCCATGGAAGCTGTGGCTTTGGCTTTAGACAGCACAGTAAGAACCTGTTCCTTTGTAATGACCAGTAGGGGATGGTTGTGGGTATTTCTTTGAGTGTGGTAGGAGGTAATGTAGGGGAGAAGTTTGAACTGAACTTGTCAGTGAGCAGGTTTGTTATTGTTCCAGGCTGGATGTAAGTATTGCCATTCATGACTAACTGGGCACATTACTGAGCTTTTCCCCTCAAGTTACAAATGTAATTAAAAACTATCTTTGTCTCATAGTTTGTTTTGGCAGATTTGACCAGCTCTTTAATTTATTTGTTTAGACTGGTGAGTATCTTTTTGTACTGCAAGGGAATTTATTTTCCTTTTGTTGAATAGCCTGTTTATGCTATGGGTCTACCAGGTTGGTTTATTTTTGCCAGTAATCATAGGTTTGACTCAGACAGGTACTGCTTCTTCATCTTCTTCTTTTTCTTTTTACGGCTGCTCCCGTTAGGGGTCGCCACAGCAGATGAACTGTTTCCATTTCTTCCTGTCCTCTGCATCTTGCTCTGTCACACCAACCACCTGCATGTCCTCTCTAATCACATCCATAAACCTTATCTTAGGTCTTCCTCTTTTCCTGTTACCTGGCAGCTTCATCCTTAGCATCTTTTTCCCAAACTGCATCCCTCCACAGCACATGTCCAAACCAACGTAATCTTGCCTCCTGGCTTTGTCGCCAAACCTTCCAACCTGGGCTGACCCTCTAATATACTTATTCCTAATCCTGTCCATCCTCGTCACACCCAGTGCAAATCGTAACATCTTCAACTCTGCTACGTCAAGCTCTGGCTCCTGCCTTTTTGTCAATGCCACTGTCTCCAACCCGTATAACATAGCTGGTCTCACTACCCTCTTGTAGACCTTCCCTTTCACTCTTGCTGGTACTCGTTTGTCACAAATCCCTCCTGACACTCTTCTCCACCCACTCCATCTGGCCTGTACTCTCTTCTTCACCTCTCTTCCACACTCAGCATTACTCTGAACTGTTGATCCCAAGTACTTAAACTCATTCACCTTTGCCACCTCTACTCCCTGCATCCTCACCATTCCTCTGTCCTCCCTCTCAGTCACACACACATATATTCTGTCTTAGTCCTGCTGACCTTCATTCCTCTTCTCTCTAGAGCATATCTCCACCTCTCCAGGGTCTCCTCCACCTGTTCCCTACTCTCACTACAGATCACAATGTCATCTGCAAACATCATAGTCCACGGGGACTCCTGTCTGATCTCGTCTGTCAACCTGTCCATCACCAATGCAAATAAGAAAGGGCTCAGAGCTGATCCTTGATGTAATCCCACTTCCACCTTAAACGCATCTGTCACTCCCACCGCAGACCTCACCACTGTCACACTACCCTCGTACATATCCTGTACCACTCTTACATACTTCTCTGACACTCCCGACTTCCTCATACAATACCACAACTCCTCTCTAGGCACCCTGTCATATGCTTTCTCTAAATCCACAAAGACACAATGCAACTCCTTCTGACCTTCTCTGTACTTCTCCATCAACACTCTCAGAGCAAACATTGCATCTGTAGTGCTCTTTCCTGGCATGAAACTATACTGCTGATCACTAATCATCACCTCCCTTCTTAACCTAGCTTCCACTACTCTTTCCCATAACTTCATGCTGTGACTGATCAGTTTAATCCTTCTGTAGTTACTACAGCTCTGCACATCACCCTTATTCTTAAAAAAATCGGTACCAAAACACTTTTTCTCCATTCCTCAGGCATCCTGACACTTTCCAAGATTTCATTAAACAATCTAGTTAAAAACTCCACTGCCATTTCATCTAAACACCTCCATGCTTCCAAAGGTATGTCATCTGGACCAACAGTCTTTCTGTTCTTCATCCTCTTCATAGCTATCCGTACTTCCTCCTTTCTAATCCACTGCACTTCATGATTCACTATCCCTACATCATCCAACCTTCTCTCCCTCTCATTCTCTTCATTCATCAACCCCTCAAAGTACTCTTTCTTTCTGCTCAACACACTCTCCTTGCTTGTGAGTGCATTTCCCTCATTATCCTTTATCACCCTTACCTGCTGCACATCTTTACTAGATCAGTCCCTCTGTCTAACCAATTGGTACAGGTCCTTTTCTCACTCCTTAGTGTCCAACCTTTTATATAACTCTTCATACGCCTTATCCATAGCCCTCACTACCTATCTCTTTGCCATGCACCTCATCTCCTTATACTCTTGTCTACTTTCTTCATCTCTTTGACAATCCCACTTCTTCTTTGCCAACCTCTTTCTCTGTATATTCTCCTGTACTTCTTCATTCCACCACCAGGTCTCCTTGTCCTCCTTCCTCTTTCCAGATGTCACACCAAGCACCCTTCTAGCCATCTCTCTTACTAGCTCTGCTGTAGTTACCCAGCTATTCAGTAACTCTTCACTGCCATCCAGTGCCTGTCTTAACTCTTCCCTGAACATCACCTCTCAATTACCCTTTTTCAATTTCTACCATTGATCCTTGGTGCTACCCTCACCCTCATCCTCCCCTTTTTGATCACCAATGTCATCCTACAAACCACCATCTTATGCTGCCTAACTACACTTTCCCCTGCCACCACTTTATAGTCTCCAATCTCCTTTAGATTGGCCCTTCTACATAAGATATAATCCAACTGTGTGCATCTTCCTCCACTCTTGTATGTCACCCTATGCTCCTCCCTCTTGTTAAAATACGTATTCATCACAGCCATGTCCATCCTTTTTGCAAAATCTACTACCATCTGACCTTCTGCATTCCTTTGCTTAACAAGATACCTACCCATGACTTCCTCATCTCCTCTGTTCCCTTCACCAACATGCCCATTGAAATCTGCTCCAATCACCAGTCTCTCACCCTTGGGTACAGTCATCACCACTTCATCCAACTCACTCCAAAATTTTTCTTTCTCATCCATCGCACACCCAACTTGTGGAGCATATGCACTAACAACATTCATTATTACACCATCAATTTCCAGCTTCATAAACATCACTCTATCTGACACTCTTTTCACCTCCAAAACATGCTTAGCATTCTGTTCCTTCAGGATAATGCCTACACCATTTCTCCTCCCATCCACACCATGAGAAAACAATTTGAAACCACCTCCAATACACCTAGCCTACTCCCCTTCCATCTGGTCTCTTGCACACACAATATACCAACCGTCCTTCAGTTCACCATATCAGCTAGCTCCCTCCCTATGCCAGTCATACTGCCAACATTCAAAGTTCCGACCCTCACTATCACAGTCCTAGCCTTTACCTGCCTTCAGGCATGCCTTTCGCCTCTTCTCCTCCTTCGGCCAACAGTAGCCCAATTTCTGCCAGCACCCTGTTGGCCAACGGTACTGGTGGCGGTCATTGTTAACCCAGGCCTCGACTGATCCGGTATGAATTTCTGTACAGTTTTCTGCATATATAATGTGGCAATATTTTTACGCTGGATGCCCTTCCTGGCACAACCCTCCCCATTTATCTGGGCTTTGGACCGGCACAAAGAAATGCACTGGCTTCTGCATCCCCAGTTGCTGGGTTATGCAGCTATAAATGTGGTTGTATATTGCTTTTGTGTAAAGGTCAGAGTAGGCCTCAATATCATCTGGGTTCAGAGGGGCTTGGAAGTTTATTAAGCTGTTACTCAGTTTGAGGTAATTGGCCTTAGCAAAGTTCTTAACAGGTTTAAAGTTTGATGGGGATTCTAGTAGAAATTGAATATTAAAGGAGATAATTTTATGGTCAGATCTTACCAGAGAGGAGTTAATATACCGTTCCAACCTAGGGACTAGGTTGGGAGTGGGAAGTTGGCATAATGATTAAGGTGTTTACCTTACCGACACAAGATGTAGGGTTTGATTCTCACCTGGCATAATTGGCAAGGCTTAAAAATGGCTCACAAGGGCAATTATCCCAATATGAACCTATTTGACCTCTGCAAAAAAGGTTAGGTAAAACTAATCTACAGAATATATGTGAACTAAGTTCTCATTATGTCAGAAGTAACAGTTTTATATTTCACCTGATTTTTTTTTTCATTGTAACATGCCATAGTCTTGCAAAGATAGGACCCTGTGATTTTAGATCATGTGCCTATACTGCATATATTAATTTATTAAGTGTCAGTTCTGTGGTTAACTTTGCTTAATATGTTGAGTACATTCATGGCCTTTTGTATTTCTTGCCTTGGTTTTCATTACATCATAAGTAAAAATCCTCTATAGACCACAACGTAAACAGCTCACAGTTGAACGAATACCACACAGAACCAACCAGTGAAAAAAATAGTTCCTTTTTTATTAAAAATACACGTTAAATCTCTCTCTAGTGCCTTGGCTGTAAACAGTCTTTAACAGACTACAATCACATAAGTAAAAACACAGCTTTTTATACTTTTTGCATTAAATTGATTACTTCATTAATAAAACCAATTAATCAATTAACAATTACTGAAATTCCATTATACCAAACACTTCCAATTGCATTCTTGATTTAAGCCTCTAGGGCACATAGTATCAAACTTTAAAATTAGCATTGTTTCATTCTTTCTTAATATATTTTTTATATGTTGCTCTACCATTAATTCATTAGTTTCTACTTTTTCCAAAATAGTTACTTGTAACCCCTCCGGGTTACTGCTATGAAATTCTTTAAAATGAACTGCCACTGGACTAATTGATTTACTTTTTCTTATATCTCTTAAGGGTTCTTTGAGTCTGCATGAACACTGCCTTTTACTTTCCCCAACATAAAATTTTTTACATGGACATTTTAAGCAATATATACTTTTCTCTGTGTTGCAACCATAAATGTCTCTAACTTGGAACTTTTTTCCATTATTATCTGTGAATTATTTTACTATGAACTCACATGTGCTGAATTTTCCAGAAGGAAAGGTGCCTAACATTTGTAGTGATAGAACTAGCCCTCCTCTGTGGTGAACTTTGCTTAATATGTTGAGTACATTCATGGCCTTTAGTATTTCTTTCCTGAGATTTCATTACATCATAAATAAAAATCCTATCTATTTCTTCTAAATATAGAAGTTTGTTTTAGTCATTGTACTTAAAAACCTCAGTTTAATACACACACACACACACACACACACACACACACACACGCGTGTGTGTGTGTGTGTGTGTGTGTGTGTGTGTGTGTGTGTGTCTGTGTCCGTGTATATAAAGAAATATATATATATATATATATATATATATATATATATATATATATATAGAGAGAGAGAGAGAGCAGTACTTGCCTTGGTCGAGACAGCAAAATCTCTATGGCAAAAATGTTGACCACAAAAGGTCAACAATGCAAACGTCAACAGTTAACTATACATGTGCAAGGAAAATCTTTACCATGAGCAAAAAAAAGATAATCCCTGTGATTCAGGAAGCTGTATTTTCCATGCAGGAACATTGTAGGAGCTCCTGCATGGAAAATGGCTGCTGAGCAATCCAGGAAAATGTCGTTTGCATGTGCATGAGCAGCCCTACACTGTTCCTGCATGGAAAACTGGCAAATATGCAAATCATCTCATTTGCTGGTGAAAAACATGCAAATGAGGTGATTTTGTGATCCACCAAGTTGTACGGATTCCGTATAACAAGAGTGTCAGTGCAGAAATGTACTCAGATAGTAACCGAATGCATTTCTGCATCTGACAAAATGGAGGCATGACAGCTCGTGTAAAAGTATTATGTTTAGTACACATGCCAATGGCCAAATATAAGGCCATTGGCATTAAAATCCATTCATTTTTATTTAAATTTAACTTTTTTTTTGGCCAATCATGGCCGTTTAAGCTTAGGGCAGAGATTGTGCTGAAAATTAAAAAAAAATGGGAATAGTTAATTTTAAGTGAACTCTACATTTTGCCATTATAGTCAAAGGCATGCAGAATATAAACAATACACGGGATCAGTTGTAGTCAAGGGGAAAGGGTCTGTTTAAGTATAGTAACTAACAACTTATACACTTGGGTATGCAAATGAGGGAAGTTATACTGAATCACAGATTTCTTCAAAGTGTCAGCTTGTAACTAACCTTGTAGGTACAGGAATACAACAGTGCAAGTTTAAGGGCTGAATGACTTAATGACTTCATAATGAGGTATGTCATGCTTGCTGTAAGCTCATTGGAGCTCTGTGGTCTGTGTTTGCCCATAACTAAGCACAGCTAAGGAAGGGTGTGTGTCTGAGGATGTATTGTCTTATTCCATGAAATGCAGAGCATGTTCGCGTCCAGAGAGGGCCATTTCTGCTTAAAAGTGCTTACATTGGGTAAATGTGTGTGCACAGTGTGCAGCAGGCCTAAAAAAAAAAAAAAACACAGGAAATAGCAGACCTGTTACATATGAGCACCGGGTATACGTGATGTGCCTCAGGGCTTAAATAGGGAGGAAGTGGGAAGGGGAAACAGCAGTAGGAAGGCAGTCAAGGAGAACTAGCCTAACTGGCAGGTGAAATGTATCAGAGTCAGCCAATTACACAGGCAGCAGCCCAGGAAACAACTATAAATTATGCAAACACCTTTCAGTCTGTTTTTTTCCACAAACTCTACACCACCGGTGTACAAAGATGGGGAAATATTACCTGACAAAACTAACAAAATGTTAGGGGCTGCTGTTGCTCACATACATCAATATGTGCAAGAGGCTGATGGTGGTGAGGATGTGAATGCTGATGACCATCCCACAGTGAGGAGGAGGAGAAGAGTGTACAGACCCAGAGTAACCTACCAGGGGCTACATGAGCTGGAAATAATGGAGCACTATAGGGTGGACAGGGACATTCTACAGCAAATTGTTCAGCTGTGCCGGCCCAGCCTCACACACAGAACCAACAGAAGGGAACCCATCCCTGTAGATATCAAGGTATGTGTAGGACTAAGAATACTAGCCACAGGTACCTTCCAAAGGCCAACTGGGGATATCATGGGGAACGCACAGGCATCAGCATCCAGGGTACTCCACCAGTTACTAGATGCCATGTCAGCACATGCTGGTGGGCACATATATTTCCTCAATACCCATGGTGTTTGACCAGCAATATGCATCTCTTCCACCAAATAGCAGAACACCCTGAGGTAGTGGGTGCTATAGACTGCACACACATACACATCAAAGCACCATCTGGCAAGCCGGGTAGGGTCTACATAAACTGCAAAGGCTTCCCACCATCAACTGCCAGGTTGTGTGGGATGCCCAGGTCATTATCTTGAATATGTGTGCTGGCAGCCCTGGAAGCTATCATGACTCCCACATCTGGCATATTACACAGTTGTACCAGTCATTTGCCTTTGGGGCCATCCCTTATGACCACCTAGTGGGAGATACTGGCTATGCACTGGAGCCATGGCTGATGATACCCCTTGGAAATGCACACACACCTGAAATGAGGCACACGCACAAACCAGAATCATTATAGAGCATGTGTTTGGGATGCTCAAGTCACAGTTCTGTTGCCTGGACATATCCAGTGGAGTCTTGCAGTACTCTCCAGCTACATGTATACAAATGTTCATAGTATGTGCCATGCTACAGAATATGATCCTGCGGAAACAGCTGCAGCAGAAACAGCATGGGCCAGGGCCACATAGTCCCCCACCATTGCCAAGGCCAGCACAGGCACAGAGGGACTCAGAGGAGGAACATCCTGAGCCTGCCCATATAGACAGAAGGAGGTGTGCCTAGTATGCTGAGGACTTGGAAAAGAGGCAACGCATAGCATATAGACTGACATGGTAGGGACCCAAGGAATGACACCTCACTCTGACTCGCACATACAGTAAAATGGATGCCAAACATGACACTACCTGTGCTTTACCATGTATAGGTAGTGTACTATGTGCATACAACATAGTCTGCCCTCCAGCACCATCCTCAGTACTAGCCCAGCCACAAGGTAGGTCACCCTTCCTATCAATTACCAAATGGAGTAGTATGTTATGATAATTGTATGTATGGTATGGACACGAGCATGCAAGGGAATTGGGTGGCTGAATGGGATGGCAGCAGATACTGGACACCTATATGGATAGCATGAAATCCATAACAAATACAGGTGTCAACATACTAGGCAGTACTAGACAAGGTGACAAATCCCACCACAGTACATTGGTGGTCCAAATAACTGTTTGTGTCCATAGGACACACACATGCATGTCATTGAGGCTCACATACCCACAATCAGCCTCAGCCAGCAGGACAGGTGTAGAGGATCATCAAGAAAGGCTGGGCTAAGGCCTTCAATTGATGGCAATGGTGCATAGCCCCCCCTCCAGACCTACACAGACAGACTAAACAGGTCTGGCAGTTTTATGTTAGTTCTGAAGGGCAAGAGGTCTGAAACTGGAATGTAGATCAATAAAATGTAAGATCTGTACTCTACTGATGTGCCTCCAGTCTGCATAATAGGTCAGAACAGAATATGAAATGGAAGCCAACAGAGTACCTGAAATACCAGTACAGTCATAGCAAATGTTTAAAGTTGTCAGGTGTGCCCCCAATCCTATGTAGACATGCAGTAACATGTAAGTATGAGGGGTAATATCAGTGCAGCACAGATTACCCGAGCTGGCCCAATCTACAGGATAGATTGCTGCATGTGTACAATATGCAGGGGTATGTGTGTTACATTGTTGTGTGTTCAGTATTGTCTGGAAGTGGTCAGCATGTAGCCATGAGGGTTGTGTCTTGGTGGCCTGTGGGCAGTACTGTGGTTGATAGGGTCATGTTCTGACAACTGCAGTGCCAACTGCAATGCTTCGCAGCAATACCCATGTCAGCAGTCATCCATACTCATTGTCCAGATGTCAAAATCTGTCACCGTTTGAAAGATGGTTCATAGGTTCATAGGTTCGTACTAGGCTATCTGCCCTAGGGCATTTATAAGCCTAGCCAGAGTGTGTTTGGCTTTCACCACCCATTTTAAATGACTTTTGCTAGTTAGTATGCTGTGCCTCTGTCTAACAGTGACACAGAAGTGATACCTGGGGTAAACCTATGATCTCCCATCCATTCATCAAGATTCCTCTTGAAGAGAGTCAATGAGGAACTCTGCCTAACCTGGAATGGGATTTTATTCCAGAATAAAGGGAGCCTCTGGGTTATGAATCTGTCCCTCCAGCATGTCCTATTTATTTCAGTGCTGAGGTTCAAGTCTCTCGAGCGTGTAGCTTGATGGGATTTGGATTTTCTGAGGTGCAGCATGTCCATTAATTCTGGGTTGGACATGGCTTTATACATCAGGCACAGATCGCCTCTAAACAGGCGGTATGCCACTGAGTAGAGCTGGAGTTTCTTTAACCGGGCAGCATATGGCATCTGTTTGAGCCCTTTGACCCTCTTGGTGAGGTACTTTTGGGGTCTTTCCAGTTGCTGCAGGTGTCGGGTAAGGTACATCCCAAAAGGGGCATTGTACTCAATTATGGGCCTGATGAGGGATGAGTAAAGAGGCATGATGACCTCCCCTGATCTAGATGTGAATCCCTTCATGATTAGGTCAGCTATATAAAATGTTTTTCTAACCACTTTGGCCATGTGGCTTTCAAATGAGAGATTGATATCAACTTGGGTCCCCAGGTCCCTAATTACTTCTTCCGTACTTAATGGATTACCACCTATGTGGTAATTTGTGGGCACTTTGTTTTTGCCAAAGGGGATGACTATACACTTTTTGGCGTTTAGCTTGAGGCCATGGCTCTGGCACCAGTTGTCTGTTTCTATGAGGCCCTTTTGTAGGATGCTTGTGTCGGCTGGAGAGTCGATTATGGTACCTAGTTTGCAGTCATCTGCGAACTTGGTCAGCCACAGTCCTTCCGTGTTGGCTTGTACCTCCGAGAAATATATACCGAACAAGAGAGGTCCCAGGACTGAGCCTTGTGGGACACAACTTGTAACTGGTTTGGAGTCTGACATGGCTCCAGCAATTCTAACCATGTGGGTTCTGTCCTTGAGCCAGTTTGCAACCATCTAGTGACATAGGGGTTTATATTAAAGCTGGTGAGCTTATCTATAATGCCAGAGTGGGGTATTGTATCGAAGGCTTTTGCAAGGTCCAGGTCGGCTGTGTGGACCACCTTCCCCTCGTCAATGGCCTTGGTTACTGTTTCAAAGAAATCAACCAGGTTTAAGAGGCAGGATCTGCCCTTAACAAAGCAGAACTGGGTAAGATCCAGTGTCTGTAGGTCCCCAATATCTTTATTTATGAGGTCCATGATGATCCTTTCCATAGCTTTGCAGACCAAGCTAGTCAGGCTTATGGGGCAATAGTTTCCAGGATCCGTTGAGGCACCACCTTTGTGGAGAGGGACCACTGTTGCTGTATGCCAATCTTTGGGTACATATCCTGTAGTAAGGCTGAGATTGAACAGTAGTTTTATGTTTGGGTTTAGCTCTTCTTGGGGTTCATGTAGGACGCAGTCCGGGACACCATCTGGTCCCATTGATGCTGTGTTTTTTGCTTTGGAGAGCATGGCTCTTACCTGAGCATCTGAGATGTCAGTGTGGCTGCACTCTGCTGGAATAGATATTGGCCCTTTTGGTGGGGAGGGGGGAGAAGTTTGCACTGAACCTGTCAGCTAGGATGTTGGCAATGTCTGTGGGTTTGGTGTATTTTTTGTCATTTTGGACTAATTCTAAGCATATCTGTGAATTCCCACCCAGGTTCCTAACATAACTAAAGAAAGCCTTGTGATTATCCTTAGTGTCCTGTGCAATTTTTCTCTCAAAGCTGGCCTTAGACAATTTTATGAGTGCCCATAGTTTTTTGCTAATACTGATCAGAGATGCCTTCCCTTTTTTGGATTTTGCTCTGTCATGCAATAGCTTCCTCCTTCTATTGTATAGTTTGTTTATGGCTGGGGTCCACCAGACAGGATGTCTGCCTTTGGAGGATTGGACATGCCCTGAATGTGGGCACATACATACACACAGTACACAGGTGGAAGTACCTTAGACAGAGTGCATAAAATGTAACTGTCAACTGTACACAACTCTGGAATTGTACTTACAGCTTAGCAGCACATTCACTGTCAGTGTAGTATGGACTACTGGTGAAGTCTGGACAATCCCTGACAGACCACAAAAGGCACAGTTATGAAGTAATTAGAAACTGCCTATGTCCCTGCACAAGGCAGCATACAGGAAATATCCCAGGTATATCTGTGGGTCAGCTGCAAGTTGCTTCCATACCACACATGCACTCAGCTCACCCCACTATCAGCCACAGGTTTATCACAGGTCATATCCTTGCTGTTGGGAATGAGTACAGTATGACCCCACATCTGTTTGGGGATACCCACAGAATGCAGCATGCTGAAGAGGTGTCCTATGCAGGTGCATCCCTAGCTGTAGGCAGCACCCTGCCTGCATCCAGACCAATGGTTCAATATGGGCAGGAAGTATTGCCATAACCACCTCCCACACTTACCCTGTCACCCCAGGGGAATCCTCTGGCTTGCAGCTTGGGAATGTAGAAGTGGCAGAAAGCACTGGCCTGCTACAGATGGCCTGCATCACTACCGAATGGCATACAGTCCTCTGTCAAAGGCCTGTGCCTCATTCATAGTGCCAGTGTATGGTATCTCATGGGGTCCTAACTAACAAGCAACATAGTCACCAGAACACAAATGCAAGGCCATGTTGACAAATCCCAGTAGCATGCCCCCCATGTCCTACTGCATGAACTGTGGACCAATCCATAAATACCGCTGGGATGAAGGGCCAACTATAGGAATACTTCTCAGATATTGCTCGCATAATGTTAGGAAGAGGATAGAATAACAGAGGGGAGTGTAGAAGCATGGAAGTCATGGAGTGCATAAAGTCTGAAACTCTGATGTGTGCCCATACTACCCCTGCCTGCAAACCCTGGAATGGCTGGCTACAAACCTGCTTGTAAAACACAATGTGAAGGGGAATTGTCCAGATATATGAACCCTGCCTCTGGGTAATCTGGGCGAATCTGTACAGCTGAGAGGTATGGCCACTCTGTTAAGTCGATATATGTACAAGAAAGGGATCCTCAGCCACCATACTACCAAGGTGCTGGACCATTTACAAAGACACATCAGCAAGTGTCTGTAGCTACCCCTTCAGAATGGCAGGAGTGTGCAAGAATGTGTAGGCTGCGAACCACAATAGTGGACTCAGCTGCATTCATCTTCTATTTCCAGGTAAATAACTGTGAGCAATTATTCTTATCTGTCAGTTGTTGATGACATAATACATCACAGTGTAAAACAGTACATATGTCTGAATATCTCTGCTAACGCCAACCATGTAACACAAGCAGCACAGACAGCAATACTTACAGAATTCCCCTACCTTTCACCCATTGTGACTCCATATTGTCAACCTATCTACATATATCCTGCAGAAACAGGTTGCTAGCTGTAGGTGTAGAACGCCAACACCTGGACTGGAGCACAAACCTACCTGGAATGGATTCACACACTCAATACAGAAGGTCATACTGGGCATGCTCCTACACTTAGAGAAATGAAGCCCATGTGAAATGAAGCCCATGTCTGACAACACAGTGGACTATACATATCTGTCATCTGCAAATGTCTGTGCACACACAGCAAATTGCACACAAACTATGCTTCACACACACATTGGATAGGAATACTCACACATATCTAAGGCCAACAGACTATAATATGTCAAGTATACACACACAGACACATGGGGAACAGAGAGACAGGCAATGACAAAGAGAATGCCATTATGAGGGCTGTCCCACCCACTACACATCCAATTGGCCTATATCACATGATGTGCTGATGTCAATCACTGTAGACATTCCTTTTGGTAGCCCTCAGTCTTATACAGTCTGTGGTGCTTGTGATAACTGTGTAACATGATAGTACAAATAGGTATTCATGTAGCATTTGTAAACTCAGTCCTGTCAAATGTGAAGTTGTGTATGTGTGAGTGTGTGTGTGTGTGTGTGTGTGTGTGTGTGTGTGTGTGTGTGTGTGTGTGTTTCCAGTAGAATGATTTATGGCCCATTCACACACACTGCACTTCCCATTGCCCATGTTAGCACCCCTGCTGATGTCAGTCACCTTGAAATAACCCTTTGGGCAAATCTCAGCCCTATAAGCTCTGTGGTGCTTGTGATAACTGTGTAATACTGTAGTGCAGTAAACTAGTTAGGTAAGAGTTCTAATCTCTGACATGGCAACTGTTAAACTGTGTTTGTGTTTGGAGAAGAATGATTTTGAGGCCATTCACACTCACTACACCTCCCATTGCCCTACTTTAGCATTCCTACAGATGTCAGTCACCTTGAAATAACCCATTGGCAAAGTCTCAACTTGTAAGCTCTGTGGCATGTGCAATAACTGTGTAATACTATAGTGTGACAAACTAGTTAGGTAGGAGTTCCAATCCTGGCCCTGGCAACTGTAAAAATGTGTTTGTTTGTGTGTGTGTGTGTGTGTGTGTGTGTGTGTGTGTGTGTGTGTGTGTGTGTGTGTGTGTGTGTGTGTGTGTGTGTGTGTGTCTTTCATGACATCTCATTTTGTGGACATACACACTTACTATAATTCTCATACCCCTCCTTTAGCCCTGCTGCTGATGTCATTAATCTTCAAAGATACCTTTGGACAGCTCATCAACATATAAGCGCTGTGTCACATGCAATAACTGCGTAATACCACAGTGTAGCAAACTACTTAGGTAGGAGCTCTAATCTTGGTCCTAGCAACTGTAAAAATGTGTTTGTGTGTGAGTCTTTGATGACACCTGATTTTGTAGACATACATACTTACTACATTTCCCATACCCCTCCTTTAGCCCTGCTGCTGATGTCACTCCCATTCAAAGATACCTTTGCACAACCTTCCAAAAAATAAGCTCTGTGGTGCATGTGATAACTGTAAAATACACTAGCCTAACAAGCTATTTAAATAGGAGTTCTAATCCTGGTCCTGGCAGTGTGTCTTTGATGACACCTGATTATGTGGACATACACACTTACTACATTTCCCATACCCCTTCTTTATCCTTGCTGCTGATGTCACTTACCTTCAAAGATACCTTTGGAAAGCTCTCCAATATGTAAGTTCTGTGGTGCATGTGATAATTGTGTAATACCATAGTATAGCAAACTAGTTAGGTTTGAGTTCTAGTCCTGGTCCTCACAACTGTGAAAATGCATGTGTTTATGTGTGAGAGTGTATGTGTCTTTGATAACACCTGATTTTGTGGACATGATGTCACTCACCTTCAAAGATACCTTTGGACAGCTCTCCAACATATAAGATATGTGGCGCGTGTAATACAATAGTCTAACAAGCTATTTAGGTAGGAGTTCTAATCCTTGTCCTGGCAACTGTGAGCATGTCTGTGTTTGTGAGTGTGTGCGTGTGTGTGTGTGTGTCTTTGATAACACCTGATTTTGTGGACATACACACTTACTACACTTCCCATGCCCCTCCTTTAGCCCTGCTGCTGATGTCACTCACCTTCAAAGATACATTTGGGCATCTCTCCAACATATAAGCTCTTTGGTCCATGCTATGACTATATAATACCATAGTGTAACAAACTAGTTAGGTAGGAGTTCTAATCTTGGTCTTGGTAACTGTGAAAATGTGTGTGTGTGTGTGTGTGTGTGTGTGTGTGTGTGTGTGTGTGTGTGTGTGTGTGTGTGTGTGTGTGTGTGTGTGTGTGTGTGTGTGTGTCTTTGATGACACTTGATTTTGTGGACATTCACATCTACTGCACTTCCCATACCCCTTCTTTAGCCCTGCTGCTGATGTCACTCACCTTCAAAGATACCTTTGGACAGCTGTTTAGCAGATAAGTTCTGCAGTGTGTGCAATAAATGCATAACACTGTAGTAGCAGTATATAGCTAAGTTGAGGATTGAAACTCAGTGCTGGCAAGTGTGTGTGTGTGTGTCTCATCAGTATCCTGTGTGGGCATTGGTGTGATTGTGTAATAATATGATCCATTGCAGGGTGGATTTCACTACACTTTCATATCGAGGACCCATATGTCCCAATGTCACATTACAAAGCCAACAGTTGTCAAACACGGTAGAGGTTTCTGTAGACAATCCACAGACATAAATGTATATATAGGCAACCATTATAATACCCAGATATCTCTCTCCACCCACGGATCATACACAAACACGCTTGGCTCTTTCTATCTTCCTTTCTCTCATTCTCTCTGTCTGTCTGTCTCTCTCTCTCTCTCTCTCTGTCTCTCTCTCCCCCTCTCTGTTAGATGTGAAAAAATGCATATGTTTGCAGAGGCTGCAGGTTGACTTTGGTAGGTAATGATCATGATCAGCTGATGGCCTGTACACAAATTGAAGTCCCCAATTGCTAATTGCATGTGGAACAGCTGAGCTATCATTGCTATAGCCAATTGCATGGAAACACATGCCTATAACTAAGCACTGCAAGTGGGCATTGGCCCTTTTCCTTCACTGTGAGCAGGACTTCATGTGGGTGTCTGACAAACAGAAACACAGGGGGTAGTTGGTAATACCTCTTACAACAAACACTGTGGAGGCAGGTCAACAAACTGGAGGGTGATGTTCCAGACATGGGGACAGAATGTAAGTATTGCTGTTCTACATTTGAAGTAATGTTGGTTTAACAGGGTTTCTGTGGATATGGCTGTTCCGCACGATTTAAAGTCTGGCATGACAGTGTTATGTGGTTGAGAAAACATTAACCTGTAAGGCTATCTTCAGACTGGCCAGAGTTTGGAGTCTCATATTTGGTGTGTTACTCACACATTTTCTGTCTTTATAAATGCAGTAGCATACTCTGATGTTTGTAGTCAGTAAATGGTAACATCCATTTGTGTTACTAACTTCATATCCCTCAGAAGGGATTTGTCACTACAAACCCTGTTACACCAGCAATGTTGTCAGTTTATAACTGCAATATGTCAATATTGGCCCTGTGTTTGTGCCTCTGTCACCAAAGTCTACCACCATTTGTCCATATGTCATGCAGTGAGAAGTGGATGTGTCCTGTATATCATTATTTACTGACATAATTCCTGATCTCATGCCAGTGATATATCAGACTGCCAGACATGTAATGTATAGTAGACCTAATATTTGAGGACATTCTTTTGTAGTTTGTACAGTAGTGAGGTCTGTGGACTTATTGTAATTGTTGACAGAGTGTCTGTATTATGTAGCAGTGTATTGTCAATATGTCATTTGGCCTGTGTACAGACTGGGGTAGATGTCAGTGTTCTTGGTCCTGTTCTGTCTGACATTGCATGCTGCTCCAGTTTCTGATACCCTATCAGCCTGTATGTTTATAGGGCCACACTGAGACATGTTCCATGCCACAGTCAGGCATCAGACTACACTGTGAATTGGGCCAGTATATGTAGGGTTAGCATTTGAGTGGCAAATATGATGATGGCTTTTGTTCACACAGTCCATATAGTGTACTATTACTTAGGCTTACCATTATGTGACAGTGACTGTGTTGAGATTGGT
Source organism: Protopterus annectens (assembly GCF_019279795.1). NCBI lineage: Eukaryota > Metazoa > Chordata > Ceratodontiformes > Protopteridae > Protopterus > Protopterus annectens. The sequence goes on along the minus strand of NC_056725.1, from coordinate 1,102,152,452 downwards.
TGTGAGTATGCACTTTCACACTGGGGTCTGTTACTCTGTGCTGTTACATGTGTGTAGTGCCTGCTACATTTCCAATTACATGTGTATTCCCCCATAGGTAAACTGGGTTAGTATTGTGGCAGTCTGCCTGTAGTGTAGATAGTACTTGGTGACATGCCTTGCAGCTCAGTGTACGTACCGTAGTGTGCTGTTATGTCGAGATATTTGTCAGATGTTGCCTGGCCACAATACATGTTATGTATTTTTGACAAAGCAGTGGGCTGCTGTGAAGATGTATGTCACTAACTAGTGGGAAGTATGTGGGCTTGGGACTCTGCTCCTCCAGTTAATATGTGTTAGGACAGACAGGAGGGTGTGAATGCATTGATTGTTTGAACTTATCTACTACAGTATTTGTGATATATCTTCATTCTCTTGGGTTTAAACATCCCCTTTATCAGGCTTGTTCCACATTTCTTGCACTGAGGAGTTCTGTGTATACCTCATGACTGACCAGATTGTTTCAGACTGTCCATGTTTATTGCTTATATTTCTTCTGTATTCCACAAGATCATTACTGTGATTTGTGTGGTACTTCACTATGATGATTATTTATTTTTTTACTCAAATGATTTTTATTTTGATGAAACAACACAATAATTTAATACATTCATAACATTCAATAACTATTTACAGTATTTACATTCAGCCTGACAAAAAGGATTCAGATAAAAACATTTTTAGTTAAATAATAAGTTAATATATAAACTATGATAGTTAGGAAGAGTTTGGTTCCATCTGTAGGGTATCGATCACATTCAAAACTTTACTCCATGGACTATTAACCAGTGGCTTAGGAAAAGATCTTAACTCTTTAGTTCTTTTCCCATTAGTATGCATTTCTTCAGTGATGATAGAAATTCCTCCATTTTGGGTGCTACATAAGAGTTCCATCTTCTACTTATACATTTTCTGGCTATTGCTAACATCATCCACAACAAATACAGGTCATCTTTCTTCATATTATTACTATTAACAACATTCACTAAAATTGAATACTTTGTCAAAACAAATATATCAGTATAGATAGCTTGAAGAAATGTATTAATCTCATTCCAATAGGGTTTAATATTAGTACGGTCATAAAAAATATGAGACCAGTCACCATTAGTGGACAGATGATATCTCTAACATAACTTGCTGTTTGAAGGGTTCATTTTTGAGAGTTTCTCAGATGTCAAAAATGATCTGTGTAGAAATTTCCAATGAAAAATGCTCCAGAATTGTGAATAAGACGTTAGTTTAACTGAAAATAAAATATTTGTTTTATCTTCCATTTATAATGATACTTGAAACCCTTTAATTAGGTATTGCCAGTAAGAATTTTAGGAGCTGTCTTATAGACAATTAAAGTGTTATATAGATATGATAATTCATTCTTAATATTGATATTATTATATAGAATTCCAAAAATCCAGTTTATAATTTTTGGTACGGTTTTGAAGGATGAGTTATATATTATTCTAAACAGATCCTTAGTGTATGCTGTAATACTCTGAAGAACCAACCAGTCATAAGGGGATAGGCCATAGGCTGACAATATACTTTGTGTGTTCAAAGCTTGTTGGCTTTCAATACATTGCAACCAACAAAATAGATTATTTTTTTCCCATAAACCAAAAATCTCTCTATGCATTTTATCAGGGAAATCTCTTGTAATAGTAAATGGTATTAGATGCCACATTTTTATATCTAGATTTGTGTGAATGAATTTTCTAAACACATGAAAAAATATTGTTTATTAGTGTTAGTTTAGTTAATTTTGTTTACTATACCGTAAATTTAAACTTAAATAGTGCCTTATCTTATCTTTGTCAGTTACCAAAGCATTTTTTGATAAATAATTTTCATTCATTAGTACAATGGAATGTAACTGTTTCCAATTGGAAGAGCATCTAGGATTTATCCAATCCATCATTATTTTAATTATAGATGCCTTTATATAAGTTTCAGTCTCTGGGAATTTTAACCCCCTTGTTCCCATTTTCTGATATGATGAGAATATGCCACTCTATTTCTTTTGGGGTACCATAGGAATTTCATCAGAGTTGAAATGATTTCTTTAAGGATTTTCTTTCCTGGTAGTAGTATAAGGGCTTGTGCTATGATGTCTGTCAGTAACTGCTGGCATACATGTCAGTTTCAGAAGAGCATTCCTGCACAACGTGTGTTGACACAACCCATCACTATTGCAACATTCTACATTTATAACTGCAATTACATACATTACTTTCCCTTGCACTAAGAGGTTGAGAGTTATGGGGATGAGGTATGACTCAACTACGTGTCCTGGCCATATGTTATATATAAACACACACACACACACACACACACACACACACACACACACACACACACACACATATATATATATATATATATATATATATATATATATATAGCTAGAGATATAGAGATAGATATAAATGTGTGTATGTATATGTATATGTATATGTATATGTATACATATATGTAAATATATATATATATATATATATATATATATATATCTATATTTATATATATATATATATATATATATATATATATATATATCCATATACTTTTATGTGCAAACATGAGTGTGGTAAAAACCTTCTCAGATGTATCCCACCATATTAATCTGATATGTGTATATTTACATATAAGAACATGACTGGTTCAACACTATTTTCACTTAAAAGCACTAAAAAATTCTAGTAGTTAAAGCAGTTGTTCGCTACCATTCAGTATGTGTACTGAATGATATATTTGAAAAAGCAAAAGACATCCTCACAGCTCAGAAGGTTTAGTGGTTAAGTGATGTGAGTAATGTGCGCAGGGTCCTGGGTTCAAGACCTGCATGGGCTATTTATTTTGTTGCTGGGCAGAACAAGGGCTGATGGAGACAGGGTGATTAAGGCACTTTAAAGCGGCTTTATGTGGGTTTGCGCGGGTTTGCATAACGCTAAGTTCTGCTAACATACGGTTAAAGGAATATGTGCTTACACCATATAGGCTTCGGTTAACAGTGTGCAAATCCGCTTAGCAATTACATTTAAGCAATGCTTACACCTGCTATGCATAACCCAGCCCTGGTAACCAGTGATCACATTCCAGTCTGAGCAAATAGCAGGGTAATGACATCTTTAATAACTGTATTTAAGTCAATTTACATAACATGCTTTTATGTTCTGTTCTTACAGTAGCAAGGGGTGGAGCTAAACTGTATGGGACACATGAGTATACATGTGTAGTACCACAATCCTTTCTCTGTGTATGTGTATCATACTTGGGTAGTATCCCAGATTATATGCAGGCACACTTGCATGTATGGTATCATTACATTACTACTTTTAACAGTGCTTTTCCAAGTAAGAGTAAATTGCGGATTGTAGTACTGGAACCATACTCCCCTGCATGCAAATCTGGACTCTGAATACTGACTATTGTGTTATTGGTGTTTGAATTGTATGTGTTTATGTATATCCTAGTGGATATTGATCTGCTATGTTCATAGTAACTGTAGACTACCGTGTTTTTATGGACATGTCATTGAGGACTGTTGTAATGTAGTAATGGCATACCTATCAGTCTCAGATGTCTATCTGCCAAAACATTCATCCTAATGCATAACCTGTTGCCTATCTACTGTCTGTTTGTCCTCGGTACAGATGTGCAGATGTCAGGCATTCATCTTGGATGCTTACAGACTATCTCTGATTGACTGACACTGACATGTCTGCCCAGCTGGGTTATGCATGCCACGGCTAGGAAACCCCAGTATGTATGCACCAAATGGCATGGATACCTCAACCAGACTACCACAGTCAACAGAACATGTTTGGGTAAATATTTGTTGCATACATGTTAAGTGGAGCACCTCACTGGCCCTCTTCAAGAGAAAAACAGATGAGTGGATGTTCAATATAACTGTCTCCCTGGGGATCACTCAAGTGGCATCAGTTGATAGATGGCCTGCTGACAAATATCAGGTGCCATGATACCAGTGTACACACATGCCCTACTCTTCTCATATCTCCTTGGACAATAGCCTGGTACACACCTAGAAACATCTGCACCTATGCACTTCAGTACTGACAAATGTGTTTGTGTGCATTACTGGGTATAACAGTATTTGGGTGTTCTACAAATAGGTAGGTAGATGTGAGTTACCCTCTGTGTGTACATACACACACATGTACTTGGCAATACTGAGATTAGAACCCCTACATAGATACTTATTGCTAATAATGTGTTTTGCCTTACTTGCACACACCACAGAGCTTTTAGGGTGAGATGTGTCCCGAGCTTCATGTAAAGTGAACAACATCACCAGGCCTTGAACAGTATGGTAGTGGGAGATGTACTGGGTGTTAATGGACAATACATAGAATAATATGCTGTCATATACACATTGACAAACACATGCAGTCATAGACATATTTGACAGACCTGTGTTTAGCAGTGCTGACTACGTTGTCAGTGAGTCCATACTGTTACAGAATTTGTGACCCCAGCACATTCGTCATTGGACAGAAGAGTGTCATCAGTTACCTGTATGGTTGATGGTCACAGTGGTCCTCATACAGTGGACCTTGGGAAATGTACTGGGTTTACCATGGTGTAAAGACAGTATACCCAGCACACCCACCCCACATTGGATATTGTACTCACTGAAATCCATGATAATGCTCTGACATACCCACAATCACACATTGACCAGGACTGCAATACAAACCCTTGACTATCTAACTATTGCTACTACAGGGTATGCATTTATTGCACATGCCACAGGGATAGTAGGCTGAGGGTTTTGTCATGGTTCTCCTAATGTCAGCAACATCAGCATCCCTTATAATGTATGGCAAGGTTTAGTGTATTTGGAGTATGTGGCCTCAGAATGCTGTCTTCTACATATATGCATATTCACACAATTGCACACACACACACACACACACACACACACACACACACACACACACACACACACACACACACACACACACACACACACACACACACACACACACACACACACACACACACACACATGCACACACACACACAAGCACACATGCACGCACACAAGCACACACGCATGCACACGCGCGCGCGCACACACACACACACACACACGCACACACACACACACACACACACACACACACACACACACACACACACACACACACTTACAGGTGATGTGGCACAAAGATATTACACAGACCTTTCATTATCCGACAGTTGACATGCATGACATATGGCACTCAACAGCATGCACTGCAGTCATTTGTAATAATTGTTACCGACAATATACATCTCTGTGATGCATGAATTGTGTTAGTAGATGATGCCCCATCCCCTGGAACACATTGCACCCATGTACACATTATTGCTGTGCACCTGTACGGCACCCTGCATGTGCTGTGCACCTTACCTCACAAGTGTGCACACCATTGCTGAATGTGTAGATGTCTGTCAGTTATGTTTGCTCTGTTGCTCACAGCCCCTATGTGTTTGTCTGACACATAACTGGGATGATATAAGGTCTGATGTCACTAATTAATGCCTGACCTTTTATTTGCAGATCTCATCGCCAGCAGTTCATGTATGTGCAATAAAATCCAGTTACACTGCTGATTCTTGACACAGGTACTACATAGACAGCACTTGCTAGACATTCCTGCAACTCCATCAGTGTTGCTGCATGTCTCTGGCCAGCCTCCATTGTCTCTGGCCAGCCTCCATAACCTGTTTGCAACATGTTTTGTCATCTGTTTTGGATGGGCATCTGTTCATTTTCTACATCACCGTTGTCCCATATTTAATATACCTCTAGATCAATGTCTGCACTGTTTGCCATGGTATATGCAAAGGTGAGGTAAGGTTACTTTTCCCAGTCCTGACTCCTACCTTTCAGATATGGGATCCATTTCATGCTTTGTTAGATGTGTGCAAGCCAAGGCTGCCACTGTTGTAGGCGACTGGGAAGATGTCATTGACATACATCTTGGGCAGCAGACTATTACTTGGAGTGACATTGTGGCCCTGTACTTGATGGTAGGTTTGTACTCAAGAAGAGTGAATGCTGTCAATACATGACAAGCTGCCTCCACAATTTGTCATTTGGAGTGTGTGGGCACATATGCTTCCAGTGTTTTGTATGGTTTGTATACCCCATATGTGTTGCCCTAACATGGGATTCTATATTACACATTCATTGATCATGTTAGGACCACATTACAGGTTGTAAAAGATGTGTAATGTGTTATTGTGGTCTGCCATTGTATATTTTAGGAACAGTTGCCATTGTAATAGTGGTGTATACACTGTTGTATCCACTGTATAAGGGTAATGTTTCATACATGTCCCTATTGTACACCATTTGTCCCACCATTTTGTTTATCTCTGTCTATACATCTTGCACTGACAGGTTGTGAGGTATACTGCAGGAATGTTACATACCCTGCAGATATGCCACCATGGTGACCACTGTGATGCAGCGCAGTTTTCACCAACAACAGTGAACATGTACAGCAAGCATAATGTGTAGGTGTGTTAAATGTGTACATGGCAAATCACATGGCCTTAACATGGCTGGTGTATTGGCAAACCTGAACAAACCAACACCATACTCACCAACTACGGGCTGCTGTCCCAATTGTATACCAGAGGGACCTAAATAGTTGTGGAAGAGAAGTAATGTCAGTAGGCACACCTGTGGCACTGCTACAGGGTGAAAGCAGCATTTCAGCACAACAACAGTACAAACCATAATACTAAGGATTATGCACATCTGTGCATTACTACACTCCAGCAACATACTATCGTAACTGACATATTATGTAGATACTGTACAGATACAGCTAGCTAAGCAACAGTGCTCTAGTGATGTGCACTGGGGCCTTACATGCACAATCCTCATCCATTGTTTGGGTGGCACCCACCTCCTCAATGCTGTCTTCCACATCATAGCTTGTCTGGTGGGCGGGTCATATTTGAGATGAGAAACATTTTGAAATGATGTTCTGTGGTCTCATTCTCATATAGCACCCAAACCTGGCATTCCAACAGGGGTGTATATACTTTTGATATCCAGTGTATATGGGTGTTGATATAGCTGTTAGTGGTAGGCATGGTCAGTGTTTCATAACACAGTTGTACTTTTCTCTGATTACTATCTGATAATCATGCATACTGTAGGACCCATATCAGTGTCCTAGTAATGCAATAATCAGGACATGTGTGACCCTGTACATTCAAGAGGTCACTGTATAGAGAACACAGTTATATGTCCTTGTAACAGATTTTATGGGGGAGATATTAAATGTTTATAATGTAGGCTGTTAGAACATGTGAGGGATATTACTAATAAGACACTTTAAGGTATATGGATATACATTTTCATACATTTCAACATGGGGACAGTGGTGGGTTAGAGCTTACTGTGTTGCACACAGTTCTGTTTTTCAGTGTTCATAGGTTCATAGGTAGGTACTAGGCTATTGGGCCAAGGGCCTATATAAGCCTAGCCAAAAAGGTACCCTGGCTTTCACCATGCAAGAAAATCATTTTCCTGTGCCCCTGTCGAGCAGAGCCACAGAAGTGATCCCTGGGGTGAATTTCCTATTTCCCATCCAATCATCAAGATTTTTCTTGAAGAGTGCTAATGAGGAACTTTGTTTGATATAGATAGGTAGTTTGTTGCAGAGTATGGGAAGTTTCTGGAACAGGAATCTATCCCTCCAGCATTTTCTGTTTATTGTGGTGACAAGGTTTAGGTCCCTAGAGCATGTAGCTTGGAAGGATTGGGATTTCTTTAAGTGGAGCATGTCCAACAGCTCTGGGTTTGACATAGCTTTGTATGTTAGGCAGAGATCACCTCTGAGTAGGCAATATGTAATGGAGTAAAGCTGAAGTTTTTTGAGACAGTCTGTGTAGGGCATCTGTTTGAGGCCAGTAATCCTTTTTGTGAGATATTTCTGTGGTCTTTCCAGTTATTGCAGATGTCTTGTGAGGTAGATTCCAAAAGGGGCATTGCACTCTATAATGGGTCTAATGAGTGATGAATAGAGGGGAACGATTACCTATTTTTTCCTGGATGAGAAATCTTTTGTGATGAGGTGTGCCACATAGAAGGATTTCCTGACTACTGTGGAGATGTGATTATCAAAGGAGAGACTACTGCCCACCTGTGTCACAAGGTCTCTTATCACACTTTCAGTGTTTAGTAGGCTACTGCCTATGTGGTAGTTTATGGGTACAGAGTTTTTACCAAAAGGGATGAAAATACACTTTTTGGCATTGAGCTTGAGGCCATGGCTTTGGCACCAGGCATCTGTCTCAATGAGGCCCTTTTGTAGGATGTCCACATCATTTGGAGTTTCGATTATGGCTCCTAGTTTGCAGTCATCTGCAAACTTCATTAGCCAAAGTCCTTCTGTGTTAGCCTGTACTTCAGAGAAGTAGATACCAAACAGAAGAGGACCCAGGACTGAACCTTGTGGTCCTCCATTTGTCACTGATCTGAAGTCAGATTTGGAGTCTGTTACTTTCACAGTGTGGGTTCTGTCAGTGAGCCAGTTGGCAATACATCTTGTGACATAGGGATTTATATTATACCTAGTTTAGTGAGTTTATCTATAATTCCAGAGTGGGGGATGGTATCAAAAGCTTTGGCAAGATCTAGATAGGCTGTGTGAACCACCTTACCCTCATCTATGGCTTTGGTGACTGTTTCAAAGGAGTCTATCAGGTTTAGGAGACATGATCTGCCTTTTACAAACCCAAACTGGGTGGGGTCCAGAGTTTGGAGATTACCAATGTCTTTGTTTATAAGTTCCATGATGATACATTCCATGGCCTTGCAGACCAGGCTCATCAGGCTAATGGGGCGGTAGTTCCCGGGGTCCATGGTGGATTCCCCTTTGTGGCGTGGGATAACCGTCACTGTACACCATTCAGTGGGCACAAAGCCTGAGGTGAGGCTATGACTGAACATAGTACTTAGGTGGGGTGCCAGTTTCGTTCTATAGTTCATGTAGAATGCAGACTGGGATGTTGTCAGGTCCCATGGATGCTGTGTTCTTGGCTTTGGAGAGTGTGTTTTTTAACTGTGCAGTCATAATTACAGGAAGTTTGCATTCTTCCAGTATAGAGATGGACTCTTTAGGGGGTGGGGGGGTAAAGTTAGCATTGAACCTATCTGCCAGGATGTTGGCAATATCAGTTGGTTCTGTATATTTAATGCCATAGTGCTATAACTCTGTTGCCATTGAGATTCTTGACATAGCTATAGAATGCTTTGTGGTTGTCTTTAGAAACAGCGGCAATTTTGTTTTCATAACTAGCATTGAAGGATTTTATGAGGGATCTCAGCTTTTTACTGAGGCTGACCAGAGAGTTCCTCCAATCATGGGATTTTACTTTTTTTTGCAGCAGTTTCTTTCTTCTGTTGCAGAGTTTGCTTATGGCAGGGGATCAACAGATTGGGTTCCTTTTTTGGGAGGATAGCTTCTTGGCTCTGTTAGGGATAGCATGATCCATGCACTCGTGTAAGTGCTTATAAAGTGCATTTTTGTAGGATTCAGCAGTCATACCTCTATTGTCCATCTGCATGGGTGTTGTGAAGTTTGCCACTTCTGTCTTAAGAAGTGTGATGTTGGCTTTGGAGAAATTTTTTACGGTGGTTTCCCTAATGGCGAGTGGTGGTGGGATGTGGATGTCTAGGGTGATTAGCTTGTGGTCGGATCTGACCAATGAGGAATTGACCTCTGGTGTGGAACACCATTCGCCCATGTTGGTAATGACCAGGTCTATGATATTGCTGTTCCTGGTGGGAGTGTGGATAAGTTGATCCAAGGTGCTGGAATTTATGAATTCCAGAAAACACTGAGCAAAAGAGTTGGTACATGAGTAGTTTTCCCAGTTAATGGTAGGGTAGTTAAAATCGCCCATTATTAGGGTGTTAGGTTGTACCCTAATATTTTCCAGTGTATCAAGAAATGAGGAGTGGGAGTCCTGGGGCATGGTGGAGGATCTGTAGTACGCTACAGTTTGGATTGCAGTCTTGCCCAGAGTTAGTTGCACTTGGATAATTTTGGCTACATTATGCTGAGCAACTAGCCTGGAGGTGTGGATATCCTTAATTAATATGGGCACGCCTCCACCTTTAGTGTTTTGGTCCAAGTTAGGTGGCCGAAAGTTGTGTTATGAATTATAGCCTGGTAATGCAGGGGGCTCTCAGGAGCCTTGAACCAGGTCTCTGTCACTGCATAAATGTCAATGTTCTCCATTTTAAGGAGTGTTTCAGATGAGTGCATTTTGAGGTTTAGACTTCTAGCATTGAGTAGCATTACCCTCAGATTTTGCTTGGTTGTACCTGCTATGGTGGCAAATTTGTTATTTGAACCTTACCTAAAAAAGGCACTATAGGGATGGCAAGAGACTTAGCCAGTATCTGGAATCCCAAGGGTGACAGGTGCAGGCCATCTCTGGCAAAGCATCATGGTCTGTTGATCATGTCATCCCAGGCAGACAGATACTGGATCCCCTTAGAATGAAGCCAGAGACTTAGCCAATTGTTGAAGTCAATCATTTTGTCCTTGTACTGTGGTATCATTCTCGGTGATGGCAGGATGCTACTCAGAGCTAGGGTCAATCGTGACTGGGCTACAAGATTGAAGAGCTCCTCCATGTCTCTTTCCATGTAGTCCATGGAGGTACATCTCATGTCATTCACACCACATGGACAATGACAGAGTCATAGTTGTACTTGTTGTTTAGTGTCCTGAGTGCGTGCATTATCTGCCGAATTCTGGCACCTGACAGGTAGCTGACAGTAACTTTCTCCTTGTTTAGCCTGGTGAGTGGAACATCAGTGTGCCTGACTACAGAGTCAGCTATGACTAGAGTGTTGGGTATGTTGTTATGCCTTATGGGCTGCGGTTGGGTGGCATCCTGAGTTTGTGGGCTATGTGTCATTTGGGTTGTGTTGTGGGTTGGAGGTTGCTTGTGTTTCTGCTTTGGAGGTCTCTGTTGCTTGGGCAGATTTTTATTGAGAGCCTCTGTGAATGTAGGTGTGTGTTTTGTGTTTCTATGTGTGTGTTTTGGTGATATAGGTTTTGAAGGACTATGTGATGAGTGTGGTGTGGTACAGGTGTTTACCCTCTCCTCTTAACTGTCTAGTCCAGTTTTGGGAGAAGAGAGCTTTGCTTTCAGTTTGGCTATATAAGTGCATCTCTCATAGGTTGTAGTGTTGGGTGGTAGGAGGAGAGAGATGTCTATGTATGTGAAGCAATTACTGCATTGCCCCAAGATGCCCAGATTCATCAGGTAGACAGGAGAAAACAACAGGAGCTGACCCATAGACATGCCTGGATAGGTGCTTATTTAAGTACTAAAAACTGTTTTCCTCTAGACAAGTGAGGAAAGTCGAGTGCTGTAGTAATTTGTTGCTTATTTAGTGCTTACAATGAGTTCTAAAAAAGTGATGAGTTCAAAGAAACAGATTTGAGTGCTAAAACTAAAAAACTGGCTAGTTCTAAGGGAAAATTTGAAGACCAGACTTTATGGTGCCGGGAATATTTTAACCCTAGCTAAGAGGTGATGCATTAAGCGTATTTTTTTTAATATAACAGTAGCAAATGAGCAAACTGGTTTAAACAAATTAACCAATTAACCAATAAAAAGCTAAAAACTGAGCCCTGTTCCAGCAGTCTTTGATCAGGCAAGTTCTAAACTGCACACTCCTGCCACCAGGGTACAGTTGAACTTTCTCCAGAAAAAGATGGCCTGGAATAGTGCTCAAGTTATACAAACAAAGCTAGATTCAGCAGGTCTAAATCTAGTGTTGTGCTACAGCAAACAAGGCGTACCAATTTCAGAAAGAAACAGTTCAAATAAGTGAGCACAATAAGCCTTTAACCAGAAACTCCCAGCTCAGAAGGGCAGAATCTCCCTCTCCTCCCACAAAAGTGCAGACCACACCTTCTTAATGTAAAATAACTGCCTTTAAGCCCAAGTGCTTAAACTAGAACTAATACACTTTTAGAATAACAGACATTAAGTCTTCAATCAGCAACTCCCAACTTAGAAGGATGTAAGCTACCTGTTCTGCCACAACAGTGAAGATCACAAACATTCTTAATGTAAAACAACTGGTCTGAAGCCCAAATGTTTAAACCAAAGGCTTAGAATAACAGTTACAATTTAATCAGGCTACTAACAAGCAGTAATAAATGCAGCAGAATAAATGCAATTAAGTACTTTTAAGAAGGGGTAGCATAAGCAAAATAAAGTAATAAAGTAGGAAGAAACAAATACAGTAAAAGCAGATGAATAAATTGCAAATTTGTTTTTTATAACAATAGAAAATGAGCGAACTGATTTAAACAAATTACCCAATTAACCAGTAAAAAAGCTCAAAACTGATCTCTGATCCAGCAGTCTTCAATCAGACAAGTTCTAACTGCACACTCCTGCCACTAGGGTGCAGGGGAACCTTCTCCAAAAAAGATGTCCTGGATTAGTGCTCAAGTTATACAGACAAAGCTAGATTAAGCAGGCCTGACTATAGTCTATGCTACAGCAAACAAGGTTTACCAATTTCAGAAAGAAACAGTTCAAATAAGCAGGCACGATAAGCCTTTAACTAGAAATTCCCAGTTCAGAAGGGCAGAATCTAGCCTCTCCTCCCAAAAGAGTACAGACCACAAACCTTCTTAATGTAAAATAACTGGCCTGAAGCCCAAGTGCTTAAATCAGAAATAATACACTTTTAGAATAAAAGACACTGAGCCTTCAATCAGCAATTCCCAACTTAGAAGGATGTAAGCTACCTGCCCTGCCACAACAGTGCAGACCACAAGCCTTCTTAATGTAAAACAAATGGTCTGAAGCCCAAGTGCTTAAACCCACAGGCTTAGAATAACAGTTATAATTTAATCAAGCTACTACCAAGCAGTAATAAATGCAGCAGAATAAATACAATTGAGTACTGTTAAGAAGAGGCCAAAGCAAAATAAGGTAATAAAGTAGGAAGAAACACAAACACAGTAAAAGCAGATGGATAAAGTGCATTTTTTTTAATTTTGAAGTGGAGCATTGTTATGTAAAGGATCTATTTACAATGTAACACAGTCACAATGGCCACACATTCCCTGTCACCAGTGGTCACAAGTAAAGGACAGCTGGTGCAGGCACAGGACATGCAAGTGTGGAGACTTTGGAAAGTGAGCATGCAGCCACTAGCCATAGCCAGACTGGTGGCAAGGTCACACACAGGCAGATGGGCAGGGGTGTTTAAAGGAGGACTGATGCCTGTCCAGCACATGCAGCAAGTGCCAAAGTGGCAGTTACCAGGGGCATGTTTTGGGCTGTAATGGATGCAGGCACGTAATGAACATAACACCGGACAACTGCACAGGGTTGTGACAGAACATCTCCCTGATGCTCATGTCTGTCTCCAGGACCTTGTTGTAGATAGGTGTGAGAGTAATGAGATCATGGATAGATGGTTGGGTGAGACTGGGGAACTCATCAGCCGTGGAATATCTATGCCTGAACATTTGACAGGGGAGAGGTGGCAGCCATAAGGGCATAGCTCAGCCCCACAATCAGCTAGAGGTCCATGTGGCCATCCACCATCATGCTCCCATAGTGGCATTGACACTGGCAATACTGATGATGGTGTGCTTTCCATGCTACGGAGTAGCAGGCTATGGGCACGTGGTCCTGGCTGGTCACAAGAGAATCGCAGTTCCAGCAGACATCAGCAAACATCAGGTGCAGCACCATGTGTTGAACTGTATGTTATGTACTGAGCTTCAAGAATGTAACCATAGTGTACCCTGTTGGAAAAGAGTGGAAATGTGTATAAACTATATACCTGTGCAGATGTCTGTTTTAATGGTAGTAGTTGGAACATACAGAGATAACTTGCAAAACTTCAAGAAAATAATTTGAAATGGTTTATGACTGTGCTATAAATGTTAGCAAATGCAAAGAGACAGGTGTCTAGAGCTAGAGGGTTTTATATTGTCTTGAAACAGAAATAATTACTAGGTTTAAAATGTAAAAGTGTTTAACTGTTTTACAGCTTCCAGTTCTAGGTAAACACCTGTGAGATATGTACTTCTCACACAGAGATGCTAAAAATTCTGTTGGTATCTGTTAGACTGGGAACTGAAGGCAAGTGACAAATAGTGATGTCATCCAGCTGACCCAGCAGTAATGTTTTTGATATTAATTTGGGACCTCTCTCAGAGCCTGTGCATTTTGTATTTGTCTTTGGACCTGGAAACATCCTCTCATCAGCACTTGCCTTGTTAATAGTAAGTAACCAGGGAACAGTAATCTCTTTTAGATATAAATGGGAAAATAGTAAAGGTTAGTTTAGATGTTTTCTGTATTTATTTGAGACAGTCCTGCAATGCTGTTTCAAAATATTTCCTGTGATTCTGAACTCTGTAGTCACTGTGCTGAGCTACTGAATATTGTCTTGTTCATCTATTATTTATAATTAAATATATTTAAACATTTTAATTGTGGCTGTTTTGTTTAGAGATATTTAAGGACTTAGACTACTTGCATATGTATCTCATAACACTGTAATGGCCACTCCTAAATAGCCTTGGCCTTGGTCACACTTACCATTTGGATAATAGTAACATTACACAGTAAGATTGGGCACCCTTTGGTAAAGGCCTTAAAAGTAGCTGATAAGTAAGGGTGGCTGGTGGCAGCTGGTACTACCTTATAGTCTAGACAGAAGGAAGCATAGCTAGTAAACCTGTAAAAGCCTTTCTCAGGTATGTGTGTGTGTGTGTGTGTGTTTGCATATTATTAAATTTATTTTTCTACTTGATTATCATTGAAATCAAATTTGATAGAAAGCCCTATTCACCAAAACATTTCTCCCAATAGCACAGTTCAAAAGGAAAAAGCTTTCCCTGTATCACATCCCAGGGGCATAAAGCACTGGTTGGACAGAGAGGGTGCTGGAGGTTTTAGCTTGGACACTCAGCTGAGATCTTAACCCTATATCTGTTCCTGTGGGGAGTCTTATTGGGGATCTAGAGAAAGAGAGAGAAACCAGCCCCAGACTGACTGTGATCTCTGTGTGCTCTTAAGGGAAATTGTACTTTACTGTGTGTGTATTTGTCATCTTCCCAATGTGTACATCTCTCACTGGTGTTAGTGGTGAGGATTGAGGCTCCTTAATTACTGGGCCAGTGCAGGGGCATCACATCCTGATTGTCTCTTTACTTGGTATCATACAGGCTTCTGAGAAGTGATATTTGACCAGCAGACAAGGCATCCCTGAACCTTGGACCCTGTTTTAGTGAAACCTTTGCACATCCACAAAACAAACATCATCAGAACTACTAGATTAAAATACCTACATTTTGCTTGCAACATAAATAGGACATGTTAGCGAGACAGATATGTTTCTCAGAGAATTCCCTTTCTCTGGAACAGGCTTCCTATCCATGTGAAGAAGAGTTCCTCCTTATTGCTATTTAAGTGCAACTTGGACCAGTGGATGGATGATTGGAAATTCACCCCTGGTCTATCTTCTATGCCTCTGATGGACAGAGACAGTCTTTAAATCACCCTCTGTAAATCAAATATAAATCAAACTTGTGGGTCACATTTGAGTTGCAAGGCTAGGCTTGTAAGTGGTCGTAAGCTAGTATACACCTACATATTGGTACTTGTTCAATATCCCGAGTACATATGTGATCTGCTCCATCTTTGCCTTTAATAGGCAACTAACTGTGACTGTCTCCTTGCTCAGTCTGGTGAGGGTGAGCATCAGTGTGTCTCACAAAAGAGTCTCCAATGACCAATAAATTGGGTTGTGTGGCAGTTTGACTTAAGGACCTAGAGGCTGAGACATTATGAAATGTGGTTGTATCTGTCCGTGGGAGTGTTGTCTTTTTAGAGTGTTTGGGAGGTTGCTGAGGGAAGTATATGGGAAGCCTTTGAGGTTTGGGTAGATTGCATTTAAGAGCTTCAGCATATGTGAGTTTATGTCTCTGATCCATAGTAGGTGAAGTGTGTGTGTTACTGGCAACCTGTTTGGAGAATAGTATATCCATGTGAGAGCTTTGCCTCCAAAAACATTGTGTAATTACATATCTTGCATAATGTGTCAGTCTGCTTACAAATAAGGTGGTTGTCAGTAACATGAGACAATTGCTACATTGTCTCAAGATCCCAATTTCCACCAGGCTGGCTACAGAGACAGTAGGAAAGTGCACGCCCATGGCTGTGGATCCGCTTTTTTGTGATTAATGAGAAGTGATGAAATTTGGCTTTGCAGTTTCTGGGCTGGGAAGAGAGGTCTAAGACTGAACTAAAACAACACTCTTGGGCTAATGCTTATCGGTTAAACTGCTTAAATGCTTAAACTAGATTCTCTGCACTCAGCTAGATACTTGAAAAAATAACAGAGGAAGTTTTATATAGACAATTACATCTCTAGATGTCTGTTTTTATACCGGGCACTGCAAACCACTGCTGCACAGCTCAGCAGAGGATATGAGAGATGGGTTAAAGAGGAATCCAATCAAGGGTTATGAAATTTCTCTAAGTTATGTGGAAAGCTGAGTGAAGGAGTAATAATGGCATACAGCAGTTTTAATTAAAGTATTAAGCTATTTGACAAGCTAGTGGACCTAGAAAAAGTCACATTTGAAGAAGTATTAGAACATCTGTCCTAAATGAAACAATGGAAAGATGAGTACATTGTTATTTGCTTGACAGCATGGATACTAAGTACTGAACTAAGAACATACAGTTGCCAAAAAGATTACATGCAATTTTTTAGTAAAACTTTCCACTAAACCCATGACCCTTTCAAGGCCTGCAGATATTACATTTATATATTTTCCAGGTATGGAAATACTAGGTTTGAATACTGCCTGGAGAAATGATCTTGTGAACGTTAGCAATAATACATAAGGTCAAATTATGGGATTTTCATTAAAAATTGTGAAAAAATGTTGGTTTTAATTAAAACAATACTAAAATATCATCTTTAGCCTGCAAAACTAAAACTGCATTTACCTTCAACAGAAATGTTATTTATTACATTTGAAGATGGCTCTCATTGAAATAGCAGTTCACAAGATGCTGAAAGAACAGATTCATTGAGAATAATCTTCCTTTAAGAGACATTAAAAAATAAACACTTGGAAAGATGTCACCTCTAAAAGGAATATTTTTATGATTCCTAAAAAGGAAAATAAAGACACCAAAAAGTGCCAAAAGTTAAGCCGTCTCCATGGTATGCAAGGATAAAACCTTGACTATGGCACAGCTAACCTGAGTTTGATTAGCTGCATGGAAGCCTATAGCAATAGACTAGTTCAGATGGAAGGGAATGGCCAGTGCCTTCTTGCCCATAATGGGGAGAAGGATGTGTTTTAGTGGAAGTACTAAGAATTACACTCAATGGAGTCCAAGCCTGCAGAACCAGTGCTGGGTGCACTTTCACTTATAAGCTGAAATAAACTCAGTATATTGAAGCATGTTTCCTCTTGGAAGAAAGCAATAGTGGTTCCTGGAAGAACTGCAAAGGGAGAAGAGGGTGTATTCTCAGCAGAGAGAGTAGGCCACTCTACAGGACTAGTAAGAAGGTACATGTCCTACCACATGATTCCTGCTGGTGAACATAAGGCCAGTTAAGATTTTGGAACAGAAACAAATATGCTGCATGGCTCTTGTCTAACCCTTGAATACCTTGTTCCTGTCCCCCTGGAACAAACTGGCCAACTGGGAACAAATAGAGGAGCCATCAGGCAAGGTCCTGTGGGGAACCAGGAAAAAAAAAGATCTACCAAAAGTGTATTTCTTTTCACACTTATTTCCAAATTTGGATGAGTCCTTATTTTAATTAGCAATTTAGAAATGAATTCTTTTTAGTCACAAAAGTAGAGGATTATACTTGGGACTGCCATCATAATCAGCTTTTTATATTTTCAAGAAAGTCAACTTGAGTACAAAATGAATTGAAGCTAGAGAGTTGAGTCTTGAAATCCATTCTGAGATACCTGTCAATTGAATTATGGATTAGAATAGTTTGTAATGATTACAGACTACTAAAATCCCCTCATAATATATATCAGCTATATTTTTTACCTTAATAAGCAAGTTCAGTTATAATAAATCATTTAAGAGAGGTACATTGATACAGGACATCCATGGCCTTGTAGTTATATGAACAAATGAAAAGGGGTGGAGGTGACAAGAAGAAACAAATAACAAGCTACCATGTGACAGTAATACCACTACTGGTTTCCTAATTTTATTATTATTTGAAACATTCTATTAATCATTTTTTAGGTGTGTGTGTGTGTGTGTGTGTGTGTGTGTGTGTGTGTGTGTGTGTGTGTGTGTGTGTGTGTAATAATACCTGAATTACAAATATTATTATTTATGAGCAATCATACTAGTTTCATTTTCATTTTAGCCTAGCTTGCTGAAGTGAAACATACTGGCAGCGCTGCAAAGGACTCAGTGGTCAGACTGAGATTATCAAATGTAGAACAGAAGACAGGATAAATACCCTTAGCTACTTATATATGAGGTAATTTGCAGTCTTAGTTAATAGTTTTAATATCACAGTTTCATGCACTGCTGGAGTCTTTGCAGATACAACTTAACAAAATGCACTCTTCTGCTCAAGTGATGAGATAATTTAAAAAGGATCACAGTTCCACTAAGTGTATTGGACTGACTTATAATACCTTAGTTTAACTCTGACATCATTAGAGATCCATTGTTTTCTTACTCTACTAGAGTACAGTGCTAGAACCAATTTATAAAGTTAGATGTGAATACTTTCAGTGTCATATATTAATTTTCTCAAGCACATTTTTACATGTATTTAATAACATAACCTAATGTATTACAAGTAGCATCATTAGTTAATAGTTGTCCTCTTTTACTTGGTTTAGAGGCCAATGTTTTGTGTGTGTGTGTGTGTGTGTGTGTGTGTGTGTGTGTGCGTGTGTATCTTTCTGTGTGCATACACACACACATATATACATATATATGTGTGTGTGTGTGTGTGTGTGTGTGTGTGTGTGTGTGTGTGTGTGTGTGTGTGTGTGTGTGTATGTGTGTGTGTGTATATAGATATATATATATATATATATATATATATATATATATATATATATATATATATATATATATATATATATATATATATATATATATATCTATGGGTCTACTTTATTTGGTCAACTCACATTTGGTTGAAAACAATTTCAGGCAGCACACTTCACTGAAAGCTCATTTGGCTGAATCACATTTGATCAAAAATGAAATGCAGCCCCTACCCCAGTGCAGTGTGACCCTGGAGTGAGAATATTAATTAAGGGGGAGGGTGTGGACACAGCCCCCTACAATGGGGGTGTGGGGAGCGTAGCCTCCCACATAATTGTAGTCTATTCACTGTTATACGAAGGTGTATCCATTAAAAAGTTAGTTCTATATACTTGTTCAGTAAAAACATTTACGCCCCCCACACAACCCCTTAATATATATTCTCACTGCTGCAGGGTCGCACTGCAGTGGGGTAGTGGCTGTATTTCATTTTCAACCAAATGTGATTCGACCAAATGAATGGGACCCATATATATATATATATATATATATATATATATATATATATATATATATATCTAGGACTTTTGAATGAAAGTTCAAAAGCCTGAATCCATTACCACTGAACACACTTTAACGAAAGCGCTTTTATCGAAAAAGCACTTTCGTTAAAGTATGTTAAACAAACCCACAAAATCTACTTGAATGCAGGGGGGTAAGCACCCTGCACCCCCCCCCCCGATATGGGAGGCTGTGCCACCCACACCTGTCCTACTTTAATATTCTCACTCCGAGGTTGCACTACAATGGGGAAAAGGGAATTTTCCCTTGCTGCACTGTAGTATGACCAGAACAACAAGCATACTTACGCAAAAGTGCTGCTTCGTTGAATAGCACTTTCGCGCAAGTATTCTCACCAAATTGGAATTCGGTGAAAGATGCAGTCGAGCATCTGTACGGATCCCATATATGTGTGTGTGTGTGTGTGTGTGTGTGTGTGTGTGTGTGTGTGTGTGTGTGTGTGTGTGTGTGTGTGTGTGTGTGTGTGTGTGTGTAGGTATATGTTGATATGTCTAATGTAACAATGATCTCACTTCATATGATCAAAAAACACTGACTGAACATTCAGCTATTCAAACACTAATATACATGCCCAAATGATAGCACATTCAATCAAAACTCAAACATAAGGTGGCCAAGATGCCAAGCAGCTAGCAGCATAAACATTTTTCTTTGCCTCATTTCAGTTTTTTCCTTACAGGAATATTTAACTGTACAGTAGAGAAACTATTTACATAAGTATTTTTTTCAACAATAAACAATTTTTTGTTGAAATCAATAAGAAAAATCAGCTTCTTGAAATTATACTGTTTTTATCCTGTCAGAAGTTTTTCAGTCAGTTTCAGTTATGAGGCACTCTAAAGCTTCTCCTTAGGAAATTGTGATGAAGAAAGAGCTATAGTCAATTATTACAAGTATTCAAGACCTTTCAGTCAAAATCGACAAGTTGGAGAGTAACATGGATACTACAAAACAAGACAGTAAGAAACAACTTGACTTACTTAATGCAATTATTAGGAAACATTCAGATCTAATTTCATCCATAGAAGAAAGAGTAAATGATATATGTGGAAGGCTGACTGAAAATAAAAATCAAGTGGAATTTCTCCTGAAATAAAATACTTTTCTGTTATAGAAAGTATAAGATTTGGAAAACAGGTCCAGAAGGAATACTATTAGAATGTATGGAGTACTAGAGAAAGAAGAATGTAACAACATGATACATTTTCTGAATACCTTTTTGCCAAAAAACTTTAAACCTGCCAGAATCACTTTAATTTGGAATAGAAAGAGCTCATAGGTCTCTCTCAAATACTTCTTCAATGAACAATCCATCTACACCAAGATTTATAATTGTTAAATTTCTCTCTTCACAGGACAAAGACCTGGTATTAAAAGCAGCCTGGTCAAACTCTCCAATAAATATAAATGAAAAAGTATTAGATTTGACTAATATTGCACTTCTTCAGTGATTTCTAAGAGAAAAGCATGCATTCCTCTTATTAAAAATCCGAATAAGTCAACCATCAAAGCTCAACTTATCTTCCCTGCAAAAATCAATATTTTTCTTTCTGAAGGTCAGGAAATCTTTAACACACTTGATGAAGCCCTGGACTTTACTCAGAAAAATAAACTCTTGGACAGACCAGAAGAAATGGATTGGTCTTTAACAAGTTTAAAAAGACAAGCAGTTAAGAATTAATGGGCAACTAAAGAAAAAAAAACATGGTAAACATTTAAAGAGAAGTAATATTTTTTTCTGTTTCTTTTTTTGTGTATATGTTGTACTGTGATTTTTGAAACAATGCTTTAATAGCTTCTGAGGAATATCATAATTCTAATTTAATACCTTTTTATTTTTCTAAATACATCAAATAATATAAATAGTAATTTGTCATATTATATCTATAGGTTAATAGTATATCAAAAGGTTCTTTTAGTAGTTAAAAGTAAAATACTGTAATTTAAATCATTTTTTTATTTTCCATTTTAGTGAAATAGATAAATAGTTAAATATCATATTATTATATAATGGGAAGTGTTAGTACTATTAAGTGTATTTTATGGATCATAGAATCATAGCAAGCTACTAAGCTATTGGCCTTGGGGCCCTTATATGCTTAGCCAAGAGCTTAGCCCATGTTTAGATGTCAGCACCCAATGCCTTTGTCCAGCAGGGACACAGATGGAATCCCAAGAGTGCATTTCTGTTTCCCATCCAGTTATCCAGGTTGTGCTTAAAAAGGGATAATGAGGTACTCTGCTTGACATGGACAGGGAGTTTATTCCACAGATGGGGAGTCTGTGGGACACCACTCTGTCCCACCAAGTCCTATTGATATCAGAGACCAGGTTGAGGTCATGTGTATGGGTTGCTCAAGTGGAGCTTGACTTGCAGATATGCAGTAGTCCCATCAAGGCGGTGTCTGAGATTGCTCTGTATGCCAGACAGAGATCACCTCCAAGGAGTCTGTATGAAACTGAGTAGAGGGACAGGGCTTTTAGCCTATCTGTGTTGGCTAGATGTTTGAGGCCCTGGATTCTCTTGGTGAGGAATCTCTGTGGTCTCACCAGCTGCTGCATGGGCTTTGCAAGGTACATGCTGAAGGGAGGGCATTGTACTCAATAATTGGCCTTATAAGGGGAGAATACAGGGATGTTATGACCTCTTTGTCCCTGGATGAGATACCCTTACTCATGAGGTGGGCCATGTAACTTTCTGTACAACAGAAGCAACATGGTTGTCAAAATTCAGGCTGCTATCAACCTGGGTGCCCAAATCCCTCACTACTGATTGTGTACCTAGGACATTGTTATTGATGTTATAATATGTCGAGACATCACTTTCCCCAAAGGGGATGGTGATGATGCATTTTTTGGCGTTTAGGTTAAGGCTATATTTCTGGCATCAGTCATTTGTTTGGGTGAGAACTTCTTGGAGGACATCCGTATCACTTGGAGAATTGATGATTGTGCCCAGCATGCAGTCATCTACAAACATGGTCAGTCATAGCCCATTGGTTTTGGCCTGCACCTCAGAGAAGTATATCCCGAATATCAGAGGCCCCAGGACCAATCCTTGGGGTACACCACTCATTATGAGTCTACTGCTTGAGGTGGCTTCCCCTATTTTGATTAGGTGGGTTCTATCAGTGAGCCAGTTCACTACCCATCTGGTAGCATATGGATTGATGCTTAGTTGAGAGGGTTTACCTACTATGCCCAAGTAGGGAATAGTGTTGACAGCTTTGGCCAGGTCAAGGTAGGTGGTGACTGTTTCAAAGAAGTTGACCAGATTTAACAGATATGGCCACCCCTTGACAAAGCCAAACTTTGTGGGGTCGAGTGTTTGGAGGTTACCAATGTCCCTGTTAATGAAGTCCATGATAATCTGTTCCATGACCTTGCAGATTAGTCTATTTAGGCTGATGGTTCTATGATTTCCTGGATCAGTGGATGCTCCATCTTTGTGTAAAGTGATGACAGTGGCTGTCCTCCACTTGGCTGGGACAAAGCCAGTACTCAGGCTTTGGTTGAATAGGCTGCCTAATGGTGCTGCAAGTTCATGCCTCAGTTCATGTAGGATACAGCCTGGGATGTTATTGGGACCCACTTAGGCTGTATTTTCTGCCTTTGAGAGGGCAGTGATGACCTGCTCCCTAGAGATAAGGGGTGGGGGACAGGTACTGGGGATGTCCTGATTTACTGATTGGAGGAAAGAGGGGAGAAGTTTTTGCTGAATCTGTCAGCCAGTAGATTGGCTATGCATTTGCGTATATGCTGTCCTTGACCACCAGTTTTGAACAGATCTGGGTGGTCTTTTGAGATTGCAGACATATGTGAAGAAGGTCTTATGAGTGTCTCTAGTAGATGTGGCCAATCCGGACTCAAAGTTGGCTTTAGAGGATTTCACTAGTGCTCTTATTTACTCATTTAGGCTAGGGAGAGACAGCTTCCAACTGGGCACCTGCTCCTTCTTGGTCCTGGACAGCAATTTTTTCCTTTTGTTATATATTTTATTTATTGCAGATGTCCACCAGACAGGTTTACTCTTCCTTGTGGAGGATACATTTTTCCTGTCAGGTATTCCTGATTCCATGTATCTATATAAATGCTCGTATAGTACTTTGGTGTATATTTGGACATTGGTGCCAGTTCCAACAGTGGGGGATGGTGTGTGAAGTTGTTTATACTATTCCTCAGGAGGTTGTAATCAGCTTCGGAGAAGTTTTTTGTTTGACCCTAGCTAGAGGAGGATCAGGGGAGATGGTAACTTTGAAAGTGACCGCTTTTTGGTCTGATCTTACCAGGGAGGATGATACCATAGGGGTGTTGCAGTGGTTACTCATGTGGATTAATACCAAGTCCAAGATATTATCACTTCTTGTGGGGGTATAGACTAGCTGGGCATTTGTGTTCTGGCATGGGTAGTTTTTCCAATCTATGGTTGGGTAATTATAGTCACCCAGGAGCAGGGTAAAGGGTTGATAGATTTGAAGAGGTCCAGATAGGTGGAGTGGGCATCCTGAGTCAAGTTTGGGTGCCTGTAGCTGGCTATAATTTGAATAGGGGTCTTGTCAATGGTTAACTGCACCTGGAGTGTCTCCTGTGCATCATACTGTTTGACCAGCCTGGAGGTGTGTGTGTCTTTAATATATATTAAATTCCATCTCCTTTGACTTTGCTGCCCACATTTTGGAGTCTGAATGTACGATAGGGTGAGTAACCAGGTAAGGCTGGGTCCTCTCCACAGCTTTGAACCAAGTTTCTGTGACTGCAAAAATGTCAGCATCTTCCAATGTTAAGAATGCTTGGTATGAGTGCAGTTTCATGTTTAGACTCCTAGCATTTAGCAGCATGACCTTTAATTCGCATTTTGTTGAAATGTTTATGATGGTAGTATCAACCTCATAACTTTTCATAAAAAAGGCACTATGGGGGAGGCAAAGGCCTTTGCCAGAAGCCTGAAGCCCAAGTGAGACAGATGCAGGCCATCTCTAGCAAAGCATAATGGTCTGTTAATCATATCTTCCCAGGCGTTCAGATGCTGGATGAATCCCCCTGTAATGACATCAGAAACTAAGCCAATTGCTAAAGTCAATCATTTTCTGTTTGTATTGAGGCATCATTCTGGGTGATGGTAAAATGCTACTTAAGGCTAGGGACATACCTGCCTGGGACGCATATTCCATGAGCTTAATCATGTCTGTCTTCATATAGTACAGGGGGGTCTATATTACCATGTCAAAAGACGTGTTTGCCAAACACGTCTTAATCGACACTGAACTATCAACCCTTTAAAATCCAGAATGGCCAAGTCAGCAAATTTTTTACCAGGGGAAAAAATTGCTTGGCCATCATCGGGGATTTGCCCTTTTCCCCACTGTAGTATGATCTCGGCATTGGAATATCTAGTTAGGGGGGGTTTGGGGGGCAAATCCCCCCAACTATGTAAGGTTTGAAAGTTTGGGTTTTATGTACGGCTGAGTGATTTTTTTTTCCCCTGGGAAAAAATTCGATGAAGCTGCCGATATTTCCATGTCAATTAAGATGTGTTCAGCGAACACGTCTTTCGACATGGTAATATAGACCCATCCAGGGAGCTACTTCTCAAGTCATTCATGCCAACATGGACTATGACAGAGTCATAAGAGTGCATGTTGTTGAGAAACTTGTGTGCGTGCATGATATGGCAGATTCTGGCACCTGACAAACAACTGACTTTATCCTTATCCAGCTGGTGAGAGGCACATCTGTGTGTCCCACAATGGAGTCTCCTGTGATTAATATATTCGGTTTATGGTTAGGCCTCAGTTGTTGCAAGACACTAGTGTGTGGGCTATGCATGGTATATGGTGTGGATGGTTGTGGAGTTCTCATGTGTTTTTGCCACTGAGGTCTCCTTTGTTTGGGTTTGCTTTTGTTGAGAACCTCCGCATATGTGGGTATGTGTTGTGTAGTTGTGGGTGGTGTTTGAGATGTAGTGATTGTGTTGAACACATTCTCAGTGCCAGATATACTGGTTTGTGAGGGAGAGAGCACAGACTCTAGCTTCTTTATATAATTGCATCTCTCACAAATTGTGCTCCTATGTAGTAGTAGTAGTAGTAGATGGTTGTCCATGTACATGAGGCAGTTGTTACACTGTCTCAGGATGCCTATATCAATCAGGCTGGCAGGAGAAACTGTAGGAAATTGTCCATCCATATTTGTCAGAATTTGAGGGAGAGAGGCCAGGGGGAACTAAGGGGTTGGCCTAAAGCCCAAGTGCTTAAACCAAAACTAAGAAGCTTAAAATAACACTTAAAATTTAAACATGCTAAAAACAAGTAGTAATAAAAGCAGCAGAGAAGATGCAATTAAACACATTAGAGAACAAATAGCAGAAAAAACAAGATGAAGTAATAGAGTAGTAGGAGGAAACACAATACTGCAAAAGCAGCTGAATAAAGTTTTTTTTAGTAAAGTGGAAATGGAGAAAGGAGATAATTCAAGGTTAAAAAACTATTATATTTTAAAGCTGAAGTTTGCTTGTATTTTCCTTGTATGATGATGAAACACATCATGCAAATGCATAGTAGCATTGTTTATAAATTTTTATTTTTTTTTAATGGGTTGCTAGTTATTTGTAGGGATTTGACTCTAATGGTGTGAGAAGGGTGTGTGCTGATGCACAGATGAATGTTATTGCTTGGGTCTATGTTTTGTATGTGATTTCCAACAGCCTGCTTGTAAAATCTGTTACATGCGTTTTTTTAAGGTACAGATTGCCTGTAGCAGTTGTGAGATTTTAAAGCTTTAGACAAACTTTATAAACTGTATTTCCCAATCAAATGCTTTCCCATACCTTTTGTTCCTTCTCTGTGAAAAGTTGTGAGCTATATTTTTCAGTGAAAGGGATTGTTGAAACTTTGTGAGTGCACAGAAGCAACAGGAAGCCTAGGATGAACTTTGAACTTTCAGGAAATGTGATGGATGGAATGTTAAGACAGAAAATATGAAGAAATGAACCAGAGGAGATGAAAATAAAATTATTATGTAAGTTAAAATACAGAGATTTCTTTTTTTGTATAACAAAATGTTTTTTAAGTTTCTGATATACCAAAATGAAGTATATTTAATGCAAATGATATATTATTGCAGTAAATTAAATCCAGTGTTCTTCTGTCTTTCGGCTGTTCCTGTCAGGGGTCGCCACAGCGGATCATCTGTTTCCATTTCTTCCTGTCCTCTGCATCTCACTCTGTCACACCAATCACCTGCATGTCCTCTCTCACCACATCCATAAACCTTATCATAGGCCTTCCTCTTTTCCTCTTTCCTGGCAGCTCCATTCTTTGCATCCTTTTCCCAATATACCCAGCATCCCTCCTCAGCACATGTCCAAACCAATGCAATCTCGCCTCTCTGGCTTTGCCTCCAAACTGTCCAACCTGAGCTGACCCTCTAATATACTGATTCCTAATCCTGTCTATCCTCGTCACACCCAGTGCAAATCTTAACATCTTTAACTCTGCCATGTCCAGCTCTGACTCTTGCCTTTTTGTCAATTCCACCATCTCCAACCTATATAACATAGCTCGTCTAACTACCCTCTTGTAGACCTTCCCTTTCACTATTACTGGTGCCTGTCTGTCACAAATCACTCCTGATACTCTTCTTCACTCATTTCATCCTGTCTGTACTGTCTTCTTCACCTCTTTTCCACACTCACCATTACTCTGAACTGTTGATCCCAAGTACTTAAGCTCATCCACATTCGCCACCTCTACTCCTTGCATCCTCACCATTCCTCTATCCTCCCTCTCATTCAAACACATGTATTTTGTCTTAGTCCTGCTGACTTTCATTTCTCTCCTCTCAAGAGCATATCTCCACCTCTCCAGGGTTTCCTCAACCTGGTCCCTACTCTCACAACAGATCACAATGTCATCTGCAAACATCATAGTCCACGGGTTCTCCTGTCTGATCTCATCTGTCAACCTGTCCATCACCACTGCAAATAAGAAAGGACTCAGAGCTAATCCTTGATGTAATCCCACCTCCCCCTTAGATGCATCCATTACTCCCACTGCAGACCTCACTACTGTCACACTACCCTTGTACATATCCTGTACCACTCTTACATACTTCTCTTCCACTCCCGACTTCCTCATAGAGTACCACAACTCCTTTCTAGGCACCCTGTCATATGCTTTCTCAAGTGCACAAAGACACAATGCAACTTCTTCTGACCTTCTCTATATTTCTCCATCAACAGTCTCAGAGCAAACTTCATGAAACCATACTGCTGATTGCTAATTATTACCTCTCTTATCTTGCTTCAACTACTCTTTCCCATAACTTCAAGGTGTGACTGATCAATTGTATCCCTCTGTAGTTACTACAGCTCTGCACATCACCCTTATTCTTAATGATAGGTACCAAAACACTTTTTCTCCACTCCTCAGACATCCTCTGACTTTCCAAGATTTCATTCAACAATCTGGTTAAAAACTCAACTGCCATTTCTCCTAAGCACCGCCATCCTTCCACTGGTATGTCATCTAGTCCAACAGCCTTTCCATTCTTCATTCTCTTCATAGCTGTTCTTACTTCCTCCTTGCTAATCTGTTTCAGTTCCTGATTCACTATCCCCACATTATCCAACCTTCTCTCTCTCTCATTCTCTTCATTCATCAGCCCCTCAAAGTACTATTTCCATCTGCTCAACTCACTTTCCTCACTTGTGAGTACATTTTTCTCACTATCCTTTATCACCCTTACCTGCTGCACATCTTTCCCAGCTTGGTCCCTCTGTCTAGCCAATCGGTACAGGTCCTTTTCTCCCTCTTTAGTGTCCAGTCTCTCATACAACTCTCTATATGCCTTATCCTTAGCCTTCGTCACCTCTCTCTTTACCATGCACCTCATCTCCTTATACCCCTGTCTACTTTCTTCATCTCTTTGACAAGCCCACTTCTTCACCAGCCTCTTCCTCTGTATACTCTCCTGTACTTCCTCATTCCACCACCAGGTCTCCTTGACCTCCTTCCTCTGTCCAGAAGTCACACCAAGCACCTTGCTAGCTGTCTTCCTTACCAGCTCTGCTGTAGTCACCCAGCGTTTCAGTAACTCTTCACTCCACCCCAGAACCTATCTTAACTCTTCCCTGAACTCCACCTCACAATCACCGTTTTTCAACTTCCACCATTTAATCATTGGCACTGCTTAATTAGTAAAATTGCATTTGCAAGGTAGCTATTATTCTATTTCTAAACCAATTAAAAGTGATATTGTAGTGAAATACAAACAAGATGTAAGAGTCACCAGACAGAGAGAGAGAGAGAGACAGTGTGAGTCTATTATTTAAATCATTCTATATTTGTAAACCTAAAGCAACTAAAAAACTGAACACTGAAGTAAAATGTAAGTATGGAGACAAATGTGGGTACCTAATACCACAGCTATAAATATAAACTCTTTAATGCTAAGTGTTATATTGAATACATTTGATATGCCAATTGGCCAAGCTTTTCTCCAGTTTAAACATATGGCTGTCAAAGTTCAAACAGATATATTGCCAGAAATACATGGTCACAGTAAGAAAAAAGGTGTAGGAAAAGGAAATAAAAATGAGCTATGAATTGGCCCTGGCTAGAAAGGTTAGAAAATCCTGATACTGAATGTTGTCAAAAGACTACAGTAGTTAAAGAAATAAAAAAAAAGTAGTGTGGAGAGTGATAGAAAGAAGCCTGTGGTTATGAATATGTTAATTAGGTAGGTATAAAAACTTGAGATAGAGTTAAATAAATCTTTTATTGAAGGAAAATGGAAAGGGAAAGTTAAGCAGAATCTTAAAATAATTTCTGATGCACAAATGCAGAAAACATGAGTCTAAGGATAAAGAAAGTAAAGAAAGTAACACAACGTTTGTTATAGGAAAGAAAAGAAGGGAAAAAGAGAGAAAAATCTCACAGCCAGAAAAAAAAATGTTGAAGTTACCTTTTATTGAGAATTATACCTTCATTAAAAAAGAAGGGTCCATAATGTTCTCTTTACATAAGAATATTGATGAAAATAATGTTGACCTGGCTCTCTTCCAGATAAGCTATACCACATTACTGACTGTCCATTTGAAAGGTAATATACTAAGTAAAGCTAAATAGACTAAAGCAACTATACCAAGGGTGACATAGTAACAGAACAGCCCCATTTCATGCTCATAGTATCTTTCAAAGTAACTGAATATAACTAAACAGATACTGAGCTTTTTATTACTGACAAAGCCTTTTAGAACACTTTGTGATGGTGTCTGCATATAATCACATTTTGGTAGCCACATTTTTGGTTAAATATGAATGGATAAGACAACAACAGGAAGTTTTTCCAGATTTTACTGGTCTGATATTATGAAGGTTTGTTTGACTTGACCAGAATGCCAAAGGGCAGTACAGATTTAGGGTTAAAGGACTCTTTGATACTCTAGTTTATTGTTGAAGACCCATTTGGAAGAATAGTATTAGCATTGTAGGTGTACTTGTAGATCTGAGTGTGGGCCAAAGTTGTTTAAGGTAATACTCCTATATAAAGTTAATACAATGTCTAGTCCAGTATTGTCCTTGTCTAGAGTAAGAATTCTGCATGATATTTTTATTGATGTAATGCAGGTCTCACACCTCTGAATGTCATTCTGTAAACCTCTTTGGGACAATGCCATTGAACAGATATTTGCAGTGTAGTGTAAAATATTACTTATTATACAATGACCCCCCCCCCATTAATATTCCAAAATGTGCACTCTGATTGGTCAGCATGCACATTGTAAATCAGACTTATACTAATGGAAAAAGGTCCAGTTGCCCGGATTTTTTTCATTAGTATAAGTCTTTTTTTTTTTACAGCAAAGGAGAATGCAAGATCTCTGTTGCTGTTTAGACACTGTTATGCTATGTTAAAGGAGTCTAACATAGTGAGACAGCTTTAAAAAAAGTAACAGAGATCTTCCGTTGCATTTTTTAAAGCTGTCTTGCTATGTTAAACTCCTTTAACATAACAAGACAGTTTGTAAAAAGCAACGGAGATCTTGCTTTCTTCATTGCTTCCACCCACAGCTCTGATGTACTGCATAAGCATACTCCTGCATAGTACATCAGAACTACCGCAGAATACCAGACAGCTGCAGAAGGGCAGCAAGGAGGCATTATACAATGCCATTATTTAAGAAAAGTAAGTCTTTTTTTTCTTAAATAATGTCATTGTATAATAGCAACAACCCACTTCTTGGTGTGGGTAATGCTGGATTTACCCATGGTTGTCTTTGTTTGGCCACTCGGGCTTCGCCCTCATGACCAAACCACACCAACAGTGGGTAAATCCAGCATTACCCACACCCAGGCGTGGGTTATTGCTATATTACTGTGCAAGTTATATTAAGATCCACTGAAATAAAGGGCCTTACATTACAAACAATAATTGTTGAAGATTTCTAAAGATGTAATGTCACTAATCATTCTTTTGGTGTTATAATTATATTGGGTTTGGTAATTAAATAACTATAGTTATGAAAACAGATGCTGATTAAATTGTGTTTCTTACTGAATTATTATAATTGTTCTCCTATGATATAATTAGACTGCACACCCCCAGTAAGCAACACATATATCAAGTCTATTATATCAAAAGAAATGGACTCAAGAAGAAATATTAAAATGCTGCATACACTTTAGAGAATTTATGACTTTTTATTATGATACATAAAGGTATGTGTTTTTTAGCCTGAAAGTAAATGCATTGTATCATATAAAATCAATAAAAGTATGTGATATTATGGTTAAGAAAAATAGACATATGGCATATGGCCTTGTTGAAACATAAATATGTATAGAGGTAGAATAAAGAAAAATCAAAAAAGGGTAACAGATTCCTTGATTATATTGAAAATGGGTGTTATAAACAACCAGAGTTTTTCTGATAAAACATTGCATTTGAATGCCTTTACTTTGTAAAAATCAGAAGGTAAGGCTATTGTTATAAATAGTTATAAATGTACTACAAGACTTGGATAGATATTATTTCATCATAAAAGTGTAACATATACATATATATATATATATATATATATATATATATATATATATATATAGCAAGACATGCAATATCTCATCTTTTGATTGAAAAATGATATGATGATTCATAAAAAAGATTCTCAGTAAAAATTATTTATTACATAGAGATCTTATACTATGCTGAATACCAAAAAGACCTGTTACTTATGATACAGAAATATAAGGAAAGAACATAGCCTAATAGTTATGATTATAAATCTAGTAACATTAATATAATATATATGTGTTTTTTTCTTCCATGAGCCTATGCTCTAAGTGTACCTTTTTACAGCATTTCATTTGGATCAAAGAAACTTCATTTATAGCATATTTAATGTAATATCTTACATAAACATTTACATGGATAGAAGAGACTCATCATTTTGTAACCATCTGAACTGTGGAGTATAGACAGGAAACATAAAAAATATGGTTTATTTACAGCAGTCTCCTTCTTTAGTATTTAGAATTTGTATTAACACTGAAATTCAGGAGAGTTGTTTGATAAGATGTGTATTACAAAGCAATATTATAGGTTTTGGATCTGGAACCAGAAATAATTGGTCTAGGTTTTGAAACCTCCTTTTAGACCAATTATTACAAAGCAATAGTTTAAGATACTTTTATTGTGAAATGATAAAACTATACTTGTATATTTAATAGCATTATTCTGAAAAATGTAATTCTATTAGGAAGTGTATTTTGTTTAACTTCATTATTAGAAATTTCATTATTGTATAATTAATACTGCTTGAATTTAGATATTATACTGAAGTTTGAAATTGGATAATGGGAAATAGATTGCTATCAGGAGAAAGCTTTATATTCTAATATATTTTGATAAATAGTTAATTATTACAGGTAGCAGCAATAGAAAGGGATTGAGTTGTATTAGGGCAATGACTGGAGGTGATTTGAATGATTACTTCATCAAAGCAGGAATATTTTATTCTATTTTAGGTGGTGTAAATATTTTTATAATTAGTTTGTTAATAGTTAGATTCATGATTTTGTCCATAATAAAGTATGTTCAAATTAATTATAGTTTTTTGTTTCAAAACCATAATTTAACTTTTTTAGAACTGTTGGATTTTAAAGATGTCAGTATATAAATGTATTTCATTGAATGCTAATGGTCTTAATATTCCCATGAAGAGAGGTGGTTTAGTTAAATATCTATAAATAAAGCCAATATAGTCTTCATACAAGAAATGCAGTTATTGAAAAAGGATTTAGATAACTTTTCATTCAAAGATTATTCAATACTTGTGGACTCACATTATAGTTCTAAATGGAGAGGCAATATTATACTTTGGACGAAATCTTTGACTGTGCCTACAGTTGTTGATTGTTATTCTGATAAAAATGTTATGATGGGTCTGGCAGTACTTGAGATCAATAAGAAATATTACACATTTGTGAATATTTATTGGATTCCTGAAATTAGTTCTAAAGTAGTAAAAAACAGACATTATAACCTTATATGCAAAAGGAGAAATTTTATTGGCTGGTGATTTTACTTGCATTTTATCAGAAAGAGATAATACCAAGGACAAAAAAAAAAAAAGAACAGAATATCTGCCACTGTGAAACAATTAAATTATTTCACAAATAAAATTAATCTAAAATATATTCATGAATTAAAATTGGCAAAGTCCTTAATTATATTAATTATTCATTCAGATTTGGTATTCACACAAGTACAGATAAAGTCTTTGCATCTAATGGGCTATATTCTAAACCTGATGAAGTATTAACAGTTTCATGTCCTTTGTCTGATCATAATGCCATTACTTTTAATTTTAATGTAAAATCTAATGAATTAGCTTTTTTGGCAAAGAATTCCAGCTTGTATTATGAAAACTAAAGGATTTAAGGATTTTTAAAGGAATTAAATGTATTTATGGAATTTAATAATAATATGAAGCTATTGATGTTACTTTATGGGATACATTTAAATCTTATCTATATGGCAGAGTTAAGAGTTGGTATCTTTCAAAAAGTAATGGGAAAATTAATTGTTTTACAATCAAAAATTAATAAATTGAAGTTAAACTTAAAACCTACTGATAAAACTACAAATTCTGAATTGAAAGCATTGAATCAGAAGCACATATAAATATTAAATCATGAAGTCTTAATAAATATGGAAAAACTTAAATTAAGACAGTGTAAGAAACTTCTTTGTGTGGAAGATTTTCACTCCATACACACACACACACACACACACACACACACACACACACACACACACACACACACACATGCATATATATATATATATATATATATATATATATATATATATATACACACACAGAGAGAGAGTTAATCACTATATATTAATCAGATTAGATAATGGTAGTAGAAGTAGCAAACGTAAGCTCATCCAGAGTAAAAAAATAATAAAAAATATATAATTTGAAAAAATATACAGAATTACCAAGTATTCATATGCAATCCAAGCAGGGTAGACAGTCTTTTTCCAGTCAAAAATCCTTTATTAAGTACACTGACAAACAATCTAAGTAAAACAAATATAACAGAATAATAGTTTCTTCACATACTTTCTAAATATATATATATATATATATATATATATATATATATATATATATATATATATATGATCAGGCAAGGGAGTGGTTTATTGTGCTGTAAAACACAGTGTATTGGTATACTTGTAAAATTCACATCCCTTCCCCCATCAGTGTGACATTCAAGCTGTTCCTGCCCTACTTAGTAGCTGTCATAATAATACAACCCTTATGTACTTAAAAATGTGGCACATCTTATTTAAACAGATTATTAAGGCTGTGTTTTTTAAAGACAATATACTACATGGCTGGAAATATAAAAACCTTTGACCATTTGACAATTTAAAATGTATATAAATAAATAAATATATGTACATGTACATTTTGCATGCAAAAAAAATATTGTACAAATCATATTCTATGTCTGTAAACCATTTGTTAACAAAGATTGCTTTCATCCTTCTAGACTTCTTCAGGCCTGTGTACAAAAACCCTAAAAACTGTCTACAAAAATTGTATTGTATAATTAGCTAGTATTGTTATTGTACATCATTTCGAATAAAGTGAAAAAAGAATAAGAAAAAGAAAAATCTATGATGATAGAAACAAAATATACACTTCAAATAAAAATGATTTAACATGGAATTTAAAACCAACTGGAAGAATAAAATAAAATAAAATAAAACTAGTCATGCAAACAATGTAGCAATTTTCTAACTTCCAGTATACTTTTAAGTGAACAGTAGTAGTTTTGTCCAGGCTTCCTAAAAGAGTTCAGATTTAATTGCCACATGAGTTCACATTTCTCCAGCATATTCAGGATGTCTCCCTCCAGATCACCCATATTTATGTGATCCAGTATCTGGAACTTAAAAATGGTGTATCTTTTATGAAGAGCAAGGTGTTTGGCTCATACATTATTTTTACATCCAGCATGGATTTCTGACAGATGACATGAAATCCTATGTTTAAGTTTATTTACAGCCTTAGCCACATACAATGCACCACATTCATTACACTGTGCCCTGTAAATTACTTTTGTAATGTTACAGTCACCCCCTGCACTTGTCTTAATGATTTTCTTTAAATAAGGACAATAAAAACTATCACCTTGCTGTATAAATATAAAAAAAAATTACAATTAGCTTCACATTTTTAGTGTTTATCTCATATAGTCTAGGTTTAAATTCAACAAAATGTCTAATTCTCCTGGCCTTCCTGTAAACAAAGGATGGGGTTTCATCTAAGATGTTAATCAGAAAAGGGGTTCCTGTGACAATGGCCCAGTTTTCTTTAATAACATTTTTGATACTGTAATAATCCAAAGTGTATGTCAGAATGCAACTATTTTTGCATTTGTTATTCTCTGTGGAATTTCTTAACATTCTCCTTTCAGTCATACTCTATTCATTCCAAAATTTGCCTGGACTAGCCATTAGCTCAAAAATATTAAATAATAATATAAATCATATTAAAGAAATTATGTATAAAAGTAATAATAGCTCTAAAAAGCAATAGATTGAAAGGATATATTAAATGCTTTTAGGAAACATTATGAATCAATTAACAATAGTAAGTCAACTCTAGATAACAGTGACCTGATAGTTTTATAAATGAAAATATAAAATATAAATTAACAAAAAAGCAAAATGCTAGAGTAGATAAATTAATCTCTTTCATGGAACTAAAAGAACAAATTAAAAACTTAAAAATACTAAGGTCCCTGGTCTAGATGGCATAATTCCAGAGATATATAAATAATTCCTGATAATATTCTAAGGATTGTATTAAAAGCTTTTTATGATATTAGAAACACATTAAATATT
This sequence comes from Protopterus annectens, assembly GCF_019279795.1. Lineage (NCBI taxonomy): Eukaryota > Metazoa > Chordata > Ceratodontiformes > Protopteridae > Protopterus > Protopterus annectens. The sequence continues at coordinate 1,102,116,302 of NC_056725.1, read as the reverse complement.
CCTCCTTCTTGGAAATTCTCATTGATATCTCCTATTTTGAAGCAAGAAAAGGATCCAAAGTTATGCTTATCTTATAGATTCATAGGATGATGCTAGGCTATTGGCCTAGAGGCCCTTATAAGACTAGTCAAGAAGTTTGCCCATGTTCCCACAAAGTCAGCACCTGTTTCCCTGTCCATCAGGGACACAGGTGGGATCTCAGGGGTGTATTGTCTGTTTCACATACAGTCATCAAGGTTCCTCTTAAAGGCTAGAGAGGTACTCAGCTTGACATGGATAGGGAGTCTATTCCACAGATGGGGGTGTGTTTGGGACACAAACCTATCTGCCAAAAAGTTCTGTTAATGTCACAGACCAGGTTAAGGCCTTGCATGTGGATTGAGTGAGTAGAGTTTGACTTTTGGATATGCAGCAACTCCATCAAGGCTGGGTCTGAGATGGCCTTGTATACCAGACACAGGTCACCTCTGAGCAGTCTGTATGACACTGAGAAGAGGGACAGGGCTTTTAGTCTATCTACATAGGATAAGTGTTTGAGACCCTGGATTTTCCTGGTTAGGAAGTTTTGTGGTCTCACCAGCTGCTGCATGTGCTTGGCAAGGTACATGCCGAAGGGGGCATTGTACTTGATAATGAGTCTGATAATTGAGGAGTACAGGGATGTTATGACTTCCCTTTTCCTGGATGAAATATCCTTATTTATGAGGTGTGGTATGTAGAAAGCCTTCCATGCAAAGGAGGCAATGTGGTGGTCAAAAGTCAAGTTGCTATCAACCTAGGTGCCCAAGTCCCTCACAACTGATTGAGTGCTTAGTACATTGTTACTAATGTGATAATTAATGGGGACGCCATTTTCCCCAAAGGAGATAATAGTGTCTTTCTTGGCATTCAGTTTGAGGCCAAGCTTCTGGCACCAGTCATTAGTTTGGGTAAGGCTCTCTTGGAGGATGTTCACATCACAAGGGGAATTTAAGACAGCACCCAACTTGCAGTCATCTGCAAACTCAGTCAGCCGAAGACCATTGGTTTTGGCTTGCACCTCAGAAAAGTATATCCCAAACAGCAGAGGCCCCAAGACTGATCTTTGGGGTATACTGCTCATTATAGGTCTACTACTAGAGATGGCTTCCCCTATTTTGACTGCATGGGTTTTATCAGTGAGCCAGTTAGCTACCCATCTGGTAACATATGGGTTGATGCCTAGTTAGGAGAGTTAATCTATTATGCCCAAGTGGGGAATAGTGTTGAAGGCTTTGGCTAGGTCAAAAAGTAGGTGGTGTGCACTGTCTTCTCCTTGTCCATAGTTTTGGTGACTGCTTTGATGAAGTCGACCAAGTTTAACAGCCATGATCTCCCTTTGACAAAACCAAACTGTGTGGGGTCAAGGCTTTAGACATTGCCAGTGTTCTTGTTTATAAGGTCTATGATAATGCAATCCATGGCCTTGCAGAGCAGGTCACCCCTTTTCTCTTTTAAATGTTGATTATAACATTTTTATGTTCATGTTGGCAAAAATATTAAACCATATGATATCAAATCTAATTGAAGATGATCAACTGGTTTAGTTTAAACAGAAAGGTACAAGATAACATCATTAGGCTTTTATCATTGATAGATGTTGCTAATAAAAATTAAAAAAAAGAACTTTCAATAATAAGCATAAACAATGTAAAAGCTTTTGATTCTATTAACTGGATGTATTTACATAAAGTACTCAAAGAATATAATTTTTCTTTTATTTTATAGTGTTAATAATGAAGTTATATAATAATACTCTCTCTTGTTAAATTGGATCATTTCTATCTAGTTCCGTCAAAATACTAAAAGGAACAAAGCATAGATATCTTTATGCCCTTTATTGTTTGCTTCGTCAATAGAGTCCTTTGTTACTTTTAATAGAACTAATATAAAAATAAAAGTGTTTTCCCTAAAAGATAATTGCAGCTTTGAAATTCAGTTATCTGCAGTTGATATTCTATTAACAAGTGGTAACATTGAATCTTCATTAGAACACATTTGTAATTCAGTAAAATACTTTCAGAAGATTTCATGTCAAAAATGTAATCATAATAAAATGGAAACGTTGATAAATAAAAGAATTTTAAAATGGTAAGGAATTCAGTTGGGAGAATAAGCAACTTAAATACTTGGGAATTATTATAAAATCTAGTTAGAAAAAATATTATATACAGTATTAAATTATATATACAATATTAAAACTAACTGATAATTGGAGCAAAATATTTTGTTTTACAATGAAAGTTAGAAAAAATATTATATACAGTATTAAATTATATATACAATATTAAAACTAACTGATAATTGGAGCAAAATATTTTGTTTTACAATAAAAGATAGACTTGCATTGATAAAAATGATAATTTTGCCAAAATGTTATTTCATATTCAGCCTTTGCTTTTACTTCCCTCTAAAAAACTATTAAACAGTTAAATTCTATATTACTCAAGTTTTCATATCCTCAAAAATCAAGAATTGCTTTTGACTGGCATATAAAAAGTTGAGAAGAGAATAGGATTGGGTTTCCTAATATTGAATTATATGTTAAATCTGCTATTATAAATATAGTGAGTCATTGATTAAATTCTTCCTATACTTCAAACTGGAGAATATTACATGAAACAGTTTTAATTTCAAATACTGTTCCTGAAATAAATGCAAATTATCCATCAGATATTAGTAAAATATATTAGGCCTTAAATGTTTTTTGTATGAATACCAGAAATCTATCTGTTTCTACTTCTTGTATTAATTATATTCTAACTATGTTCATGAAAATGATGGATAGTAATTATCTGGTCAAACATTTATTAATCCTGATGTTTCCTATAGCTTTTACTAATAGCTGTTTGGATTCATTTAAACAAAGTGAACTAATTGATCTTGGACAAAATTATTTAAAAATTTGATACAAATTCTTAGATAGTAATAAAATATATGCAGCTGATCGGCCCTTGGTGAGATATAATATAAACAAAAGTAGTTGGTCAAGTATACACATTTTTACGAAATTTATTAATAATGATATACAAATTTCACTAAATAGGAATGCAAAACCCATTCCAAAAAATTTAGAATTTTTCTTTAAAATTAATAATGATGTTATCAAAAATAAGTCTTATTTATCAATAATTTATATGATTTTTAGAACTGAATTGCTGGTCTTTGATTCATCTTACTGGGATTATTCAACAAAAATTAACAATGAAACTTTCTAAGAAGCTAATAAAAACTTATATTTGAAGTCTATAAGTAATACCATCTTGTCGCTCTATTGGAGATCTTTTACTTGGAAGTAGTTACATAGACATTTTTTAACACCACATAAAATGGCCCTGATTTATAGAAAAGAAAATGTAAAATGGAGGTGTGGTGAGATTTTAGATGCAAATTGGCTTCATATGATTATAGAGCATCAATGACTGTTCCATTTTGGGTAGAATTTAGAAGCTTTGCTAAAGCTTTATGGTTAGACAATTATACTATTACAAACTTTTTGATTTTATTTAATGGTCCAATTCAGTATTCCATACCAAAAACTCAAGTGCCTCTCCTTTGGTCCATTATGGCCATGGCCAGGAATGTCATCAAGTAAACCGGAAAAGTAAAAATATCCTCTGTCTTTCTGAATTTATCTACTTAGCAAAAAGTATATGCAACAAGGAATTACAAACGGTGTACAACAGAACATCAAATATCACACATAGACATCCATCTTGGCAAAACCTTAGAGACATATTGGGAAAGTTTTAATGGTTTTGTTCAATGTAAATTTTTGTTGTGAACTCTGTATATAGTTTTGTTTTAGTTGATTGTTATGTATTGTAAATGTCTTTCATATAGATTTAAAATGCAATAAAAAGGTTAAAAAAACATAAACACAGTCCAACACCAGACACACCAGCATACACAAAAGTACTATTACTATCATTTTTTACAAGACAGCTGCCCATACCATCTGCTACTTTCCATCTTGTATATCATCACCATTTTTGTGTGACAGTGGAAAATGAGCATATTCTTTAGCTAGTAAATAGTAATAAGCAGCAATCACAAGTCCTAAATATTATTAGCAAGCTCTTCTAGCACCTTATATAAACAAAGTGAGTATTGACATCACCATTTGAATAACTGTGCACTATTTTCAAAAATGTTTCCATTTTTTATATATATATATATATATATATATATATATATATATATATATATTTCATTTATTAGAAACATTTTGTCTTAATTGGATTAATTTTAAGCTTACTACACACTAATATCTTGCTAGCTGATAGCTTATAAACAAGTTTCTAGTCCTTTGCTGTGCATTAACCTTCTTCACATTTCACTACTACTGCTTCTTATTGGTTTCCTATCAGAAGACCGAAGACGTGTTTTGTCGAATGCGTCTTGGTCAATCTTCAAATGTCAAAAATGCAAAATGACGAAGCGGCATATAAGCAAATTCTTTCCCTGGGAAAGAAGTCACTTGGCCGCTTTCATTACTTTGCCATTTTCTGCACTATAGTGCGATCTCGCAGTTGGTATATTTAAGTAGGGGGGTGTGGGGGTGAAGTCCCCCACTTTATGTAATATTCAAATGTGCTTTGTTTTTTTTTGTTGTTTTTTAGGGGGAAAAGCATTTTTTTTTCCCTGGGAAAAAATATCACTGTTCTGGTAGTTTGATGTGTTGTGAATTCAGACTTTTGAGTTTGATATAACAATGTTCGATCATTTCATCGCTCGTTGTTATAATATAGACCCTTCTTATCAAGGAACTTGATCAAGTTAACTGAAATGTCAATTATACAGTAAAGGCATCATGCTGCTATTTGGGTAAGATTTTCCCCCTTTTGTTTTAAATATACATTTCTGATACTATTGATATGTATTTTATGTTATGAGAGAAGTAAATATTGATTTAAAAAAATATAAGTTCATAATGTTTAAAAATTTCATATGACAGCAGGAATCAGTTTCATATAGCAGAAGGAAGTCTTATGACAACATTTTATGCATTGCGTTGTATTATACTGTTTTAGTTAGGGATTGTTTGCCCAATTTGGATCATTTTATATCTTTTCTTACAAAGCTGTGAATATCATTAGATGGAAAATAAATGCAATATTTGCAGATTCCAAAGTTTCTGAAGGTCAGTCTCATCTACTCTTCATATTCCTCATTTTTCTTTGGTAATAATAGCTCTAATACACATCTAGCTAATATTAACACTAATTTTAGATATCATTAGCTATTGTTTTTTTTTACTAATTCATTCTGTATCACAAGATATGCAAAATAATACAGAGTTCTGCAAAACAGCTGCACCAGCTCATACATTAGCAGTGGTATTCCTCTTCAGGCAGATACTGTCATAGTATACTTGGGTACTTATGCAGAAATCTATCTCCCTCTGTCTCCCATTTGATCATAGTTTGTGTACCATATTAAAAACAAAAGAAGCATGGAAGCTGGTAATCCTAAATCACACCACTGTTTTATTCATGTAGAATTCCATTAAAAACATCCAAATGCATAAAACCGATAAGTGATTTCATCTTAAGGCATTCTAAGACTTCTTCAGATAACAGGAATTCATTCATTCAGCCATTTTATACAAAAATGTTGGTACAAAATGGCTACATGACTTATTTCTGTATAAAGTGGCTGAATGAATGGATTCTAGTCTAGTTTTATAAGATAATTCTACATGAATAAAACAGTGGTGTAGTTTAGGATTATCAGTGTCCATGCTTCTTTTGTTTTTAATAAGTCCTTGAGTTGTTGTTTGGATTTTTATTATTTTTTTACCATAGTCAGGAAATCATTCAGTCTCAGTTCATTTCCAAAAGAGTATCTTTAAGATCCAAATAAGTCATCTTACCAATGTATTCTTCCATTATCCGAATTCTCTTTGAATACAATTCCCCTTTGGTATATACACATCTAGGCATATTACTCAACTGGAAAGTCCCCAATTGATTTTTAGCCAAGAAAATTGAAAGCCTTAAACTCAACTATTCCAACAGATTAGCATAACTTTTCGTATCTTACTGAGATGACCTGCTTTTCACTTTTTGAGCCATTACATATCCACCCCCCCCCCCTTTTCTTCTATCCCCTGGTCTATTCCTCCAGGCTTTACTTTACTATATTTCTTAAGAGATTGCCAGGACTGAAAATCTATCATGTTAGTTTATCCTCTTCATCTACACAGTATTATACCAAAGTGTATATCAAGCTAGTTCTATTTCTGTCTTCTGCTATATATTATGAGCCATATTTTTATTCTACATTTATAACCCATATAACTGCATTTCCAATATGTCTATATATTTCCCTTTTTATGCATGCTTTTGTCTTATTTTCTGGATCTTTTCCAGATATTGTGCATTTTATTTTATTATGCATGCTTTCTTGTTTTACTAGAGCTTTTCTCCTCAGGCCTCTGCTGAAAAGGGAGAAGATTCTTGCCCATTTGGATTATCCCAATAAACAAATGCAATACATAAAAATGGATAGGCAGATAAATAAATAAAATATTAAAATGTGTGTGATTTCTTTAGAATCGTAGCTATTTAAAGCAATAGAAAAATGCAATTTTAAAACCATTTTATTTATATTGAAAAAACTTCAAATCTAACATTTATATTAAAATTGGATACTTTTCATAAATATAATTAGCAGTCATTCATAGTGCAAGCATTCCCATTATCATAGCTACTATTGCAGTTGTCAGTACTCTTAGCAAAATAATAGCGTTCAAGGTTATGAATTTGAAAAATGATTAAATGTGAAAGTAACATTTACAAAAATTAATCAATCTAGTTATGTCAAAATCACAATGAGTGAATTCAGCTTTGTTACAAATTTAAAATGCATTAACAATAAAACTAATACTAATGCTCTAAATATCTCCATCTCTCTATATATGCATATATATACATATATATATCTATCTATCTATCTATCTATATATATATATATATATATATATATAATATAATATAATATAATATATATGTGTATATAATATATATGTACACACACACACACACACACACACACATATATATATATATATATATATATATATATATATATATATATATATATATATATATATATATATATATATATATATATATATATATATATATATATATATATACAGTATATGGGGCTATAAATAATTGAAATAATTAGAAATTAGCATAACAATTGACCTAAATTCTGCAAGCAAATCAAACTGTGAAGATATTGACCGGGATTCATGAATCTCGGCGCAAGGCCGGCGTAAGGTCTGCGCCGGCGGTGCAGTGAATAGCCGGCGCAGTAGCGCCATATGCATATTAATGAGAGTGCACCGCAACCACAGACACGTGCGTAGTGTACGTGAGCGAGCCCAGGTAGGATGCGTCTGGAGGCGTGTCTAAGCCGGCATGAGGTGAGCAACCTAATGTGCTGACAGCCACGGTCCGCCCATAATAGTAATGGCAGCAGCCAGGTCCCGTGCAGAATGAAACGCACGTAGAGTATGCAGCATAGTACCCGTCCCAAATAAACGGAGAAGCAAATACAAGCCACGAAGGCTTAAGTGTACCCATCCAAGGAGCAAAGGATACGATATGACCGCTTTGTCCCGCAATGCACCGCCAGTGGTTACACTCAGAGAAGGTGTACAGCAGCATGTCAGCGCCGCACCGACATAGGAGCAGCGACTAAGGTCACCACCTGTCCCACTTTGGGTGGGGCAGTCTCTATGGGCAGTTGTGTCCCGAAAAACGTATTAAAATGGCAAATGTGCTAAGATTGTAGGACATAATGATATCCCGTATTTAATGTAATGGTAGCATGAATTGGTTATTTCTGTAACTGAAATACCTAAATGTCACAAGAAACAGAATAAGCAAGCAAATTGCCACAACAATAAGCTTTTACTTAGGCAAACAAGTGAAGTTCTATGCTATATAGTGACCGTGTGTATGTGTCGGCCTGTAAAGTCAGATGTGAGTCCCGGAAATATCCCAGCTTGGAAACTGGAAAAGGTGGCAACCCCAGTAGCGACATGGGCATGGTCACCAGGGTTACCAGCTGTCCCAATGTGCCATGGACAGTCCCTGATTGGACAGTTGTGTCCCTGCAACAATCGGAAAAATGGAAAATGACCTCAGATCCCCTGCCAAAAATATTCCCGCAATATACATGTAATAGTAGTATAAAACATATACATTTGTATATGAAACACATACATGGCATAAGAAAATGAATAAGGAACCCAAATGCTTACAGAATAAGCTTATAGTATGGCAAACAAGTGAAGTTCTGTCAACTGCACTTGCCGTGGGTATGTGTAGTCCTGCAAATTCAAGTTTCCACATAACATGCCCCACTATGGGCATTGGAAAAGGTGCCAACCATAATGGTCACAAGCAGTTGTGAGAGTACATAGCCGGGTAGCTGTGTCGACATAACAACAGTAAGGAATCAAGATACCTTAAACACAGGCAAACATGTGCATAGCAACATATCCCACACCCAGCAACGCCTCTGTCGCATACACTGGATGGCGATGTTGAAGTGTAATATCCAGAAGCAGAACCCATGCATTCAGATGTAATACACAATAGCCTCATTGTACATGTCAGTCCCACCCATGTACACCTGTGCACCCTAACCTGCTAGCATCCGTGTGCAGCTATACACCCACACACAATGTGCATACCTGAAATGTGGTAAGATGTTTGTGTTAGGCAATGCCACGCTGCCAAATACGCACCCACATGTCACCAACCCACCTCAGGTACAGATATGTAAATGGCTGCATGTGAATGTGTCTGCAGAATGTGTACATCCCGCATGTGGTATGTACCCGCCGAAACCATATAGGTTTGCATACGACACGGTGCACATAACTGTACACATGTGGACAAGTCGGGTTGTTGAACCACCGCATCGATGTTTAGCTATGCAGTGAAGTCGATCACATATAGCGGAACACGTGCCTATCAAACAGGACGTCCTAACAGGGTGCTACAGGCAAAGAAGGGGAAGGTGGGACATCACATGTGGAGAGTAGCGTTGCCGGACGGCCAAATACACACGGTCAAGGTAAAGGACGGAACAACATGCATATGGCCGGATGGATGTTGTTCAAAATATATATATAGAAACACATATGAAGTGCCAGTTTAGACTCGAAATACTATATAATGCATTGAATTGTACCGTACAATATGGCAGTAGAAGTAAGCCTGCATGTAATTGGTGAAGCTAAGCTGTAGTGTGATGGAATTCTGATCCTGGCAGTAACCAGTACAGCAGGCTTATGTCTGTCAGCATTAATTATCTGCTGGGTTACAGAACAATAAATGTATGTACATGCATAACATCACCCCTTCCTCTGAGGAGGATGGCCTTGTGAGCTCAATCAAGATAACAGTACAACTCCTTACCAGAGAGACAAAGCAACGATTAAGAAATTAACTGAGTACTGTATCGAACAGTCTAGGGTCCTTGAAACAGTTACAATCACAGAAGGACAGTGTAATTGACAAGGTGCCTTGCAAGGCTGTGTTATTCTCATGGGAAAACATTTTAAAAGCACGACCCCAGCACCCACGTATGTATAGACTATTGTGGACCATAGTGATGGAAATGCCCTGTGACCGACCACGCCAGTAAGGTGGGCAAAAGCTGATTGTAAACACTATATAAAGAAACTGCTTACTGTATAGAGTCAGACAAAACTCTCATACTTGGACTGTATATGATTTAGCCTGCCTGTGTACACTACTAAAACTTTCTGAACCCGAGCCTCCTGTGTTATTGACTGTCACTTAGAAAAGCCTACTGATAACTACAGTCTGGTTTTAACAACTTATTTGACATTGTGATCCTTGTAATCCGGAATTCCCTTGGTAAGCTACAGGTCAGAGTGCATGGCTGGTTAGACATCTACGCAGGAGAATTTGCCTAAATGGTTCTTCTTGAATGAAAAGACCTCCGACTGAATTGTTGTGTGTAAAGAGGCTGTTTACTGTCTGATCTGTGGCTGAAAAGCGGAAAACTGGATCCCAAGAAGAAATCGTGCAGCCTTAAACAGGAGGCTCAGGTAAGGAGTGTTTGCCTCTTTGTCTCTATTGTAGATCAGGGACCAGACTACATTGTGTTTCTGTTAACAGTTGTGATAGCGGGTCCAAGACCTATCCACATACTGTTAAATCTGAACATAGGTCAGGGGAACACACAGCAGAGTAAATAGTCATTGTAGACACTACAGTGGATACAGGGAAGGAGACACCACGTGGTATGAGAGAAGGGTACGTAGCAGTCGTGTAGAGGATATGGGAGATTATTGAAGAAACAGATCATGTGATCCGCGCTTGACGGGTGACGGAAGTATATGCAATCGCAGAGAGCACATAATGTGAGTTATCCAGCAAAATGGGGTAATAAATACGACATTGATGGTATATTACACAAAATATCGTTACTGAAACATTGTAATCCCTGAAAATGTGATGCACATGTTCTACGGTAAACACCTGTTCCACCCTGAGAGGGACAGTCCCTCTTGGCCAGTTGTGTCCTGCAAACAAACCGAACAATGGCAAATGTCCTGATATCTCAGGACAAACATTTCCCAGATATATTTCAAAATGGTAGCATAAAACAGTAATTTTGTATCTGGAACAACAAAATATCATAATAAACAGAATAAGCAACTGAAATGCTACAACAATTGGTAGTCTCCTGGCAAAAAGTGAAATCCTGTCCTATGTACTGGCCGTGGGTATGCTTTTTCCTGGAAAATTACACGTTCCGAACACTAATGTCCCACATTGTGCATTTGAAAAGGTGGCAGCCCTAAGATGTGCAGGCGACAAAACAGCGACAATTGGGTATCCGTCATGCACATAGGTGGATTGAGGTAGTGAACTGAAGGGAACAGAACACTACAAATGTCAAAGCATCATACGTACACAGAGAAGATCATAATACAGTAGTACCGATAGCCCCCCCCCCCACAACACCCTACCACCTCCGATACCACATCCAGGATATGAAGCGGGAGGGCAGGCTAGTCCCCACACCTTATCCTGTGGCAACAGAGGTAGCACAACGACCAAATGTAACAGAAGCTATTGAAACCACATCCCGAACTCGTAACATACCTAGGAACACCCGAGTAAGAAGACAGTCACTAGAACAGAGTGAGGATATCTGTCAATTAATTGAAGTACCGAACCCTCATGCAGGACAGGAAGGCCAGGACCCAACCCCGTAGTGTATAGACCGTGGACACCAGAAGATATCTGTAAAGTCACAGAGGGAATTCCATCTACAAAGTAATCGCTATTCACCATGCAATACCCCTGTATCTTCTGATCGGAAAACAAAGGGGGAATGGCGGATGGTACAGTATGTACAAGCTGTAAATCATGTAATAATACTTAGGGTAGCGATGGTGCCAGACCCACACACTATATTCAATGCTATGAACACGCCACAGAAGTATCTTACCGTGGTACATATAAGCTATGCTTCCTTTGCAATACCTATACATCCAGATAGTCCGTATTGCTTTGTATGTACATTCAGGGTAACAGATACAGCCATACCCGCTATCGCGGGGATACTGTGAAAGTACAACGATATTCCCACAGGAGATGGCTAGCTACATTCCGGTGTTAACTCCACCCGGGCCAGTCAAGTTCTACTTTATGTGGATGATATTCTGCTTGCGGCCCCTACCCAGCAGCAATGTATGGAAGATACAATAGCATTATTCAGATATTCAGCAGAACAGGGACATAAAGTAAGCAAGCATAAATTGCAACTACAGAGAATACAGGTCAAGTACCTGGGATATGTGGTATCCAAGTAGGGTAGAACATCACATTACGATAGGACGGTAGCAATTTCATAAGCACACAAGCCAACTAACAAGAAGGGAATGAAGTCCTGTCTGGGCCGACTAACATTTGTCAAAGCTGGTTACCAAACAATGCTTTGGAATCCGCTGTATTGTCTGCCTTAATCTTTAATACACCTATGGCAGCACAACACATACTACACTGGATTACAGTAGCAGAAACAGCTTTCTGCAGACTAGAACGATTGATAGCTTCAACATCTGTAGTAGGTCTTCTGAATAATCATAACACATGTTGTCAGACTGTAGATTGTAAGCGGAGATATATGACGCCAGTCTTGATGCAACAGCATGGAAGTAAGCAACGCCACATAGCTCACTACTCATTGCAGTTGGACACTGTGGCATGGTCAGTGCCACATTGTGTACAGGCAGTTGTTGTAGCACCCATGGCAGTACAGGCCCCGGCCTTAATGTTACTAGACCACCCTCTCACTGTGAGAATGTGTCATGCAGTTGCGATCAGTCTGCTGCAAGAGAAGATAGCATTCCTGACCCATGCTAGACATTTGTCTTGTTTGACCATACCACTGAGTCAACCTCATATGGTGATTGAACGTTGTACAACATGAAACCTATCAACGCCACGTCCGACACCTGTGTATGGCACACCACACAGTTGCCTATACGAAATGGATTAAATAACTACACACAGACATGATATCACTGATATACCCTTAGATGATGCAGAGGTGACAATTAATGTGTACGGATCATGTAGACAGAGTCCAACAGGAACGAATCAAGTAGGGTATGCAGTAGTTATTGATAATGAGATTGTAGACGGCCAAACCCTGCAGCATAACGTGTCTGCTCAAGCAGCAGAATAGATAGCTTTAACACGTGCTTGTACTGTAGTGGAAAACTGATGTGTGGACATATGTCCCGATAGTCAGTATGTTGTCTGTACAGTGCATGTTTATGAGCAGCAGTGGAAGAATAATGGGAATGATAACATCCACCGGTAAACCGATTAATCATGCGCAATTGATCTTGAATGCATTAGACTCCATTCAGTTACCCACTAAAGTAGGTAATTGTAAATGTGCAAGTCATAGAAAGCAACAGGATAACAGTAGGAAAGGTAAGGCATGAGCTCATGCATCTGCAAAACAAGCAGCCTCACAGTTGGAAAGTGTTTGTGTGAATGAGGAATGACAAACCTCAGACAGTTTAGATGTAGAAATTTTACAAACAATGCAAACATCAACTACGAAAGCAGAAAAGCCGACGTGGGTATGACGAGGAGCAATCCCTGAACACGGACTGCACATATCCACAGTGATAAAGCCAATATTAACGGCTAATGTATTCAGATATGCGGCTTTGTGGAGCCATGGGTAGAGACATGTCGCAACAGGGGACGGTACATTTGGTTAACAGAATACCCCTAACATACGGAATTACGAACCACATACAAACATCATGAGCAGCGTGTCACATTTGCAGTAGATATCATGCACAGGGAGCATTTAAACCGAAGGGAGTGAGTTTACCTACACCACCATAACTGTTCCGCACTATTTGTATGGAGTTCATACATCTGAATAAATGTGAAGGGAACAAATACTGTTTAGTGATTACACATATATATAATCATAATGGGTAGAAGCATTCCCAACCATGAATCCGGATGCAGCAGCAGTGGCAAAGGTGCCAGTAAAATAAAGTATCCCTAGATCTGGCATGCTGTAAAGAAGCTACAGTGACAATAGAACACATGTAGTGAACCAGACAATCACGCAACCTGAGGGATTATTTTGTATTTCCATGAATGTAAATTGCATGTACAACCCACAGTCAGCATGATTGCTGGCGCCGTAAAGTGGGATCCCGAGAAATAAGTAGAGGAGGTTGGTGGGTGACATCCAGACGACTTACATGTGCTGTCTACCTCTAGCATTGCTGAGCATGACAACAGTTCCAAATGTAAAGTGCTGCACGCACTTCGAAGTAGTATGTGGAATGGCATATCATGTGCCAGAGTGGAAAGCTGTCATGCCTGCAGAGCCGGAGGTCGATGGCTCATTAGCAGGTGACATGAGAGGATTGTTAACCAATAACACTGTTCTTCAGTTAAAGTCTTTTACAGATAAAGAGCAAACGAAGACGGACGCATAGCTGACACCAGTATCCTGTGTGTATGTCACTGTTATCCAAAGAACATTATTGGCAAGTGGAAAGTGTGAAGGTCTGTACCAGCTCCTGTTGGCAACGCCTACTGCAGTAAAGTTTGCAGAGAGGTCGTCCTGGGTCCACCTCACATTTTTCAAACCGGTAAAGGATATCAAGTCTGATTGACATCTTGTAGCTGATATACCATAGAGCCTGAATCACCCGCCAAGACTGTATAACAATACAAAGCAACCCCAAAGACATTTTTGTTTGCTGTCCTAATGGTTATACACCTATTAACCATGTTTGTGTTTACTTTACATTTGCTGGGACCTTACCTGCACATAACTACACGGATACAAATACTGATACGTGATGAACTGGCCACAGAGTGTCTTCCACACTTCAACAAATACCTAGGCATGACGTGTGTGCATATACAGACTATGAACACTTTAAATTGCTGTGTTTGTACTGCCATACGTACATCATATGGAGGACTTCCGATGCATGTTGTCCCCTTGGGGATAGATTGAGACTTGTGAATATTTACACTTTGATACAGGTTCTGTGAGATCACAGGACAACGTGGCACTGTACTTACCTGTTACACAAAAAGGAATTGTATGTTATCATAAACATGATACAGTTTCAGTTTGTGGGAGTATTTGTAACATAACTGTGTCTTACGAATGTCATATAACAGCCAAAGATCACAGTACTACTTGTAGCACCATTCATTATTTGTATTGAAACATCATGAGAAGAATGTGGAAGGATGTGCAGAAACATCCTGAATTGTATAAACAGTCCTCTGTTAGAGACAGGAAAATGTTACATGCAGAGGTAACCCGCATCAGTAGTAAAGTAGAATATTGTTATGTTGTTTGTGGGAAAAAGCATATCAATGGTTACCTGGGAATTGGTCCGCAGTTGTTATTTGGGTTATCTGGCTCCAGTCACATGACATACTGCACAATTGCCTCTGGGTGCTAAACGCACTATAACACATATAGCTCAAGAACTGGGAACACAGTCGAGAAACCTAGTAATCCAGTGGGTGAAATGGAAGCTGTTCTGACATTCCAGTCTTCTGCAAGAGATAAAGGAATACCGATTCATATGGACTTGTGTGACAGCGCCATAGCCTGGCCTGGAACACTCCCCGCTTGTGGAGTAGTGAAATCAATCAGGAACAGAGGAAGTTATCAAAACCTGTCGGAGGGATGATGAATGTGACTTACCATGCTTGAACTTGTGACTGATGAACTGGATGCAATGAGAACTGTTGTGTCACAAAATGTAATAGCGCACGACTGCACCGTGGCGCCGAGAATTGGTACGTGCGCGCTTATTAAAGAAGATCGCTGTGTCCAACTACCACATGAAAAGACCAAAATCAACGCCCACCTAGAGGTAATACAGCAGGTGTCATCCATGGCGGAACCAGGCCCAAACCCACTGACGAACCATTTCCACAAACCATTTGGTGGATGGGGTCAGTCATACTGAATATCATGATTGCCATTTGTGTTGTTCTGCTCATATTGGGAGCATGTGTCTATTGTGGGATACTTTGCATGTAAGTATTAGTCAGGGACTCTGGCGACATATCTGTACCCGAGACTATGTATCAAGACCTGTAGTGGTATTTGTCAATAGAAAATGCAATCCTTCTTGAAATGTACAACAAATTACTTGCCTAGTTAAACGCTCCAGAGAGGAAGAGGCTAGGGAATGAAATAATGTTGTATATGTTTCTGGATAGAATAGAAGCAATCAAAGGAGGGAGAATGTTAGCAAAATACATATTTAAACATATATATGACGTGCAACTTTAGAAGCAAATAGTGTATAATGCATATTATTCTATCTTACAATATGGCAGTAGAGCTTATCATGCATGTAATTGCCTGTAGTGTAGCTGCAGTGTGATTGAACCCTGACCCTAGCAGTAACCAGTGCAGCAGGTGTATGTCATTCAGCATTAGTCATCTGCTCGGTTAGAGAATAATACATGTATGTACAGGTATATCTGTCATCCTTCCACTGAGGAGGATAGGCTTGTGAGCTGTAACACAGAGTACAGCTGCTCAGCAAAGAGACAAAGGAACCTAGTAGGAAATGGAGTGAGGACCGGATCTGAACAGTGTTGGAACCGTGACAGAGCAGAATTTACCAAAGTACAGTCTAATTGAATATGTGGCTCGCAAGGTTGTGCTATCCTCATGGGAAAACATTTAATAAGCATTACCTGAGCACTGTTGTAGGAATACAACGTTGTGGACTCTAGCAATGTAAATGCCTTGTGACTGACCACATCATTAATGTGTGCAAAAGATGATAATATACACAATGCTCATACAGATGTAACATGTATAGAGTACAACAAATGTCTACACTTTTACTGCATAGTTCTTTGCCTCCTGCTGCACAGTAGTAAAACGTTATTAATCTCAGCTTCCTGTGTTATTGACTGTCATTTTGAAAATATGAATGAGTGTTACAGTTTGATTTAAACAACTTAATTGACAGATGTGTACGTTCTAGCATGGGAATAGGTCAAGCCAACCATCACAATGTCCATGTGTACCACATACAAACAGCCAGTAACACGCAGTAGTAGTGCATGAAGGCATACACGACTGTGGGAATAGTACAGGACATATGGCAGGTGCCAAGTGCAGATGCATGACACAAACCCCAGGATGGGTGTCCCTGCAAAGAGGAACATGTGCCAACCACAACTCCCACAGATGTACCTGCAATAAAAACACATGGCAAACACACAGAAACACTACTGTCCAACACACGACTGCAACGGAGCCTGGTCAAACACCAACATGAAGCATGCACAAACAGGGACTTGTGTAATGTTTGCCTTAACACCCCCCATAGGCCAAAGAAGAATAGAATGGACATATGCATGTAATGTTGTGAAGGATGTGTGGTAGTCCTCAGTATCACAGTGTTAGGGACACAGATACACTGTCATCAACTGTGACGTATGTGCACTGTACACAGCATACCTGCATGTAATACAGAGGACAATCATGTGCCACAGAAATATACACTGGAGAAAGAGTATAGGGATAGACAATTGTAAATGTGACAAACTATGAATATAGGTTCATATGACCATAGGTACAGGGTAGGCCATCGTCCCAGGTTCAGCCATAACACTACACCATAGTTAGGATGACTTTGCCAACCTTCTGTGCTTCAGATAAAATACTCATGATTTTGCTGTACCTCCGGCAAGCAGTGATAATGATGTAATCCCTGGCATATACCTGCAATTCTCCATCCAATGGACATCATAATCCCGAACAAGGCTAGGAAGGATCTCTGTCTCACATGTACTGTGATGTAGATCCACAGCATTATGAGTGTCTGGGTGATATATGTGTCACTCAAACACATCCCATTAATGACCGTGACAAGGTAAATGTCACCTGCCCTAGTGGTTCTGGGGATGCAGATACAGAAGGTGAAGCATACACATGACATATGGGTTGACATGGCCTCGTATGTCAGGCACAGGTCAACACTAAACAGCAGGTATGTGACAATGTGGCAGGGGTCCTACAAGTGGGGCAGCATTACACAAAATGATGTCATCCTGCATCTGTACAACAATTAACCTATGAGGGCTTCCCAGCTGCTGTAGGTGTATGGTCAGATACAGTCTGAATGGGGCAATGTAGTAAATCATAGGTGTAACACGTAATGGGTACAAGGAGACAATGACCTAGCCTGATGTAGATGTGAATCCCTGCACAAACAGGTGGGCAATGTAGAAGTCCCACACAACCACGATAGCAACGTGTGTGTTGAATGAATGGTGACCGACAAACTCTGTCCCCTGATCCCTGGTAATCACCCCTGTGCTGAGTGGACAGCCACCTGTATGCTGGACAGGGGTGACCTAGTAGTTCTCCACAGGTATGATGTTGCATTACTTAGCATTTAGCTGTGGGACATGTCCCTGACAGCAGATATGCATATCTGGGAGGCCCCTTCGAAGGATATCTGTGTCAGATGTCCGTCCCACTATGGCACCTGTTTTGCAGTCATCTACAAACAATGTTGCCCACAAAACCCCTGTGTGTGCCTGTACCGTGGAAATGTAGATGTATGACAGGAGTGGACCCACGGAAGGGCCCCATGGGACACCACTTGCGACAGGCAGTAGGTCTGACACGCTGCCAGCAACTATGACTGTGTGGGTTGTGTCGCATAGACAGTTTCCAACACATTCTGTGATGTACGTGTCCACATCCCAGCCAATGGGTTTATCAACGATACTTGAGGGGGGTAATGTGATGAAGGCCTTTGCCAGGTCGAGGTAGGCTGTATGGACTGCAACACCCCATCAATGGCCTCGTGACTGTCCCGAAATTTCACCCATGCTTTAAAGGCATGAACCGCCCCTGAACAAGACAAACCGTGTTGGATGCAAAGTATGTATGTCCCCTATGCAGTCATATACGAGCCGCAGTATGATCCCTCCCCATGTCTTTGCAGATAGGTCTCCTCATGGTAATGGGACAGTAATAACCAGGCTCAGTGGAGGCATTGGCCCTGTGACGTGGGACTACAGTTGCCATGCGACACAACCTGGGTACCTTACCTGAGGTGAGGCTACAAAGAAATAGCTGTCCTAACTGTGGGTCTAATACCTCAATGAGATAGTGGAGTACACAGTGGGGTCACCAGCTGGTCTCATGGATGCTATGTCCACTACCCTGGAGAGAGCATGTCCCACCTGTGTGTCACAGAACATTTGTTGACCACAAACCGCTGGTACAGACATCTCCTCATGTGTTGGGAGGGTGTGGAGATGTCCATACTGGACTTGTCAGCCTGTTTGTTGGCAATGTGTGTATGTTGAGTAAACTCCACCTCTTTGTGAACCCAGTCAGAGCATATGTGGGAGTGACCTCCCAGGTGTTGAGCATAGCAACTGATGGTGGTATGATTGTCAGCCAGGTCCATGTAGGTATATCTGTGGAATGTGCCCTGGACCATGGCACGACAGTGTGTAACTCTACACATATGATGACCAAGGGTGTCATACCTCACAAGGTGTCTGCTCCACCTTGTAGTAGCCACCTCCTCGTGTTGTACATCCTGTGTATGGCTGGGGTACACCACACTGGATGCTTGGCATTGGTACAATGAACCACAGTTGGTTAAGTGAATGCCAGGTTCATGCAGTCCTGTAGGTACTGGTAGATGGCAATGTGATTGATGCAGTGGCTGCAGTACTGTCGACCACTGGCTCAGGGTCCTTAAAGGAGACCACAGTAGTGTGCAGAATTGTGTAGTCTGCCTCTGAGCAAGCAATGTGTATGGTAACTGGCAACACTCGCAGCAACGGATGCCAATAGCAGAAGCCAATGTCCAAATAACATAGATTAACTTCTGCATGATAATATGTCTTATCATACATGTATTGACACGTGTGCTAATTACAATTGCAAATGGCCGGTAAGACTGGCCTAAAGTTCCCGTGATGTACACAGTCTGGAGGTGTTGTTCCGATAATAAAGTGGCAATACCACCCAATCGTGACCGCTGGGTATGAAAGTGGTTGCTAACCTGCAACATTGGATGTACACCATTGGGTTCTGGTGTCGGAAGACATGGTTCCTGTAGCACTACACAGTATGGGTAGACAAGCAGACATCCGCGATTGCTGAACACACAGCATCAGTGAAACCCACTGCTCACAAGGACACAGTCCGACAAGCTCTACACTTTACATATGCACAGTGGTGTCCATTGTAGGACCCAAAAATTGTCTAAAGACAGGAATGCCGCCTTATTTCAACACCTAACTGAACTCATTGTCGTCACAGGTACACATATGCACCGCAAGCGTGTTTAATGTTGCTGATAGCTGTCCATGTAATGCAGCACAGATGCACACAAATACCCAGGGTACCAGGTCCATAGAACTGCGTCCACATCACAGTCCCGCACACATGACGGATGTGTAATGGGTACTGTCAATTGTTGCAGTCAAGGGATTCTGGGTATGTAGACTCTGGGCTCGGTGTTGTTTCGCAGGCAATCCTTTGTCCCGCCTGGGAGGGATGTGTGCGTAGCACCTGCCTTACTCTCCGCTAATAATGCAAACCATCCACCGGAGAATGCTAAATGCAGGTGTGGAATGTGTACAGCCCTATACTAGTGTCCAGTAGGCAATTCTCATGGATGGACACCCGTATGGCCAAGATGGCACCCACAACTGCAAACCCTGGTAAATTACATAGCCGCTGTAAGGCATAACACAGGAAATACACATAGGGACTACAGTTGACATTCCACATACAAAGCCGGACCGTCGTGCCAACACCGGCGTACACAGCACTCAATCTGCCAGCAACAGAATGAGGAGCACCCGTCACCGTACAGCGGAACAGATGTGCGACCTGTGGAACACATACTAATGGCACACACACAACGGCAAGTAGGATATGTAAACTATGGCATTCCCACCTATGAAGACAACATGGTTAAATGAAAACATAGGTAATCAACATGTTCCGTGGTGTTATATTGGAAATACGGTGACGGATATGTCCCATTGGGATGTCTGAGGTTTATATGAAGCAGTTGCTAACCAGCATCTTTGGATGTATGTCATTTGTTCACAGTACTAAATCACCTGGTTATGTAGCACCATGTAGACTGGGTAGTGAAACAGACATCCGCGATTGGGGAACATACACCAGCAGTGAAAAGCACTGGGCAGGTGGACACAGTCCAGCAACATCTAACTTGACATATGCACATCGGTGTCCATTGTAGGACCCAAAATTCCAGTCATGGAATGCCTGCTAGCTTCCTGCATTACTCACGTGATCTCATTGTCGCCACCACGCCACAGGTACACATATGCACCGCAAGCGTGTTCAATGTTGATGATAGCTGTCCATGAAATGCAGCACACATGCACAGAAATACCCAGGGTGCCGTGTCCATAGAACTGCGCCCACATCACAGTCCCGCACACATGAAGGATGTGTAATGGGTACTGTCGACTGTTGCAGTCAAGGGAGTCTGGGTATGTAGAATCTGGCCTCGGTGTTGTTTCGCAGGCAATCCTTTGTCCCGCCCGTGGGAGGGATGTGCGTAGCACCTGCCTTACTCTCCGCTAATAATGCAAACCATCTACCGGAGATTGCAAAATGCAGGTGTGAAATGTGTACAGCCGTATACCAGTGTCCAGTAGGCAATTCACATGGATGGACAAGCGTATGACTAAGATGGCACCCATAACTGCAAACCCGGGGAATTACACTGCCGTAGTAAGGCATTACACAAGTAATACACATAGGGACTACACTTGACATTCCCCATACAACAAACACAGACAACCAGCCGATGAAGTCCAAAGCAAAGACGAGGTACTGTAGACACCGACAGTGACCAACCAGAGCACACCAGTAATTAAATGCAGTCACCATAGTTTACTGAAGCTCTTTTCGTCTGCTTCATAAGCAGACTTATTCAGAATACATACAATGCAGTCCAACCTACTACATGTAAAACCCTTAATTGGTCAGTAAATTAGATGTGCTAGGTATTACTTACATGCCTTAAAGGCAAACAAGCAAACAAACTTTACTTGGGTTACAGATTCCACACAGTGAGGACATCAGACATTGCTTCGAAAGGTACATTCTTCATAGAGAAATAGAAATATATGTATATATATGAAAGATGAACCAACATAATGTTTTCCAAATGTCTGACTGTGTAAGCTACATATATATGTTCTACGGACTGTGCCAATATATTAAAAGAACTGCAGACACCTAGTAATATAAATGAACCATAATATACACAGATAAACCGTATGATTATGACTAATGTAAAATAGACCAACGAAATGTAAAGATTCACAATGTGGTAATGTAAATATTCATTTAGAAGGTTACTTAAATAAATCAATTCAGACATCCATGTCAAAATACTAACAGAAGGCCAGCGAGGTGCCTGCCCTCACATGTACTGGGATGTTGTTCCACAGCATAGTGAGTGTCTGGGTGATGAATCTGTCCCACCAACACGTTCTATTAATGACAGTGTCAAGGTGTACGCCACCTGCCCTTGTGGTTCTGGGGGATCTAACTTCTTTAGGTGAAGCATACCATCAGATCTGGGTTCGACATGGCCTTGTATGCCAGGCACAGGTCACCTCTGTGCAAGTGGTATGCAACTGTATACATCTGTAATTCTTTCAGTTGGTCAGTATAACACATATTCCTGAGACCCTGCATCTGTTTGTCGATGAACTGTTGGTGCCTTTCCAGCTGCTGCAGGTGTCGGGTCACATACATTCTGAACGGGCATTGTACCCAATCATAGGTCTAATGAGTGATGAGTACAAGGGGACAATGACCTCCCTGATCTAGATGTGAATCCCTTCATGATGATGTGGGCAATGTGGAAGGTCTACCTAACTACGTTAGCAACGTGTGTGTCTAACGAACGGTTAACAACAACCTCGGTCCCCAGATCCCTGGTAATCCCCTCTGTGCTCAGTGCATTGCTAACTATATCATAGCTAGGGTAACCTTGTTCTTCCCGAAGGGTATGACTATGCATTTCGTGGGATGTAGCTGTAGGCCGTGTGTCGGCCAGCACTCCTCCAGATGTGTGAGGCACTCCTGAAGGATATCTGTGTCAGATGTGTGTCTGACTATGGCACCCAGTTTGCAGTCATCTGCAAACATTGTCACCCATAACCCCTGTGTTTGCTTGTACTTTGGAAACGTAGATGCTGAAAAATAGTGGACCCAGGACTGGGCCCCATGGGACACCGCCAGACTGGCTGTGAGTATGACATGGCGCCAGCAACTATGTCCATGTGTGTTCTGTGACTTAGCCAGTTTGCAACCCATATGGCGTATGTATGGATATACGCTCAAGATGACGGGTTTATCACTGATACCCGAGGGGGGTATTGTGTCGAAGGCCTTTGCCAGGTTGAGGTAGGCTGTATGGACTGCTTTACCCTCATCAATGGCCTTGGTGACTGATCCTACAAAGTCAAACACGTGTAAAAGGCATGATCTGACTTTGACCAAGCTAAACTGGGTTGTATCCAAAGTATGCGAGTCCCCTATGTCTTTATCTATGAGTTCCATTATGATCCCTCTCCATGGCTTTGCAGATAAGGCTTGTCAAGCTAATGGGATGGTAATAACCAGGGTCAGTGGAGGCACCATCTATGTGAAGTGTGACTACAGTCGCCTTGTGCTACTACTCGGCACGATCCTGAGGTGAGGCTAAGATTAAACAGCTGTCCTAAGTGTGGGTTTAATTCCCCATAGAGTTCATGGAGTACACAGCTGGGACACCATCTGGTCCCATGGATGCTGTGTTGACTGCCTTGGAGACAGCATTTCCCACCTGTGTGTTACAGATGTTCCAGGATCTACAAGTCTCAGGTATAGATAACTCTCCATGTGGGGGGGAGGGGGGAAATGTTAGCACTGAACATGTCAGCCAGTATGCTGGCAATGTGTGTAGGTTCAGTCATCTTCACATCATTGCGAACCCGGTTTGAGCATATCTGGGAGTGTCCTCCCAGGTGTCCAACATAGCTAAAGAAGGACTTATGAATGTCTGTTGAGTCCTTGTTAATTTCTCTGTTGAATTTCCCTGGATGATTTCATGACAGCTTGTAGTTCTTCACATATAATGAGCAAGGGTGTGTTACCTTACAAGTATTCCGCTTTAACTTGTACTATCTACCTCCTGTCGGTGTAGAGCTAGTTCATGGCTGGGGTCCACCAGACTGCATGCTTGTCTGTGGTACAAAGAGTCTCAGTTTTGTATGGGATTGCCTGATCCATGCAGTCCTGTAGGTGCTGGTGGAAGGCATATGTACGTGATTCAGCGGTTTGAGTGATGTTCACCACTGGCTCAGGGGCCTTAAAGGAGACCACAGTAGTGTTCAGAAGTGTGAAATCGGCTTTTGAGAAAGGCATATGTATGGTAACCGCACCACTGTACACATGGAACATCATGGCAATACACCACGGCTGGATGTGGGTAATGCTGGACATACCCACGGCAGACGTGGCGCTCCTCGAGTCCGATGCCCGAGGGACCACACACATAGCCGGCCTCAGGCATAGGCCAAGTAGGCAGCCGCCTAGGGCGTTGCTCTACCGGGCACCTTTCCAGACATTGTTTGGTGTAGGTAGACCAGGAGGGGGGTAGCGGGTGATGTTGCGGTGGCAACTTCTGCCTAGGGCACCACTTAACCTAAGGCCACTCTTCCCGTGGGTAATACAGCAGTACCCACACCCAGACGCGGGTCATTGCTAGTATGGCATATCATCTATGGCAAGAAACCATATATTCCCAGACATAATGGCACAGCATAATGCCTGTCCGCCGCCCAAACGCAGACATACGCCACCACCGGCGGTGCGGACGCATCGCGCGAGATGTCCGTTACCAATGTCGACATTGTCTCGCTTTGTGAAACAAACTCCACATAGCGATTCAATACTAAACAGCGACGGAGAACCCGATGTCCCCGTGGCTGAGCTGTTCAACCTGTTCCGCCATGTTAAATGTGTGTAGCACAGCGGAAGCGCCCAAACCAAGCAACGGACATGACTGTAACTCAGTGAAAGCCGTCACGCAATGGTAAACCCATGTAATATTGCGACACAGGTCATACATACCGAGGGTTAGTAATGGAAATAGGTACGTTCGACCAGACCGTGTGCAATTAGTATAACAAGATCTACAACGGGTACACCGGCCAATCGGCGCACACGGTTATGAATAATTGGGGGGGGGGGTGACATGGTACCATAGACACGGACAAAACGTGCCCATGTGACTCATCTAACATTCGTACACGGTCAGGGCAGTTCCGTACACTGGGCGGACAAGACCAAACCCAAAGCACCACAGCAACACCCTGACAATCAAAGGCCTGTATGCGTAGGGGATATAAGCACCTGTCATCTGAACATCCCTGCGGTCACGACATATGCATCCTGGGCCATGAGCGAGGGGGAATAAGGAATGTTTAACATGTAGTACCGCACCTTTCCCAGCAGGAGAATGGATGCCTGTGACGTGCGGGGGGGATATGTAAATGTACTTAAGTACCATGGGTATGCATATTAATGACACCGAACAGCTAACGTGTAGTGGTCACAGTATCTGGGAAACGTGAATGCAGTCACGTTTGAATTACGACTATGGAACATATAGATGTGAACGTGTACGTAATGCGTCCATGCTGCAAAGACTGTTACATGTATAAAGTTGTAAGTGCGTTCTGCACACGTCGGTCAACCGGATGAGACATATGTTACCAGAATAGTCACAACTAACACATAACACGTAACCACACAGACCCAGTAAACATTTATAAACAGAATACGGATATGCATGTGCGCGCGCCAGAACCCACAATTAGGAAATGCGAAAAGTGCGTGTGTGATCCACTGGAAGCAGGGAAGGTTAAGGATGTGTCCTCCACTCATTTACATTCATAATTGTACAATATATGCTTAAATAGTACTTACTGATTCCATGCTTTGGAATCGTAATGCTACAATTATACACATTGATATAAAATATCCTGATCAACACACTACATTCTAAGGTTTACTCACAACAATTATCAACTATGTTTCAAGATACTGATTGTATTGACCGATATTGTATTTATATTAACACATTGTTGTCGTATTATTGTTTCCATGAAGTAATGTATGCAACACTGATTTGTATATGTCACGCCATAATCAAGACTTGTAGCACTGTCCACTTAACTATGAGCAGGTTTATTGATTATTTGACTTTAAACTGACTCTGAAGGAAGTGTATAAGGGACAACTATGTAATGCATTTCGTGTTCGACGATGCCCCATGTTAGTAGGTGAAAGTGCTCCGGATCGTTTGACTGTGGAGTCTATCGGTTTTGTCATTGTCTGTTTTGGCCGATATATGTTCAATAATGTCGTTTATGAAGATGGGCAGGACGCAAGGTTTGCTATATTTCCGCTTACTGGCACGTGGATATAGATAGGCCAAGTAATACATAATATGGGTAGTCAAGCAGACATCCACGATTGGGGAACATACAGCGGCAGTCAATACCACTGGCCAGATGGTGACAGTCCAACACGTTCTACACTTTACATATGCACATCGGTGTCCATTGTAGGACTCCAAAAATATATACGTTTACACCTTTACACGTCGGGATCGTCCAATCAGAGTACCAGCCGTGACTACGGCACAGCTAGACATATGCACCACCAGCGTGTTTAAGGTTGATGATACCTGTCCATGAAATGCAGGACATATGAACAGAAGTCCCCAGATTGTCGTGGTCCATAGAAGTGCGCCCACATCCCAGTCCCGCACACATGAAGGATGTGTAATGCGCATCGTGGGGGTTTGCAGCCATGGGATCCTGGGTATGCAAAATGGGGCTCGGTGTTGTTTGGCAGATAATCCGCTGTCCCGCCCGTGGGAGGGCTGTGGGTATAGCACGTGCCTTACTCCCCACTAAGGATGCAAAGTATCCACTGGGTAATGCTAAAAGCAGGTGTAAAATGTGTTCAGCCCTACATCAGTGTCCAGTAGGCAATTCCCATGGATGGACAAGTGTACGACCAAGATGGCACCTATAACTGGACACCTGGTGGAATTACACAGCTGCGGTAAGGCATAACACAGGAAATACATTAGGGACTACAGTAGACACTCCCCATACAAAGTCAGACCGCCGCGTAATACCGCGCATACAGCACTCGATCTGCCAGCAACAACATGAGGATCACTCGCCCATACTGCGGAACAAATGGGCGACCTGTGGAACACATACTAATGGCATACTAACAACCTCAACTACGAAGGTCATACGATGTTTCAACACTAGCGTTCCCGCATATAATCTAACATGCTTCAATGAATAAATAGGGTATGCATGTTCTGTCTGTTTTATATTGACATTACAGTGGCGATATGTCCTACTGGGCCTTCTGAGGATTACTTAAAGCACCTGGCAACCTGCAGCATTACATCAATACCATTTGGGTTAATCGTAGTAGAACATGGGTTTCATAGCACAACATAATATGTGTAGTCAAACAGACATCCGCGAGTGGGGAACATACAGCAGCGGTCACAACCACTGGCCAGATGGACACAGCCCAACATTTTCTACATTTTACATATGCACATTTGTGTCCATTGTAGGACCCAAAATTTCTCCTTTTGCAACGCCAACTGGGTGCAAGCGGAAGACCAAGATGAACTACAGCCGTGACTACGGCACAGCTACATATATGCACCGCCAGTGTGTTCAAGGTTGATGACAACTGTCCATGAAATGCTGACATATGCACAGAAATCCACAGATTGTCGAGTCCACAGATGTGCGCCCACATCCCATTCCAGCACACATGGAGGATTTGCTATGGGTACTGTCGAGGGTTGCAGCCATGGGATCGTGGGTATGCAGAAATGGGTGTTGGAGATGATTGGCAGATGATCCATTGTCCCGCCTGGGAAGGATGTGGGTACAGAACATGCCTTACCACCCACCAATACTGACAATCATCCACCGGAGAATGCTACATGCAGCTGTGAAATGGGTACAGCCCTACACCAGTGTCCAGTAGGCATTTCCCAAGGATGGACAAACGCACGGACAAGATGGCACCCATAATAGCAAGCCTGGTGCAATCACACAGCCGTAGTAAGGCATAACACAGGAAATACAGATGGAAACAACAGTAGACACACCCCGTAGACATCCATCCGCCGTGCGTAATCCCGCGCATACAGCAGCCAAGGTGCTAGCAAGTATGTGGGGATCACCCGCTTCCACTCGGCGGAACATACGGGCGACCTGTGGAACACATATTAATGGCACACCAACAACGCCAACTAGGAAGGTCATACTATGGTTAAAATATGGCGTTCCCACACATAAATAACATACTGTCAGGAAAAAATAGGTTCTACATGTACCGCTGTGTTATAATGACAATACAGTGGCGGATAGTTCACAATGGTACCTCTGAGGATTACTTAAAGCAGTTGCCAACCTGCAGTACTACAGTAACACCATATGGGTAAATTGTGGAAGGACACGGGTTCCGTGGCACTACATAATATGGGTAGGCAGACAGACATCCGGGACTGGGGAACATACGGCGGCAGTCAAACCCACTGGCCGAATGGACACAGTCCAACATGTTCTACACTTTACATATGCACATCGGTGTCCATTGCAGGACCCAAAAATTACTCCTTAAGTAAGTGTGGGCAGCATAGTGTGAACCGGAAGAGGTGACAGCCGTGACTACGGCACAGGTAGATATATGCACCACAAGCGCCTTCAAGGGTGATGACAACCGCCCATGAAATGCAGGACATATGAATAGGACTCCCCAGGCTGCTGCGGCCATACACGCATGCTCATTATCCCATTTCCGCACACATGAAGGGTGTGCAAGGGTACTGTCGAGGGTTGCAGACATGGGATCGTGGGTATGCAAAATGGGTGTCGGTGTGGATTGGCAGATGATTCGCTGTCCCGCCTGCAGCGGACGTGGCCATGGCATATGCGTTACTCCGCAATAATAATGCCGATCATCCACCGGAAATGGAGAATGCAGCTGTGAAATGTTTACAGCCCGATACTAGTGTCCAGTAGGCAGTTCCCATGGATGGACAAACGTACGGCCAAGATGGCACCCATAGCTGCAAACCTGGGGGAATCCCACAGCTGTTGCAAGGCATAACCCAGGAAATACAGATAGGGACTACAGTAGACACTCCCCATTCAAAGCCAGAACGCTGGGCAGATAGCGCGCATACAGCACTCAATCTGCCAGCACATCAATGGGGATCACACGCCCATACAGTGGAACAGATGGGTCACCTGTGTAAACATACCAATGGCACAATCTCAACGCCTGCTGGGAATGACATACGATGGTCAAACTATGGCGCTGCCACCAATGAAAGACATCCTTCGTGAATTAATAGGATTGATGTCAATAGACCATGGCAAACACCCAATGAACAGGAAAGACTTGCTGGCACCCTATGGCCACAAACCATGTCACACATAGGTAGATGGAACAGTCAACTTAAACATTTCGTCCACGACACGTCGCATATGGTATCCAAAGGTACTTCATAGACATGTATGCGCTTATCACCCGATGGCCCCGTGAGACTTACACATAACATGGAAGTATCCAGGCTTTAAATGTCCACCCTTACACTTCCATTTGTCACTTTCTATGCGAACAATGAACATGTAGCCACAGCATAGAAAGCACAGACGCACTGCTAACGAAACACACACATGTCAACATCACAGAAAGCATACTATGAACACACGTATTACATGATATTGTACTATGAAACACAAACAAACCAGCAACCTGCAGCAAGAATAGTCCCCGTAGTTCGACACAACACAAGTCTTCGTAACATTTAAACAGTTTATTAAAACATGCAACGTTTACGTTGTTTACATTAACGTTTGCAGAAAAATGCAAAGTCTAAGAATGTTCACAATCAACAATGTGAGTCTTAACAAGATTTTAAATATCACACTGTTGATTGTGAACAGTTTAAGAATTTGCTTTTTCAGAAGAAGTTGCGAAAGCAACGGAAACACACACACACACGGAAGGGACGGGAGATGAACCTACGCCTATCTACATGAACTCACTACAGTATGAAGCATTTACAGAACGCGCTACCGAGTTTACTGAAGAGAGCGCTGTCAGAGGCATACTTGTAGGCTGGTGACGCCACCAAGAAGACAATAGTTGGCAATAGCCAAGGTATGTGTTGCGGAGAGTCTAAAAGCATGTTCATTCGCAGAGGCAGCTGGGAACACACACACACACACACACACACGGAAGGGACGGGAGACGAACCTACGCCTATCTACATGACCTTACTACAGTATGAAGCATTTACAGAACGCGCTACCGAGTTTACTGAAGTGAGCGCTGTCAGAGGCATACTTGTAGGCTGGTGACGCCACCAAGAAGACAATAGTTGGCAATAGCCAAGGTATGTGTTGCGGAGAGTCTAAAAGCATGTTCATTCGCAGAGGCAGCTGGGAACACACACACACACACACACACACACGGAAGGGACGGGAGACGAACCTACGCCTATCTACATGACCTTACTACAGTATGAAGCATTTACAGAACGTGCTACCGAGTTTACTGAAGTGAGCGCTGTCAGAGGCATACTTGTAGGCTGGTGACGCCACCAAGAAAACAATAGTTGGCAATAGCCAAGGTATGTGTTGCGGAGCGCCTAAAAGCATGTTCATTCGCAGAGGCAGCTGGGAACACACACACACACACACACACACACACGGAAGGGACGGGAGACGAACCTACGCCTATCTACATGACCTTACTACAGTATGAAGCATTTACAGAACGCGCTACCGAGTTTACTGAAGTGAGCGCTGTCAGAGGCATACTTGTAGGCTGGTGACGTCACCCGCAAGACAATAGTTGGCAATAGCCAAGATTTGTGTTGCGGAGCGCCTAAAAGCATGTGCATTCGCAGAGGCAGCTGGAAACACACACACACACAGAGACACACACACACACACGGAAGGGACGGGAGACGAACCTACGCCTATCTACATGACCTTACTACAGTATGAAGCATTTACAGAACGCGCTACCGAAGTTTACTGAAGTGAGCGCTGTCAGAGGCATACTTGTAGGCTGGTGACGCCACCAAGAAGACAATAGTTGGCAATAGCCAAGATTTGTGTTATGGAGCGCCTAAAAGCATGTTCATTCGCAGAGGCAGCTGGAAACACACACACACAGACACACACACACACACACACACACACACACACACACACGGAAGGGACGGGAGACGAACCTACGTCTATCTACATGAACACACTACAGTACGAAGCATTTACAGAACGCTACCGAGTTTACTGAGCAGAGCGCTGTCAGGAGGCATACCCCACGTGGGTGGTATCATTTGCAGAGGCAATGCGCCCGATCGAGTTAGGTCAGAGTGCGCAGTCACGCAGCCTGTTACCATCCCAAGGTCGCCAGACAGTAACACGTTAGTGCTGCAGTCGGGAATACCAAGTAACTACTGATCAGTACATCACTGCCTACTGGGCATGCTCAGACACTTAGACTCGGCACAGAGCAGACATGCATACACATGGTGCGACGGCATGGGTGGCGAATGTGGACCGCCGTGTGTCCAGCCACACAACAGAAACCTGGCCATGCCACAGACGTGGCCGCTGCGAAGGGATGCAGGCATGCCCCGCGGGTATAACTGCAGTCGGCCGCGGTTTGCACTGTGCTGTGTGTCTATCTACACAGCTGCCTACTGGGCATGCTCAGACACTTAGAGTCGGCACAGAGCAGACATGCATACACATGGTGCGACGGCATGGGTGGCGGAATGTGGACCGCCGTGTGTGTCCAGCCACACAACAGCAACCCGCCATGCCACAGACATGGCCGCTGCATCGGGAATATCTAGGTGCAATTAACCATGTGTAGGACTGGCCTACAGTTTGTTGCATGCTACAGACAACCCTCCCAAACACAGGCTACCTGCACAGATGTCCTGAGGACACTGGTGAGTGGGCATGCTCTCACAACAGCACCGTATTGGGTGACATGAACCACCCATACATAGACTGGGAACATCAGCCATGGCACAACACACTACGCCACCGTCACAGGTGTTCTCACACCTGGCCACTGTTAAACAGCCATGCACCATACATACTAGGGGATGTCTGACAGTTCTGCCCATCACACATGGTGAGGATATGCCCCACACAGGATGTACAGCCCTCAATGGTGATGCCAGACCGTATAGTGGATCCACTGGTCATCCACATCCTGTAACCAACACCGCATGGGGACCTAAGTGATGACCTCTCCACAACAAACCACACACATCATACGACCGGTGTGGTACCCTACAAGTCCTCCATGCCAGTGTTGAACCCAGGCCAGACCGGCAACCGCCTAACGAATGCATTCTCTGAGCACCCACATGCATGTCTGCAACAGGCAAACATGATAACATCAGGACCTTGTCCACCACAGGTAGGCACATGGTGTGGTGGACCCCAGCCACTGACTAGCTGTACATCAACAGTTGGAGCTAATACATGACAGAGCAATGTCAATACCAGGGAAACCATCTCCCATTCATACCGGCCACACCATACGGCCACACATACAATCATCCACGGCCGCTTGTGGGAGTGGTACTGCAGAGGGCACATGAGACAACCATAGGGCCTTCCTTAACTGTGGTAAGGACATGGTTGGGGACACACTGACTTGGCTGGAAATGGTCCAGAATGGTACAACGGTCACTGCACCCACAGACATTGTCTGCAAACCAGCGGACATCTTCCATGCATACATCCCACCCCCCCCAAGAGGGGACATATCCATCCCACCAGAGTGTAGCCTCCCAAACATCTCATATGGCCTGGAGTGATCCCATATCTGTATGGCGGTTGACACAGCACCACTGGGCACCGATGGTGTCCCTGGCTGTGTGCTACCCATCCTCATTGAGGGCCTCGGCCCACACATGCGGCCACTGTGTCATGTTAGCCTTACTATGGGCTATGTCCCCAATGGACGTCATATGGCATCTGTGGTCCCACTATGCCAGGGTAGTGCTCTTATGGACTGTAGACAGCCACACCCTATCCGCTTGACAAGCCTTGTCTGCAAAGCTGTGGGAGGTCCATACAGGTGCCCATGGATACAGACAGCGGTGTACAGCCAACACCGAACATACCCACAACAACATAGTCAAGGGCGGATCCTGCCTCCCGAACCTGCTCGTCCTGTCTGGAGTGGTCACCAAGGCCATTGATGGG
Source organism: Protopterus annectens (assembly GCF_019279795.1). Taxonomy (NCBI): domain Eukaryota; kingdom Metazoa; phylum Chordata; order Ceratodontiformes; family Protopteridae; genus Protopterus; species Protopterus annectens. Next base: position 1,102,083,285 of record NC_056725.1, on the reverse strand, counting down.
GATACGTGGGTTTGCACACAGTACCATGACCTGGTGGGAGCGTTCAGAGCACACCACACATGGGACTCATGGAAAGGCTCGCCAGCATACATGTGTGGACATATGTCACCCGATGCTTCTCAGAAAGGTTGGAGGTCACACCACACAGGGTTGGTGTTCCTGGTGCCTTGTCACACTCATATCTGGTCTCCAGTGGAGGCCCACAGGGCTCAGTCCTGGGCCCCTGCCATATGGCATTCGACCTTCCTATGTGCATCCAATCATAGGGGATTGTGGCAGACAAGGTATGCAGATGACCACGCACCGAACACCATACCCAACACCCCATGTGACACGGACATCCACCTAGGGCGCCATAGACATGGATAACTGGTGCCAGAGCCATGGCCTGCTACTACATACCAGAGAAGGTGCAGACCTACCCAGTGTGAAGGACATGAACGGCGGAATGTCACATGTAGGTGGTAAGCCATTCCAGATGGTGGACATGTTCATGGAAATGGCTACGACACCTGTCGTTAACATCTGTCAACACACACAATGGCAATGTGGGTGTGAAGACATTCCACTGTGGCCTCCTGGTCTGGAAGGAATCGCATCGACATCAGGGGTGTTCATTGTACCCCTGTACACATCACACACCAGAGCAATGACTGCGTACATTGGCACATCTGGCCTGTAGCTAACCTGACGCCTGCAGCACTCGGAAGGGCCGCAAACGTTACACAAGGCGGGATGACGGTGCTAGGACATGTGTCACAAGCTGCACGACCAAGGGGACTCCGGCTGTAAACCTTCACAGCACATCTGCTCTGTGGTGATCTGTGCCTGGCATACACGGCCATGTCTGACCTGGGTGACATGGGCATATTCCACTTCCTAGGCTCCAGGCAAACACGGGCACAGAAGCGACTGTCACACACATCACCACAAAGATGAGTGTGACGTGCTGGGGGAACAGGGTCAATGGCCGGAGACCCCTACAACACGTAGAGGAGTGCCAGCCCATGTGAAGGAAAGGCACTGATTGCCTTCGTCCAGGAGTAATAATGAGGTGTGGATGTGTGGATATAGTTATGCACCAGGCATCATCTGTGTGTCAGTGCTGGACGAGGGACTGGGGACTGATGGATGTGGCATCCCCATCCTGAGGGGTGTTAGCAGCCACACACGGTCATGCTAGGTCCACACATGTCGTAGGGCACATACCCTGTTATGTACATGTGCGCCTATGTTCCTATGTAGGGGTCCATGCCGAGTGCAGGTGCCTGTGCTATGCTGATGTTGCCAGACATGCTCAGGGTACCCCACGACTACGTGTGGGGAACTAATTACAGTGCTCCCAGTAGGCACATGCAAGTACACCATCATTGTCATACGGGTTAACTGAACCAACATGGTGCTACACATGTAACCACCACACATACTGTGTACACAGATCAATGAATGCTGCACCTGTCCTGCATGGTATGTCTGCTGCATGATGTCAGTGCACAACCCACATCACATACACACCTGTCACCAGCCATACACACACACCACAACATACACATAACGCACTATGCGGACACAGGTATCACATACACCTCTCACTATCTTGTCCACCCTGTGCATCAGAATATGTTTGCATAACCATGCACTGATGGTGTAGCTCACAGTTATGTGGCAGAGACTTCATCATATGCACAGGGTGATATGTGTGCCACAGGCATAGGCTGTACCAATGGATGACATCATGTGTGTGTGTAAGGGCCTGTGCATTGACTGGGCATGACTGTGTACATTGCATGTGGGTGTGGTGGAGCCCTACAGTCGTGTTTGCTGTGTGTGGGTTTGTGTGTACACAGTTCAGTAATCTGTGATGCCTACACTGGGTATGCTTGGCAGCCCCAGACTGTACAGTGCAGGTGTTACGGCTCACTGTGTCCGCCTGCCGCGACGTGACCCGGGCCTGCCTGGGGTTGCACGGGCACGACCGGGTGTAGGTACAGACAGTCCACTCTCCGATGTCACATGTCCGCTGGCACCGTGCCCACGCCGGGGCCGCCCAGGGCCACGCCCACGTGGCCTGCTCTGTCCTGGTGTGGTCGGTGTAGTAGCAGCTGCACTGCTGCTGCTACCAGCACTGGGTGGGTGGGCATGGGAGGTGGCACGCACACGCTGACCTGCACCAAGTGGTGTTGCTGGCCTACGCCCACGCGCCCTATGCCTCACCCCTACCTGGTGTTCCTGCACGGACAGCCCACGCCAAGGATGGCCATGCCTCGGTCGAGGATACCAGCCATCTCACCCAATCTCCTATCCAGAACATCGGCAAGATGCTGTTGGGCATTCGCCAATGCCTGGATGTTGTCATTCAAGGAACGGATTGCAGACCTCTGCAGCCTCTGCCCTTCCTGGTTCTGCCGGTCGGCACGTGCCTGCGCCGCCATTAGAGTCTGGAACATGCGCCTGGTTATACCAGCTGCTGCACCCTGTACGGCAGGTGTATGTTCAGCGGTGCTCCCCACGAGCAGCACCTGCCACATGCCAGCGTGGCACTGCACCAGTCATTACACTGGCAACATCGTGTGTACCCACACCTTCTGCAGCCACCACACATTCCTGCTCGATGCCAACAGACGCTGACTGACCGTCATCTATGGGCAACGGTGTTGGGGTATGTGTCGGCATCCGAACCGTGTTCAGGGATGAAGGGGACGTAAGTGTGATGTTATCCAATGGCACAGTGTGTGCCTGTGACGACCCTGCCTGTGCCTCATGCACATGGTCATCACCACTAGTATCTGTGGGGACACTAGCATCAGCTGGACCGCAGGAGGGGAACTCACCTACAGCACCTGTCAATACAAAGGCATACCGTCAGTTACACATACACACACACACACACACACACACACACACACACACACACACACACACACACACACACACAGACATCATGCATGTGATATTGCAGGTGGCATGCAGCATTCACACACCACAGACCAGTGAATGTAGACCAGACATTCCTAGTGGCAGTATGCACACTGCCCTGGTGGGAACAGTACAACAGGCAGGTGTCTTTTAGTAGGCATGCAGTACACACATTCATGGTAGTTTGCATGCATCACCGTGATACACCGTGGTGGCCACGGGCGAGTTGACAGTACACATGTCTGCCGACACTATGTCATGTACACCGCAAACATGTGTGGTATCATGTGGACATGTGACGATGGTGTCCCACCGCATGCACCACATCACAATGGCTGTCATGGTGCAGTGTTATGTGTACAGTCCACAGATACAATGTATGGGTAACAGGGATGTCTGTGCAGGTGCGGTTGGTGTGAGCTGTGTACATAGCTGTACAGTGTGGAGTCGGGCACTGTGCCACTGCACAGTAGCAGGACACAGTTATGTTTCTGTGTGATGCGTGACCTGGACGCATTACATTGCCATGTCTGTCAGTCAGTTAAGCCGCCAGCAGCACGTATGTGGTGGATATTGGAGGCACCTGTAGTAGCTGTGGAGAGGCATTCCATGTCAGTGGTGTACTACATCGGATGTCCAGGGGGGCCACTACAGTGATGAGCCCACTATGTGTGTACAGGGTGCAACGGTGACTACCCACTGTGGATGTACTGTGTGGCAACATGCCTGTAGGTATCGACCATGGCCTTGTCTGTCTGGGTCATTGACAATTGTGTGTGGTGGACATCGTGCACATGGCCCTGTGGTGGCCCATGTGACATACAACCATAGTAGTGTAAGGTGTCACATTCCCTACAGATATGCAGACAGTGTGGATGTGTGCTATGTCGTGCATAGGTCATGTCATGGTGTGACAATGTTGCAGCCAGACATCCACGTGCATGGGACATGGCATGTGCCATGTCACAACGTGTGCACCCGATGCAGGGGCATAGGTCACATTGGTAACACCTGTGCTCTGGCAAGATCACAGCTCACTATGTGGTACTGTGTGCATACTGCAGAGGCATACCGATGCATACTACACATGCAGCCATTGTGGAACACCTACACCATTGTATGCATAGCTGAATGCACGTGACACACCAATAGGCCGTGTGGTGTCATGCCACTCTACGCTAACGGTTGTATCTACTGTACATGGGTGGTGTGTGTGTCGGGTGGTGCAACCTGTATACCGTGACTGGGGCACACACAGGTGTGCATGTCATGCCTGGACACATGGGGAATATCAATACACCATATCATGCCTTTGACTAGCAACAGACTTACCTGCAACAGACCCTTGTGTTTGCGACACGCCAGACGCACCTGTAAAGGGATGACACAAAGGTATACACATTATCCATTACTATCGCCACAGTCAGCAGTGTGCATGTCACATCATGCGCTCAGGAGTTAGCATGTGCTATGCACATGTCTGCTAACACAACATAGCATACTGTAGTATGCGCCTTGTGTGGCCATATACCTGGCATGTATGGCTATATTATGTGTTGTACGATGACACCCACCCCCACGTCACTTATCATACAAACATGCAACCCTGACTTACCATGCAGCTCCAAGCTCATAGTTCGGGAGACACCCACCTCCACGATGGACACATGGGTTTCTGCGTGTTGTTCCGTGGGTGTCCCCAGACTGGCCAGGAGCTCCTCCGTGGCTGTGAGTGGGGCTGGGTTGGTGGCCCACCACCCGTCCCACGCTGTTGTCTGGCGATTGCAGCGCACGCTGTCTTGCATGCCGGATCAGGTCTGTGCAGTGCCTGCGGATCTGCTGATAAGTGCGGTTGTATCCACCCAGGCTGTTCACCCTCCTGCACATCTCCTCCCACATCTCCTGTCGATCCTGTGCCTGCTGTGGCACATGACTAAATAACATGTTATGATTACTATGGAGGTATGGTATGATCACCTCCTCCTCCTGTCGACTGAATGCAGGAAGCCGGGATCGTGGCATTATCTGTAAGACATAATGATGGTGGCAGGTCACATTTACACTGCTGTGCTGGCATACTGTTGGAGATACATTGCTATGACAAGTACGACATCTGCACAGTAATCTGTGAAAGGCATCGTGGCAGTGACACAGCCGATGTGTTGGCTTCACACCATTGAGCAGTGTGTGTCACATCATATCTGTTTGCCACCCCATCACACTGTACACGCACCATGTAGATGTTAGCCAGCTGTGGACATGTGTACCTGGCTGCACCTGTGTCCATATCACTGGCATAGGTCCCCATGTGACGCCGGTGCTGCTGTTCACCTGGACGCGGTGTATATGTCAGTACACATCACGACTGTAGCCATTGTGAACGGCAGCAGTGGCACTGTACACATACACATGGACACCTGCACATGCATGTGTCGTGCCATGTACATCCACACAGCACTGTACGGGTGTTGGACAACTTGCCACAGCTCACCTGTGTTGCACATGTGATAGACATAGGGCAATGTGTAACCATGACACATTAGCAGGACAGGCCATGCATAGCATGTACACACACACATTGTCCAAAGCATCACACAGCACCTGTGACACCACAGGGTGCATCACCGCCACATTACTGCTGTGTATGGTTGATAGTGAGAGTGCCTTTTGTCCATTGCACCATGTAGGATCAGGATAGCTCATGCAGCCTTGCTGGGCAGGTCTGCATGGTATGGCAGGGTATGCCACATACATGGCACTGGGTTGTGATCCACCTGGGGTTTACGATATTGGCAGGGTGGCTGTCCATTCCATATGTCAGTGCTATGTGTATATGGACATTCAACATGTCTATCGCCATGGTGTGGACACTGGCCTCAAGCGAGGTATGCTGCACGCTGCTTGCTGAGGGTGTGTCTGGTGCATGCAGGTATCACACATCCATGCATACACTGTAACCCTGGCAGGTGCTATGTGCTGGGATATTGATCAACACAGTGCTGTATGTGGACACACACCGCTATCCCGCACATGGATGGTTGCCTGCACTGATGTGGGTACCACATATGTGTACATCCAGTGCCTGCTGCCACCCCCATGTCTGCTGCTGCACTACACACCGCCATCCCTCCCTCTGTGAATGTGGTGTTGGGCACAGCATAGGTATCCATGTATGGGGACAGGGATGTTCACATAGCAGGGTCACTGATGGTATCGGCGATCAGACCATATGCGTATGACGCACCCCTCACACATATGACACATTCATATTGTTGTTCACAACGGTGACACAGCTATATTGCTATGCCGGAGACATTCACAGCCATACATACACAGATGCATGCACGCCCATCTGTGGCATGGCCTGGACTATTGGTGTGGTTCGGCACATTACATGTTTGACTGCAGTTGGCACAGACCTACTGTGCACATGTCTACACGGTAAGCCTGTTCTACAGTAGGCATCTGTGATGTGCTGTGCACATGTCATATCTGCACATTTGGTTGGTGTCCATCGGTCCACGGGCCAGTGGTGGGACACACAGGGATGTTGCTGAACATATATGCATGCAACCCTGTACAGCTGTAACACTAGCCTCTCAGATGCTCATGTGTGGTGGACGTGAACACCGTACACACACATGTGGCTGTGGCCTGCCGCCATACCCATCTCCTCCTGTGGGTTGCTATCATCCCACACACTCCTTGTATTGTATGTTCAGGCTATGGACCTATGTGGGGCTTGTGTGCATGCAATACGATACTATATGCCTTTGCACCCATCACAGACAATGTCACACAGGTACAGCGCGAGCCGTACACATCACAGCTTGTTGTCAGCACGACACATGTGGTACACACATAACACATCTCCTGTGGGACATGGTCATTTGTACGGGCATGTCCAGTAGTCACATACCACAGCTACCCCTACATGACGGCTATGCAGGACATGTGTGTGTACAGCTACTGTGACATGTACACGAGCAATGCCCCCTACCTACATCACATGGTACTACCTGTGGAGTATGTGTGTCTGCATCCATGCTATGGCCATAGATGACAATTGTACATCAATATGTGCAACATACCTCATTGGGGTTGTCATGTGCACATGTTCCATGTGTCAATGCATTGTCTGTGTCTGTTGGGCGGTCATCGTTCTGCATGCTTTACATGGCTGACATAGCGCACCGTGTCTGATTCCAGGTACTTCATTGGGCTACCAGCATTGTACATTTCTACAGCACATTCCAGCCATCATGTAGCCAGCTTAGATGACAGTGGGAGGTGTTCCGCCATGTGCACATATGTCACACAGTACGAGGGTGACTGACACACATTGTCAGGACTGGGTTCTGACTGCTGTGGATGTGTGTACTGGTGTTGACAACCATGACTGCACCAGATGGTGTCTTCTGGATGTGTAACATTCACAACACACACCTACATTCACATAGCAGCACATCGTCCACGACAATGGACATTCCTGCATGAACACTGTGTACGGTATGTCTGTATGACCACTGCATATATCACTGGTAGCCACCAGCATGGCTGCCTACAACAGCAGTGTGTATCCTGTGCAAACATGGGTTACACCAGTCACAACACACCTGTGTCAGATGGCCCTGTAGTGGGTGACAGTGCAGTTCCATACATCATGTAACAGTATACATCGTGGACCAGTATGTTGCAGACATGTGAACGGCTGTGCTAGTCGACATATGCACACATGACACATCACCTGGTACACCGTGTCTGCCTTGCCACCTGCTATTGTGACCACCCTGTGATGACATTGTACGGCCCACATGGACTGGGACATGTGATGGCTCAATGGTGAATTAACCCTCCAGGTGTGTGTCTAGCCAGGTGTCCAGTAGCCAGTGGTCTGCACGCAGGGATAGTGTACATTGGCCTACTCTGTCACTGGGACTGTTGACTATGGTCATACTGTAGTTATGCAGGCATGTGGTGTTTGTCCAGTCTGATAGTCGTGTTCAACCACACTACCGTGGCACACATGACCTGTGGACATCTGCCTAAGGTGTGCAGCCCACATGTACATCTTCACATGCTATGCTGCCTGTGCAGCGGTGTCACATGTCTGTCTCCGGCAGGGCTGTCACAGGTAGGCACAGCATGCAGTGATGTGTGACAATGCTTACACCCTCCACTGTGTTGTACACAAGCACTGCACACACAGTACAGCACACATGTCATTTATCTGCAGTGCCTGGGACCTGCCTCCATGCCCTACACGGCACACCTGCCAGTCCAGATTGTACACAGATCATACCTCCCAGGCACATACCTGACTGCAACACACACGGGTGGGTGGTTCCCACACCACACAGTGATTTACACACATACTGTATATTCCCAAGACACATTGCATCATAGGTAATCCATGTTCAGATACCCATGTTCGTGACCGCCACGCACATTGTGACACGCGACAGTGAATACACTGTACACCACAGGTTACATGCTGGTCGTGTTGGCATACTGTACATTGCACCTAGGACAGTTGCTACTGCTATGTATTGACAGCAACACGCCCTTCCCTAGTATGGACTCCCATGTACCCACACATGCTTGGCCATGCAGTACGCATAGCTGGGTGACACATTACACGACACATACCATACCTACACTACCTCGGCATGCACCAAACCTCCATGTGTCTGTGTGCTAGGCCTACACACATCCCCCCTCTGTTTGCTGAACATCCATGCTTCTCATCCCTGCTAGCCACACCCTAAACACACAACCATAGCAGCATGCATGGTACATACACTCTACAGCCGGTATTACTGACATCCACTGACAGAGGTAGTTGATGGCATGGCACCCCGTACGATGGACAGTCTACGTGCCTATGCCAACACTGATCACAGTGCACTTCTGCTACATTTACACACTGGTAGGGACCATGCTATTCCACACAGAGACATGGTGGTACTGGCCTTTTCACAGACGCCACAGTGGTATTCCTGTTCCATGCACACGTGCTGTATGGGCACATGTGCAGGCTGTTGCACGGTAGTTATGTTCACCTGTGTGTGGTGTGTCACTTGACAGTCATGGTGTGTCCTCATGGTGCATGACATACTCCACAGCTAGCTACCTACACATGACTGCCAGACATTGCAGTGTGGGCCCTCACGCAGTGTGGTGGTATGTCTCTGCTGTTTGACTACATCCACATTCAATGCAGCATACCACAGTCATGCAGGCATTGCCAACACAGATGTTGCTGGCATCGTGCCTGCCAATGGGGTACCTACCAACAATACACACTCTCACTCACTACAGGGTTCCAATCCTTGGCTGGACATTGTATTAACCCTGTGGACACATACATAGTACTGCCATGCACATGTTATGTCCGGGAACACAGTCCCAATGTCACCTCCAATCGCCGTAGTTGTTGTATCCCGCCAACCTGGCTGTTACATGTCTCTGCAGCAGCACACTGCATTGACTGCTAGCCCATTCATGTACGCTGTGTACCCTGACCACCACACTACCACATCTATCACACTACACATGGGTGGTACTGCATTGCACGTATGGGGCTGCATTTGTACACCCATGACTGGGCCATTCAGTATGGCACTGGGCCACATCTTGACATACATGCTTCACACACTCATTGACTACCTGCATGCCTTTACTGGCACCCTTGTTGGGCTTATGTGCGCCACAGCACACCACATCCCATGCTGGCCACCTGTCATACTATTGCATGGGTGGTTGGGGTGGTACAGAGGGTATCACATCAGACATGATCTTCAGCGCCATTCCACTTTATGCTATTGCCAATGTACACATCCAGCATCACATCGTACTCTATGTCTCGGGATGTTACGCCATGTGCCTCCTGTACAGGTCACACAGTGGTGCAGGCATATCATGCTAACTACAACAAGTCAGGGACGTGTGACATTGCACAGTCCTCAGACATGTGGCCCCTCATGCTCAGTATTTGCATACGCACACTACCTGCTGTCACACAGTATTGTCCATGCCTACATATACCACATCTACATACCTGGCAGCATTCTAGCTCATCCTACTCATATTGCTAACAACCATACAGGTGTCAGTGTGGCAGATATATCATGTAGATATCATTGCATCAGTTACATCACACATAGTGCATACACATCACCTTTGCATACTGACAGTCATGCGGTGTGTATCACATGGATACTGTCCCTATACAGGCATATCACGTTGTACATGGTTGATGTACACACACATGCCCCACATGGTGCTGTGGTTGCCATATTCCACCATGGCGTGGGTACACATGTGCAGGACCACGATTTCTGGAACGTATGACTAGCTGATACCTTGGGTGCCCTTGTACCTGTGCCATTCACACATGTACACGCTGGCAGTGTTACAATAACACATGTGTGGTGTACCTTACACAATGGATACAACGTTACATGTCTCAGTATAGTCATGCTGTGATCTCTACCCGGCTCAGACAGTTTACATATGCAAATGACAGTCATGTAACACATCTGTACTCACCTGCATGCCACTAACACAGGGGTGTAATCTACTCTGCCATGGGCCATGTTCTCCGCAGTACTGATGCATGTAGTACTCCTACATGGCGCTTGCAGTGGGCAGGGTGGGAGGAGCAGTCCTGCATGTGTGCACACATGCCACATTGCTCGCCCGGCGCCTGTGTGACATCCACAGACTGGACACACACCGTGCTGTGGGACATAGGTCCTGTGCACATCCCACAGGGGCACACTGTGTCACTAGTCATGTGATAGCTCCCTTGCTGGTAGGGTGACACAGACCCATGGTACCACCACAGCGGATGTACTGTATAGACATACAGTTGACATCCACTTCTGTCGCTCAGTGGACACTACCATGGGGGGGGGTGTCACTACTGTGTACATTGCACATGTGTTTACACAGGGCCCTGGTGGACATCATTGTGGCACACATTGCACCTGCTACGGAACGCTTGGACATGGTTACTTGCTGTTCCCTCCATTTCGGGTACCTATTCTGCTACTACATTGTCCCATATGTGCAGGCCATACATATCTTGTTTATGTACATAACATTAGGCCATCCCTCCATCATGCATGCTATGCCTGTGATACTGTCTATGATTTCTGAACATATCCATCATGACAGCTTTGCATTACACATAATTGACATAGTCACCCCTACTGCGTGGGATACGTGCACGCCGTGCGCACATTCCGTATGACATCGACGGTATATGCCCATGCACATGTGTGCTGTGACACTATACATACATGTCCTATCCCCTGCTGTGGCACTTCATTGTTGGATATCCACTGCCAGCATCAGCGTGGGTGGTGGCATTGTTCTGTGTTTGAAATCCCTATGGCAGACCTGGGGTAGGGTTACCACCTGTCCCACTTTGCAAGGGACAGTGCCTCTTTGGGCAGTTGTGTCCTGACAAAACATATTACAAATGGCAAATGTCCTGAGATTGTAGGACATAATTATGTCCCATTTTTATGTAAGAGTTGCATAACATAGTTATTTATGTATGTAAATTCCTAAATGTTACAAGACACACAATAAGCAACTAAACTGCTACAAGACTACGCTTTTATTTAGGCAAAAGAGTAAAGTTCTACCCTTTGTACTGACCATGGGTATGTGTCCACCTGTAACATCTGATGTGTGTCCCAAAATGTCCCACTTTGGCCATTTGAAAAGGTGGCAAGCCTAACCTGGGGTTATCCCGGTGTGTACATGTTGTCCCACTGCTGTGCACACGTTGTCCACAGTCGCTGGTATGCTGCGCGGCTTAGCATTACATAAACAACTTTCACCACTCTCTCCCTGATGGAGAGGTATCTTTACCTAGACACACCGTTCACATACTGTACAGATTCCTCATACGCATCATGCGTTACACAACAGTACATCTCGTGGGTTCGAGACACCTTTCCGGCGTTTGGTTCTGTATTCGCCAGTACTTGCTTGCTACTCCTTCGTTTGTATTCGGTATTTGTTCGGTATGAACATACGGTTTGAATATCCAGGAGTCTTCCTTATATTCGCCGTCACCTGAGGCATGTGGGTTCATCACGCCAATAGCTGTTCCTCGGTGTGTACTTATGCGCATATCACCGGTGATCCCTCCATTCAGACGTTACGCTGGCCGGCACTGGGCCATGGTTCATTCCTCGTGGTGGCCGTTGGTTATTTGCAATACCTTCGTGAGGATGGTATGTATTGTATCATGTTTGTGTGACTGCATCCGCTATGTGTGGTGTCAGGTACATTTCGCTGTGGTGTTAGCCGTGGATTGTGTGTGTTGGGTATGGTATTCTGTTCGACATGTGGGTCTCCGTGTCCTGGCGGCGTCTGTCGATGGCGTTGTGCATTCAGATGTGTAACATAGCTGTTATATTCCTGTACACAACGGATGCAAGGATGCATCAGCTGCTGCTAGTGTTTCCCACGCGGCTTGTTGTGGGTATGCCGCTGTCATTGACTGCCTGTATGTTTTTGCTACGGTTTTAGCTGTTATCCCTTTGATATGTGCGATGGGGTATATCTGCGGATGTGGGTGACGGGTACGGGGTGTGGGTCTTGCATTTATACATACAAGATATGCTTGTGTGTGTGCTCCATCCCTGCTTGGGGAGCTGCAGGTTACCTGTCTGTTGTTCTGGGAATGTTTGTTTTGTTGATGTCGTGTGGTGTCGGTATCGCCTGCATGTGTGCTTCCTGCACGTATTCCTCCTTCACATCGGTTATATATCTGCGGATGTTCGTCCGTGCCTACTATCCATTGGCATTTTGTCACTGATAGTTACGGTGATTGTGGTCCCATACTTGGGACGGCCTGTATGCTACCGGTAGCCTCCTATTCGTGTGGCGCTTGCTTACTTAACGGTCATGGAACACACAGCGGTATTTACGGACCGTAAGTGTTCACGATCGGTGCCGGATAGCACATTCGTATTTTCGCCGCACATGCCTGATGCTGTGTAACGCTGCCGACGTATCGTGTTGAGTCTGCCTTATGGCCGCCAGACATACGGTCATGGTTTGTACATGCGCCCTTTGCATCTCCTGTTGGCTATGGCCCTGTGGTACATTCTGGGACATTTCCGCTTTGCATCGCTTTTACGCCGCCACGCATAGCCACTGAGGAGATGTCAGTACTACTTTGTGGGTACTGCTGTACATACGCCTATGGTTCCTGTACTGTATGCCCACGCATGTTATTACACTCCGCCTGTGACATGTCATCTACATACACATTTTACAGTGGCACACACATTACACACACACAGCGGAACACACGACAACCTCACCTCACACATACACATATTGCCGCCATGGCTCTCAACCTTCTATTTCCAAAATGAGGAACACACACATTAGTAATGTGGAACAAATGGGCATAATGTGGAACACATAGTAATGGCATAGTAACAACTTCAGCTAAGTAGGTCATAGGATGATTAAAATATGCTGATTTACTTACAGTGAAGAACCTTTAATGAATTACTATGATTAATTTCTATTTACCAGGATGTCATTTAAATACATTCCTAACAATGGATGTTTGACAGACATTTTCAATGTGGAACTTTGAGGAACTGCGAGGAACATGAACTGTTTTACACCCCAAATGAGGTACGCTCCTCATAATGACGCACACTTCACTGGTATGCTTGCCGCCAGCACCGACGGTTGAACACAATACCTACGTTGGCGATCGCCGCGGCGGCGTGTATCTCCGCACTCATATCCTATGGATATGACACGCACATATCCCGCTACTGTACCGTGGACTGGTGATCATCCCGACACGCCGGATATGTATTGATGCAGGTTGACATTTCCATGGCTGGCGTTACCTGCTCTGCCCACCCTCCCGGATGATCGGGTTGTCGGTCACTATGTTTACTATGTGGAGATTTCGCCTTACTTATCTGTGAACTTGCATCCCTGGGTTCCATATTACCCTGTTGTACTTTATATCTGTGTATGCGTACATATATTTCTACATGTGTACTGATATCTATTTCCGTGATCTGTGTATGCACATAAGTACATATGTGGTCGACTTGCGGCGATACTGGCAGCATACGGCCACGCCTGTGCTGTAGAACCGGCGGCGGTGAGGTGTTGGCGCTCCATGCTCTGCTGGCTATTGGGTGTGCAGTGTTTGGGCGGTGCCTTTGTTGAGTCACACATAGGTCCGCCATACGGTACACATTACGGGCGGACATGTTTGTGTGGCGCCCATTTCACTGTGTGTGCAGGTAAGGAGGTGTCAGTCCATGGGGCCTACACTGTCAAAGTATGTGCTATGCGTTCCCTCTTTGCCAGGGCATAGGCATATTGGGTACGCCTCCGCTACCTACTGGGGCTGGCACAGCGTGTTCATGGCGCTGAACGCCCTGTGCCTGTGCTTGCCTTGGCAGTTGTGGCGGGCTTGGTGGCCCTACACCATTATGTCCCTGCAGCAGCTGTTTCCGCAGAATCATATTGTGTAGCATACAACATACTATGAATATGTGGGCACATGTGCCTGGAGAGTACTGCAAGGCTCCACCGGATGTATCCAAGCACCGGAACCGTGATTTCAAAATCCCAAACACACGCCCTATGATTATTCTGGTTTGTGCGTGTGCCTCATTATGGCGTTCTTGCATGTGTGTGTGTGCATTTCTGATGGGTGTCATCAGCCACGGCTCCAGTGCATAGCCAGCATCCCCACAAGGTGACCTTGTGTGATGTCCCCTGGCGAATACCTGATACAGCTGTGAGGCATGCCAGATATGGGAGGCGTGGAAGCTTCCAGGCCTGCCAGCACACGCGGGGATGATAATGCCCTGCGCATTGCACACGACCTGGCAATTGATGGAGGGGTATCCCTTGCGGTTTATGTAGCGTGTACCCTGCTCCCGGCGGTGACTTGATTTCTATGTGCGCACAGTCGATCGCACCCAGTACCTCCCGGTATTGTGCCACACGGTGGAAGTGGCGCATATTGCTAGCCAACTCCTCCTGAGATCTGGGGAAGTTTATATACTCATGGGCATGTCGTAACATGGCATCCAGGAACTGGTGTAGTACCCTAGATGCTGATGCCTGTGAGATACCCATTATATCCCCGGTTGGCCTTTGAAAGGTACCTGTAGCCAGTATTCGCAAGCTCACACATACCTTTTGTCCACTGGGATGGGCTCCCCTCTGTTGTCTCTTGTTCTCAGGCGTGGCCGGCACAGCTCCACTATTTGCTGTAACGTGTCCCTGTCCACCCTGTAGCGCTCTATCTCCAGGTCTTGCAGCCCCTGGTAGGTCACCCTTGGTCTGAACACTCTCCTTCTCCTGTGAGGCCTACGGTAGTTGTCGGCACCGCCCTCCGCAACTCCGCCTGTCTCTGCCACATACCTATGCATCACGGCCACGGCGGCACCCACCATATACATATTAAAAGTTCCCCGTGTGTTTACACCCTACGGTGCGGCGTTTGGGAAATCGCGCTGTGTGTTGTGTGCATTCACACTTTATACTGTTGTGCTGTATACCCGGTGATGTCATTGGGTGTGTCTGTGCAGCCGTATCCATGGATTATTTTCGGTGTTTTACGGTTGCAACTGCAACGGTATTGCCTTTAGTGTTACATTACAGTTGCCTGCATTGGCTTAGCTTTGCATCTTACATTACTGCATCCTGCAGGCACATGGCATATGATGCATTTTATCTGCAGCCGCAGTTATGCTACCTCTGTACTTGGCTGTGCTATTTCGGTTCTTTGTTCTTTGCATTTCTACTACATCCCCTACTATCTTTGCATTCATATGCCTCCACTTTTCCGTTATGCAGGAGTCTGCATACAGAGTTGTGCGCCGGCGCCCCTTTCCCTTCCTCGATTGATTTGTGTTTGTTGCTCCTTACGGCTCCAATTACACCGCTTCCGCATTTCTCATATTCTCCGCATTACCTTCCTATATCCGTGGCTCCTGACGGGGAGGCCGTCACATGACTGTGTTGGGGAACATAGTCATCCTCGTGCACATGCATCTGTGCGCGCATTATGTACTCTCAGCGCATCTATTTCCTCACACGCCGTCCTGCTGCTGTGATGTGCGTTGTACAGCCCAGGTGTGCTGGGCTCCAATATGGTTCCTCCTACAGTGGCACACCCGTCTGCGAGTGACATGTATCTCGTGTAGGCCACTCCTCGGTGTAGTACCGCTGCGCCGCTTGCTCCATCCTTACACCGCGCCAGCTTTGCGATTCACTATTATCTGCCTCATTTGCATGGCATTGACTGCTAATACATGGTTACGGCGCGAACACTGCCACCACTCCTTGACAACCCTTGCGCTGGGGTTGGGCTTTCCATACATACTATGGTGTGTGGTGGCTGTACAGCTGATGTGTATTATACAGCTCTTTTAGGACATTGTCATATTATTTCATTGCTTTGCACCTTCTGTACACATATCCGGGGTTCTGCTGTGGTTTCTACGCATACATGACATTTTTGTCATTATTTACAGTTTGTGCATGTTTTCTTTGGACATTCTCGGTGCCTTTCGCCTTTGGCATATTGCACCTGTATGATACCTGACGTTGACAGCCTTCCGTTACTCCTTGGTCATGTTTGGGTAAATGTAAACCGTTTTTTTCGGTTTACATTGCCGTGCCCTTACGCTACGCATGCCCCACTTCGTGAATCGCTATTTGCCTTCATTTGCATGGTGCAATACCGCACACAGTGTGATTAGCATACCTACGCCGGGCGGCGAGGTCCGCGCACGCCGGTAGTGCACGTGGGATTGCTTCATACCTGAATCGCTCGGTGGCCATATTTGGCTTTATAACGCCGACGCTATGCTGGCGCCTGGCGCAAGGTTCATGAATCCCGGGGAAAAACTTGTCTTTCTCTAAAGTTATTTTAACTTTATGAGTTAAAATTTCTTTGTATTTCTCATTTAGTTTGTTTATTTCTTCAATAGCTTTCTTTTCCATAATATTTTCTTTATTATTATGTTTATAAGAGTCTAATTTACTTTGAATATCTAACAATTCCTTATCCCAAGATTTCCTTTTATTATTATACCATCTGATACTTTGTCTATATAGATATGATTGTAAGGCATCCCAAACATAGACAATGGAGACTTCAGGAGTATTATATATGTCTAAAAAATGTTTTACTTCTGAAAGTATATATTCTTTATAGTCTTTTAGTTGAGTTAAGTATGCTGGTATCCTTTTGATCTGAACATTATGAGTATTTTTTATCATGAATTCAAAAACAATTGAATTATGATCAGATATAGGACATGAAATGATTTTGGAATTAATGAAATCTGTTACCATCTGGTTAGAAATAAAGACCCTATCTATTTTTGAATAAGTTTTGTATCTGTTAGAAAAAAAGGTGTATGGTAATGATTTTGAATCTATCTGATTATTAATATCATCCAAATGATAAGAATTAGCAAAATCATTTAAATGTTTTGCATTAGATGTAATTCTTCTTTTTCCTATAGTGGTAGTATCACTTTCATGTAGTATACAATTAAAGTCACCAGCTAAAATAATATCTCCTATAGAGAATGATATGATCTTATCAAGATGATGTTTCACTGTATTAATACCAATTCCAGGTATCCAATATACATTAATTAAAGTGTAAGTCTTCCCATTAATTTGTATTGTAACCATACAAAACATTCCTTTGTCATCCTGATAAGACTTAATGGTTTTAGGAATGGGCATACTTTTATTCCATAAAATAGCCACTCCTCTTTTTTCTGAGTGTGCTCTGAACTAACCAATACTGTATATTTGTTTGTGGCTAGTTTATCAATATCTTTTTCAAGAGATGGGTTTCTTGCAGGAAGACTAAGTTGGCCTTATGTAAATTAATGTATCTTATTAGGCTTGCCCTTTTACACAGATTATTCAATCCATTAATGTTTAAAGAAATTCCTTTTAAAGATGTCATTTGGCATTTTTAAAACTTAAGAATCTTATGATCAAAATAACAAATAACAACATAAGTAATCTTACATCTCCTCCTTTAGGTGTACCTTTAAATATAGCTGTATTTATTGAATCTCTTATGGGATTTTGTATAGGATTCAATTTTGTTTGTAGTGACAATGAGTGTACAAAATATATTGTGGATGTCAAAACTATATACATATAACAATGAACAAGTGAAAATAATGTAAGGATTAAACCTTGCATCCAGCCTGAGTTAAAAACTCCAACTTAGAGTAGTATTTACCACTCAAGTTAACCCCCTACCCTAAGCAGCAGTACCTCAGCTACCACCTTATCAATTTAATACTGGTTATATTTAACTTAAATTAACAGCTTTCAATTCAATTATCTAGCAAGACAAGACTACACATTTGATAAAACAGCATCATATAAACTAAAATAAACTTTTTTTTTAAACTGTTCATACTACTATATACATCTATGTAATATAATACACTTGTATTCAAATAGCATTCAAATAATCTTGATATTAGGAACCAAGAGGAGAGAGAGAAATAAAAGATGTGAAAGAGGGAGAGAGAGTGAAAGAAAGAGAGAGAAAAAAAAAAGGAAGGCATATTTACATATTAATTTATTCAAAGTATGTAAAAATAAGTTCTAACATTCATTTAAATCAAAAACTTTGGCTAATATGATTCAGACATTACATATATTAAGATGCATCTATTTTCTGTCATGTAAATGCAGTCAACAGCTTCCAAAAAAAAACCTTGAATTACTTGTATATGAGCATTTTACTCATACTCATTATTGTCAATAGAATAAAATATATTTATAGAAATTGTTATAAATCATACTGCATAGTTATGCAAATTCTCAGAAACACTTGCATTATTGTAAAAAAAGCCATCTGTATTTTCTATGTCTATACTACTGCTTTAAAATATATCACATGACAATTTCTTCCAGAATAGAGTTATAAAGTTATTTATGCTTGTCAATCAGATGAATTAAATGAGTTATAGTAATGTATATGTTTGGAACATAAGTTTTTAACTCAGATTAGTATGCTGCAGTCAATTAGATTTTCAAAAACACTTGAATAAATGTTTCATTTTCTATGCCTTCTAAAATAAGACATTTACTTACTACAAGAAACTGCATCATTTAAAATCATTATAACTGACATATTTTATGAATTATAACATAGATATTTAAGTAATTATATAAAATAACTCACATTTAAATGTTAAAGAGTTCATTTTCCTTCACATAGTCGCATTTGCATCAGTTCTACTTCCTGGTAGAGTGTTCTTCCTGAATCTGCGATGTGTCAGTGTGATATCTGGGTCAAAAGTCAAATTGACTGCTTTCAGCTTCTCTGTGAGAATTCTGAGAGTTGAAGCTTTTAAAACAACTCGAGGACACTGTTCATGAGGTAGCACACATCCCAGATTGTCTCCCTTAACATTTTGGCGGGAAACTTGTTAAAAACTAGTGACAAACATTCATTTAGCAGTGTAAATGCATCAAAATATGACAAAACCTTTGCGATGTATTTTAAAGGTTATTACAGCCACTATGTAAGCCCAAAGTTATTAATAAGTAATAAAACTCAATATTTTTGTCCCAACTCAATTTTTATGCAAATCTTATTATTTACTGTGTCTATAT